>NW_027362783.1:18407500-19007500 GCF_046119375.1 Phyllobates terribilis | reverse complement strand
ATGTTAATAGGCGTGTGGAAAACTCTAAGCGATTGGCCATGATACCGAAGGCATTTTCTACAACCCGACGTGCCCTTGACAAGCGGTAATTGAAAATTCTTCTTTCCTCCGTCAGACTTTTTTGGGGGAACAGTTTGATAAGATTGGGATGAAGCGGGAAGGCCTCATCACCGACAAAAACAAAATTAAGGTTGCCTCTAGTCTCAGAGTTGGGAGGCTAGTGAAGGTCACAGTTGTTCAAACGCTCTCCAAAAAGTGTGTGCTCTAAAACACCACCATCGGAAACCCTTCCGTTCATGCCAACATCTACATTTATAAATTCGTAATTGGCATTAACAAGGGCCATCAGGATGATGCTGAAATAGCCCTTATAATTAAAGAAATAGGATCCGCTGTTCGGTGGTTGAGTGATCCGGACATGTTTCCCGTTCAAAGCCCCACCACAGTTAGGGAACTGCCAAAGCTGCTCAAAATCGGAGGCAATCTTTTTCCATTCTTCCTCCGTGTTGGGAAACTGCATGTAGCTACGTAGACTGTGGAAAATCGCATTACATGTCTCCGGAATTAGAACGCTGAGCAGGGTCCTTGAAGTGGCTGAAGAAAAATGCAAGTCTTGCAGTGAGCGTCCGGTGGCCAGGAATCGCAGCTTGTTTGCCAATCTTTCATCTGCTGGGATGGCAGCACGCATCGCTGTATCCTTCCGTTGAATAAGTGGAGTAATTCTTTCCAGTAAATGTATGAAGGATTCCTCTGACTTCCACAGATAGTTGCGGAAATCATGAGGATTCTTCTCCTGAAGCTCTCTTACAAGTTGCATGTGGGACAAATCGGACCTCTTCTGCAGCCACTCTCTGGTCCACATGCGACGCTTTCGTTTGGAACGCCTCTCTAGCAACCGTGCCTCATCTTGACGCCGAGATTCCTCAACCAGCAATGCAGCAAACACAACAGCACACTGCGCATTGTTCATGATGGTGCAAACTGAAAAAAATAAAATGAAAAGATGAGAAAAGTTTCAAAAAAAATAAAGCAATTATTAAAACTGTACATGCGAAAGGTCATGGAAAACTGCATTCCATTCCGTTAGCGCGCTTACCAGAAAATGTGCTGTATGGGTGTGTGCACACGAGACCCCCTAAAATGGCTGCACATGCAAAAGCATATGTACACAGATAGAAGCCAAGCCCTCCCTCCCTCCAGAGCAATGATAGCAGATAATTGGTAGGTGTCCTATAAATCAAGTACAAATGGAAACGCATTTGAGACCCCAAACGATACCTACTGTACACAGAGATAGGTGTCAGAATAACCGTTGAAGAATAGATAAATCGATGTGGAGTCGCAGCCCAGAGAACTCTACTATGATCTGCAAACCAGCACGCAGTCAGGAATAAAGGACGGAAGCGCTACTATGTTGCCTTCTTTAAGGCAAGGCCGACTAATCAGAACGCAGTAGCGACCACCAATCGGAACTGAGGGGTGCGGAAAAGGCAACGCAAATGCACGCCTATGTGTCTCAGTTCTGAGTCGCCTACTAGGTCGTTGGTAAGGTGTCAAACGCACTGATGCAGGCTACCCAGCGGGACCTCAACGATCAAAAAAGGTCCAGGCCATTCCGACACGACCAGCGATCTCACAGCAGGGGCCTGATCGCTGCTTCGTGTCAGACGTAGCGAGATCGCTACTGAGGTCGCTGTTGCGTCACAAAACTTGTGACTCAGCAGCGATCTCGCTAGCGATCTCGCTTAGTGTGACGGGGCCTTAACTTGGAGGCCTTTCTTAGTTGGTGATAACAGCACGAGGTGATCAGCATAGAGCAGAAATTTCACCTCTGTGTCATGGAGGGCGAGTCCTGGTGCTGAGGAGGACTCCAGAGCCTGCTCCAGCTTGTTGATGTAAATGTTGAAGAGCGTTGGACTGAGGCTGATGCCCTGTATTACTCCTCAGTTCTGTTGGAAACAGGCCATCCTCCTTGCATTTACCCTCATGCTGCAGCTGTTCTCGGTGTAGGAGCTTCGGATAACATCATATGTTCTGCATCCTATTCTGCTCCCCAGCAGTTTTAGGACTAGCCCTGGGTGCCACACTGAGTCGAAGGCCTAATTGAAGTCTATAAAGCAGGCATAGATCCTCCCATGCTTTGTATTGTGGAAATGGTTCTTGATGAGGCTGTGCAGGGTGTAGATGTGGTCGGTGGTGCCAGGGACGGCGTCAGCACCCGGCGCACCCGGGCAAGTGCTGGGGTCCTGAGCAGGCAGAGGGGCCCACTGGCGGTCGCGCACCCCGCTGGGCTCTGGGCGGGGGAGAGCGGCTTCAGCGCCCGCCCTTCCCCCCGCTTGCTCAGGGCCCCAGCAGCCGGATACCTACCTCTCCCCGTGCTTCTGCAGATCCGCTGTCTTCCTGGTGCGCGCTCCCTGTGACGTCTCAGGTCAGAGGGTGCAGTGACGTCTTTACACCACGCCCTCCCCTGAGCCGTCACAGGGAGCGCTCAGCGGGAAGACGCCGACAACGCTGGAGTCCGGACCCGAGCAGCAGGTAGCAGGTGAGGAGGAGGAAGGTGAATATTTGCTTTTTTTTTTTATGTATGGAGGCATGGGGCATTATAAAGAGGTGGGTGCATCCTGCATGGGGCATTATAAAGAGGGGGGGTGGCATCCTGCATGGGGCATTATAAAGAGGGGGGGGTGACATCCTGCATGGGGCATTATAAGGTGGGGAACAGCCTGCATGGGGCAGTATAAAGAGAGGGGGTGACATCCTGCATGGGGCATTATAAAGAGGGGGGGGGTGACATCCTGCATGGGGCATTATAAAGATAGGGGGTGACATCCTGCATGGGGCATTATAGAGAGAGGGGGTGACAGCCTGCATGGGGCATTATAAGAGGGGGGGACAGCCTGCATAGTGCATTATGTGGGGGGAACAGCCTGCATGGAGCATTATAAGGGGGGGGGCAGCCTGTATGGGACATTATGTGGGGGGTAACAGCCTGCATGGAGCATTAAAAGGGGGGACAGCCTGTATGGGGCATTATGTGGGGGGTAACAGCCTGCATGGAGCATTATAAGGGGGGGACAGCCTGTATGGGGCATTATGTGGGGGGTAACAGCCTGCATGCAGCATTATATGGGGGCCAGTATCCTGTATGGAGCGTTATAAGGGGACCGGTATCCTGTATGGAGCGTTATATGGGGGCCAGTATCCTGTATGGAGTTTTATAAGGGGACCAGTATCCTGTATGGAGCGTTATATGGGGGCCAGTATCCTGTATGGATCTTTATAAGGGGGCCAGTATTCTGTATGGAGCGTTATATGGGGGCCAGTATTCTGTATGGAGCGTTATATGGGGGCCAGTATTCCGTATGGAGCCTTATATGGGGGCCAGTATTCCATATGGAGCCTTATATGGGGGCCAGTATTCCGTATGCAGCCTTATATGGGGGCCAGTATTCCGTATGCAGCCTTATATGGGGGCCAGTATTCCGTATGGAGCCTTATATGGGGGCCAGTATTCCGTATGGAGCCTTATATGGGGGTCAGTATTCCGTATGAAGCCTTATATGGGGGCCAGTATTCCGTATGGAGCCTTATATGGGGGTCAGTATTCCGTATGGAGCCTTATATGGGGGCCAGTATTCCATATGGGGGCCAGTATTCCGTATGGGGCCTTATATGGGGGCCAGTATTCCGTATGAAGCGTTATATGGGGGCCAGTATTCCGTATGGAGCCTTATATGGGGGCCAGTATTCTGTGTGGAGCGATTCACCGGTTTCTGAGCTATTGTGGAATTTACAATAGATATCACTCATGTAATATATTTCTGGCAATGTAATTGGTGTGTTCAGAGGGTTTTGGAAGTCTTTGAATTTTTTCTCCATATCCTTCAGTTTATTCACAAACTCTTTGTGTGCCACATGCAGGTCATCACTTGGGATGTCTTTGTAAAGGTCCTTGAAGTACTTGAGCCATATGTTCCTGGTCTGGATATGGAGGTTGTAGCTTTTTCGGTTGGATCCTAGGTGGTTCCATAGTTCCCAAAAGCTGTTGTCTTCAATGGCATCTTGGAGTTGGAGGAGTTTTGTGGAAATGTGTTTTTTCTTTTTCCTTTTGAGGATGGATTTCTAATTTTGTTGTATTGTGTGGTAAGCTTCTCTCAGAGTGGGGTTGTTTGGGTCTCTGTGTTTTTTATTTGAGGTCGTTCTTAGGACCTTCCTTATAGCTTTACATTCCTTGTCAAACCAGTTGTTGGGATTTTCTTTAATCAACCTCTTGTTGCTGCATCTTTTTGGGTCGAACATTTCTGCCATGGCATAGAGTATGTTGTTAAGGTCCCTTACTGCTAGGTGTACGCCTTCTGCGTTAAGTTCATTCATGTAATTTTGGAAGCTCTGGAGCTTTTCCTTGATCTCTGGTCTGTTGATGGCATCTGTATATTTTGAGGCCAACATCTTGGATCAGTTGAAGGAAATAATAGTTTCCGACAACACATAGGGTATTACCGAATTCGGTAGAAATTGCACAATAAATTGTGGGTTCCATTTTTACCTATTAACCCTTGTGTAACTGACAAATTTGCAGCAAATACAAAAATGACATTTTTAGAACTAAAATGTTATATTTACACATCCCAATGTTATAAAATTCTGCGAGGCACCTGTCGGTTCAAAATACTCACTACACCCCTAGATGAATCCCTTAGGCAGTGAAGTTTCCAATATGGGGTCACCTGGTGGGGTTTCTGCTGATCTGGCACCTCAGGGGCTTGTCTCATGGACACACAATCTATAATAATAATAATAATCTTTATTTTTATATAGCGCTAACATATTCCGCAGCGCTTTACATACATTATCATCGCTGTCCCCAGTGGGGTTCACAATGTAAATTCCCTATCAGTATGTCTTTGGAGTGTGGGAGGAAACCAGAGGAAACCCACACAAACACTGAAAGAACATACAAGCTCCTTGCAGATGTTGTCCTTGGTGGGATTTGAACCCAGGACCACTGAACCACTGTGCTATTCAAACAATCAGAGTTCTAAAAGTCAAGTAGCGCTCCTTCCCATCTGATCCCTGCCGTGTGCTCAAACAGTAGTGTGCAACCACATATGGGGTGCTGCCATGTTCAGTAAAAATTGCATAACATATAATGGGATCCATTTTCTCATATTATCTCACGTGTAAATTATATATTTGGCACTAAAACAGTATTTTAGTGGAAAAAATAATTTTTTTTGTTTTCATATCTAAATGTTATAGTTTTGTGAATCGCCTGTAGGTTAAAAATGATCAATACACCCCTTTATCAATTCCTTGAGGGGTTTAATTTCCAAAATTAGTTCACTTATAGGGGTTTCAGCTGTTTGACCTGTCAGGGGCTCTGCAAATGCGACTTGGCATTAACAATCTATTCCAGACAAATTTATGCTTCAAAAATCACATAGCGCTCTTTCCTTTCCGAGCCATGCTATGTGCCAGTTTTTGTCACATATGGAGTATGTGTCATGTGAAAAAACAAAGGGAAAGGGAAAACGTATGTCAGCTCACCATGTAATAGCCAGACTCATCCAGTCCCAACGAAGTCTTGCAGCGGAGACGCCCAGGTCACGGGCTACCAAGGTTCAAGTAATGAGAAAGCAAGCAAAGATGTCTCCAGCAGGACCAGGGTTGTGTATATCTTGTTAAAACTTCACTTTTAATTTCAAATTATAAAAGCCAAGGATGAGTTACAGAATGAGCAATATAGCGGCTCTTAGGTACAGCACATTCCAACGCGTTTCGGCTAAACCTTATTCATGGATAAGGTTTAGCCGAAACGCGTTGGAATGTGCTGTACCTAAGAGCCGCTATATTGCTCATTCTGTAACTCATCCTTGGCTTTTATAATTTGAAATTAAAAGTGAAGTTTTACCAAGATATACACAACCCTGGTCCTGCTGGAGACATCTTTGCTTGCTTTCTCATTATGTGTCATGTGTGTGTCAGATGTGACAGACAGTCGCCCTGGAGTTGTTTGCAGAAGATCTCTTTGTTTGGCATTACAGATACCTTCTTAGCTGTCTCACTCTAGGACCCAGCGGCTACCTCCCTCCAGCTAATTGACACCCAGGCCTGGCTGTTTCAATACTTGCTGTTTGATAGAGGGAGGTGCCGGTGATATTCACTTGTTCTCTTGAGAAGGCTTGGAGCTGTTGCGGTCTGCTTACTTTCTCTTTTGTGCTTGAAGGACGTTAGGAATAATCTCTCTGAAGTCGGCTCAAGCTAGGTTACTTTTCCTCGTGTTTGTTTCCCTTAATGTCTTTAGTTGTTAGTGCTCATCCATCTTGCGTGACAGTATCTTCATGTTCAGAAGAAATTGCATAACAAATTTAGGGTTCTGTTTTCCCCTATTATCCACTCTGAAAATTTCAAATTTGGGGTGGGGATAAAACCATATTTTAGCAGAAAAAAGTAATTTTCATTTTCACATCCACGTTTTAAAAAGTTATGCGAAGCACCCATTGGTTCACCAAGCTCAACAAACCCCTAGATGAATTGCTTGATGGATCTAGTTTCCAAAGTGGGGTCACTTGTGGGGCTTTCTGCTGTTTTGGTACCTCCGGGGCTCTGCAAATGAGACATGATTTCTGCAATCCATTGTTGTCAAATTTACATTCAAAATACCAAATGTCGCTTCTTCCAAACCCTGTCGTGTGTCAAATAGAACTTTTTGACTACATGTGGGGTATCGCCTTGCTCAGAAGAAATTAGATAACAAGCCTTGCTGTCACCTTTTTTATATTACCCCTTGCAAAAGTAAAAATTTGGGGCTAAAGCAACATTTTCGTGAAAAAAAAAAATGAACATTTTCAATGTTGAGACCAAATGTTATCAAATGCTGTGTAGTAGTTGTGGATTCAAAATGCTCACCATACCTCTGGATAAAATCCTTGATAGGTATAGTTTCCAAAATGGGGTCACTTCTAGGAGTTTTCTGCTGTTTGGGCACCCTAGGGGCCATGGAAATGCAACATGATGCCCACAATTTATTTCAGTCAAATTTGTGTTCCAATATTCAAATGGTGCTTCTTCCCTTCCGAGCCTGGCCCTTTCTCCAAACAGAGGTTTCTGAACACATGTGGGATATCAGTGTGCTCAGAAGAAACTAGGTAACAAATTGTGGAGTTCATTTTCTTGTACTATTCCTTTTAAAGAAAAAAAATTGTGGCTAAAGCAACATATGGGAAATGGTGTTTGTACAGTATGACTAAGCTTTGAGCATATATACATTGAAAGTTCATCAAAATTATGATATTTTCACAAATAAACCCAAAACCTATCAATCTAAATTTACAACTAACAAAGTAAAATGTGTCACGAAAAAAACAAATCTCAGAATCACTGGGATACGTTGAAGTATTCCAGAGTTATTACCACATGAAGTGACACTGGTCAGATTTCAATTCTATGGCCAAGTCAATAATGTTAAAATTGGCTCGGTCACTTAAGGATTAAATTTCCCTCCTCCAGACTCGTTAACAGAACCAACATTTTTTTGGATGAGGGATGAAGAGTGCCGCATTCATTTATATTTGCATCTTTAAGACTCAAATACAAATGAATCTCTGAACGCGTCGGCACTTCCTGGATGTCACGGGTGTGTCGGAGGTGAAATACAGTTGCCCTGCAGTTAGTTTCAGGAGATCTCTACATTTGGCCTTACAGACATCTTCTTGAGACTGTCTCTAGGACCCATGCTGTGTTTCAGAGGGAGTTGCCGCCGATATTCATTACTCCTAGTGAAGTCTTCAGTAAAAGCAGTAACTTTTCCTCTCTGGTGTTTGAGGATGTGTGCACATTTTTCTGGAGTCGACTAAAAGCTAAGCAATTTCCTTTTTGTCTTTAGAGTTCAGTGGAGATTGACTAGTGCTCATCTCCTCCCTTCCCTAGCCTTAGTTTAACACCAGGGAAAGGGGGAAACAGCAAAAAGGTAATGGTAGTTACTAGCCCTGATGTCAAGGAACATGCTCAACCGGACACAGCAGGCCCCCTTTTTTTAGAAGGAGGTAACACAAGTGCAGAATGAAGATAACGATAAAGTAGGGAATCACAAAATCGGGGGGACCCTTGACGGGGATTGCGAGCTTACGTATTTTGGCCAAAATATTAACTAATACCTCATATGATATTTTTGCACTTTTTTTATCTGATGGGGCGCAGCCAGGCCCTTTACTGGTGACCTTGTGAATTAGGGGCTGGCACCTCTGTGATGCACGGATAGGGTGCTGGGCATCCCGCCTAATCGAATAGTAGGGGCGTGTAATAGGATGCTGGCTAGGCACAGTGCTGCATGTGTGTGACCTGCACCTTATTCAAAGTTTCATCTGTGTGCAGTTTTAGTGCTAGGCAATCACCCCCTCCATGGAGTGAGAGGATGAGAGTGATTGTTCATCAGCATTCTGCACCTGTGTTACCTCCTTCTAACAAAAGGGGGCCTGCTGCGTCCTGTTGAGCATGTTTCTTGACATCCTGGCTGGTAACTACTATTGCTTTTTTACTGTTTTCTAATTTGATTTTGGAATTTTTAAAAAAATCTGTTTACTGTTCTGGCTGGGCTCTTTGTTTTTAAAGCCAGGGAAAGACAGGGCGAGGAATGCGATTGGTTAAGAGCCAATATAGGGTTGATAGTTGAGGCAGGGTGACACTAGACCAGACTAGGAGGTCTCCACTCCCCCCTTTCCCTAGTGTCAGGGCTCCCTTTCCCTCTTCCCACTGTGTTGCACTAAGTCTTTCTCACACCTTGCGTGACATTATCGCTGGCCGAGCACATTTTGAAAGGAGAAAAAAAGTAGGAAACTGACACTTTAGGGGAGGGGGAGGTTTCCTCAGTGTGTTTTTGGGCGTGAACCTTTTTTTTTCCTTTCTCCTTTGGTATGGGTTCAGTTGCAGAGCTCGCAGAGCGGCTGCACATGCTGTCTCTGGAGGTGAATGATGTCCGCTGTGAGGTACAGCAGCAGCATCAGCGGTTACAGGTCGCCAATGTGGGGTCTCTGCAGGTAGGCCTGTCCAGCCTGAACCCAAAGTTTCCCTCCTGGACAGGTTTTCAGGAGGTAGGGACAATTTGTTTGTATTCAAGGAGACATGCAAACTGTATTTCAAACTTCATCCTTACTCCTCAGGAAATGAGGAGCAACAGGTTTGAATTGTGATCGCTCTACTGCAGAGAGATCCTCAGTCGTGGGCGCTTTCTTTACTGCAGGACTCGTTTTTTTTCTCCAGTCTGTGGAGGGTTTTTCGGGGCTCTGACCCTCATCTATGAGGACCCTGGCCGAGTCTACTTGGCTGAGTTTAGGCTACGTCGCCTTCAGCAGGGAATCGGTCAGTGGAAAATTAAAGTTCGGAATTCCGGAGATGGGCAACGGATTCCAAATGGAATGACTCAGCCCTTAGAAGTCAATTTTGTGAGGGGCTTACTGAAAGGTTGAAAGATGCCTTGGCAGTATATGAAACCCCTCAGTCCTTGCAGGCTGCCATGTCGTTGGCCATACGTCTTGATAGACAACTTTGAGATAGACAGGTGAGACCACCTTCTCCGGGGCCTTCTTGTGGGGGTTGTGTACCTCTGCCGGGGGAGCGGTCTGAGGGTGAACCAGTACTGGGGGAGGTGGAGGAACCCATGCAGTTAGGGGGTGTCTCTGCATCATACATCTCCCTGGAGATTCGCAAGATAAAAGGTGTATGTATTTGTTGTGGGAAAAAAGGACATTTTGATGGGACCTGTCCTTCAATTCCTAAACAAAAGGAGACTCAATTAACTCTTGGTAGTCTGGAGTTAGATAAACAAGGGGTGCATTTGAGGCCAAACTGCAGTTCCCGCTTTGTCCTGACAGCAGAGGTGGTGCTAGAGAGCAAAACCAAGAACATTTCTGTGTTTTTTGACAGTGGAGCCGGAGTCAGCATGGTTGATGCTGAGCTTGTGAAGACTCATGGTCTTGCTTGCTGTACTTTAGATAAACCTATTTCCATTCTTGCCATCGACTCGGCGCCACTTGCACAGAAAGCATTTACTCAGATTGTACATAATGTAAAACTGAGGGTGGGGTCAGTTCATTGTGAAATTATTCCTTCCTATGTCTTGGACAATCTTCCTACACCGATTGTTTAGGGTATTCCGTGGCTTGTTAAACATAACCCATTGGTGGACTGGCAAGCCGGGAAATTATTGAATGGGGAGATTACTGCCATGCAAATTGTTTAGATATTTCCCTTGCTACTGTCTCTACAGAAATATTACCTGCTTTTCTGTCTGGTTTTGAGGATGTTTTTTCTGAGAGGGGGAGTCAGGATTTTCCTCCTCGTCATGCTTAAAACTGTCCTATTAAACTGATCCCCGGAGCTTAACTACCGAAATCCAAACTGTATAATCTTTCTGGCCCTGAGAGATAAGCCATGAAGGATTTCATTGCAGAATGTCTGGAGAAGGGACATATCAGACCCTCATCTTCGCCCATGGCGGCAGGGTTCATCTTTGTGAAGAAAAAAGATGGCGGTCTACGTCCCTGTTTAGATTTCTGGGAATTACTTCAGATTACTTTCCACTATCCATACTCTCTCCCTCTGATTCCTGATTTGTTCAGTCAGGCTGTGGGAGCTAAGTTATTCTCCAAGTTGGATTTAAGGGGAGCCTACAATCTGGTTAGTTTCAGAGAAGGGGACGAATAGAGTTTGGTTATGCCTTTTGGTTTGACTAATGAACCTGCGGTATTCCAGCATTTCATAAATTATATTTTTCATCGTTTGGTGGGGAGGTTTGTTGTGGTCTATCTGGACGATATTTTGTTTTACTCACCTGATTTTGAGACTCATCGGGGGCATGTTAAGCAGGTGCTTCACATGTTAAGGGACAACAAACTTTATGCCAAACTGGAAAAATGTGTTTTTGCTGATCAGGACGTGCAGTTTTTGGGGTACTTGTTGTCGTCTTCAGGTTTTCGGATGGACCCGGAGAAGATCCATGCAGTCCTTGATTGGGAACGTCCTGAGAACCTGAGGGCTTTACTTATTTTTACTGGAAATTCATCCAAAATTACTCTGTAATTGTGAAACCCCTTACTGACATGACTAAGAAGGGGTTTGATTTTTCCAAATGGTCGGATGCCTCAGTTCAGGCTTTTTCTTCTTTAAAGAATCATTTTGCCACTTCACCTATACTCAGTCAACCCGATGTTTCCCAAACCTTTACTGTGGATGTTGTTGCGTCGGATGTCGGGATTGGGGCTGTGTTGTCTCAGGGTCCGTCCTCTGGTAAATGGCGTCCATGCGCCTTCTTTTCTAAAAATATTGTCTTCGGCTGAGAGAAATTATGACGTGTGTAATAGGGAACTTTTGGCGATCAAATTGGCTTTCAAAGAATGGCGACATTGGTTGGAGCGGGCTGTCCATCCTGTTACTGTTATTACTGACCATAAGAACCTGTCATATCTCCAGTCAGCTAAACATCTCAAACCTAGGCAAGTCAGATGGTCCCTGTTTTTTACTAGGTTCAATTTTGTTGTCACTTTTCGTCCAGGGGTCAAAAAATGTCAAGACTGATGCTTTGTCCCGGAGCTTCCCTGGTGGTAGTGACCATGAGAACCCTGCCCCGATATTACAGAAAGGGGTAGTCATTTCGGCACTGTATCCTGAACTGGAGGGTGAGGTGTTGGAGGCTCAGGGGGACGCCCCTGCCTCCTGCCCTTCAGGAATGGTTATTTGTACCATTAAATCTGCACCACAAAGTAATTAAAGAGCATCATAACTCTGTGCTTGCTGGGCATCCAGGTGGTAAGGCAACCGCGGACCTCCTCTCTCGTCGTCATTGGTGGCCGGGGTTGCATCGGGATGTGATTGAACACATAGCTGCTTGTAGTATTTGCGCGCGTTCTAAGGTTTCGCATACCCGTCCGTCTGGTACTCTTCTTCCGCTACCTATTCTTAGTAGGTCATGGACACACATGTCCATGGATTTTATTACTGACCTACCGGTTTCTGCAGGCAAAACGGTGGTTTTGGTGGTAATAGATGGAGATAGAGGTTCAGTAAAATGGTTCCCTTTGTCGCATTGCCTGCACTTCCAAATCCCAAGACACTTGCTCAGATGTTCATAAATGAGATTGTGAAGCTTCAAGGGGTTCCCTCCGATGTGGTGTCAGATCGGGGGACCCAGTTTGTTTCCAAGTTCTGGAAGGCATTCTATTCTCGACTGGGGGTGCAGCTGTCCTTTTTTTCTGCCTTTCACCCTCATTCGAATGGTCAGACCCAGCGTGTCAATCAGAATTTGGAGACCTACCTAAGATGTTTCGTCTCCGAAAATCAGGAGGATTGGGCATCCTACTTACCGCTGGCAAAATTTGCCATTAATAATCATCGTCAAGAATCCACTGGCAGGTCACCGTTCTTCGGTGCATACGTTTATCACCCACAGTTTGGTACCTTTAGTGGGGGAGGAGCTTCAGGAGTTCCTTAGGCGGAATGGTTTGCTTTGCCGCTCTCCTCGGTATGGCAGGGTGTTCTGAGTAATTTAAAGATCATGGGAGACAGGTATAAAAGTATGGCTGATAGAAAACGCTTGCCAGGTCTGGACCTGAATGTGAATGACCTTGCGTGGTTGTCTACCAAGAATATAAGATTGAAAGTTCCTTCTTGGAAGCTGGAACTTAGGTTTATTGGTCCCTATAAAATAAACCGCCATCATTAACCCAGCAGCGTTTCGTCTTGAACTTCCTCAGGCCCTTAAGGTCCACAATGTGTTCCACAGGTCCTTATTCAAAAAGTATGTGGAACCTCTTGAGCCCTCACCTCTACTACCTCCCCCAGTAATAGTTCGTGGTAATCTGTGTTGCACAGCTTCTGGATACCCACAGTTGCAGTAGAAACTTCACAGAGCATATTAGATGGGATAACAAACTTTTACTTCTCAGAACATGAGGTAAAAGAAAAAACGCACAGTCACCCAGTACTGCACCAGGAAGTAAGAACAAAAGAGAAAATACAAGAGAAACTTTTTTTCTTTTTACAATACAGTAAACAAGGAAACTTTACACAACATCGCCATCTACTCTCAGATCAGCACAAAGTCCTCCTTCACACAAACAAAGAAGTCCACAACTGTTGCATATACCAACAACCTTTCTCAACAGTAAGGATTTATTCAGTCAAACTCAATTTCTTCATTAGTCTCTGATGTTTTTCAGCATTCAATGCCTGTGTGAAAATATCTGCTGTCATATCTTCAGTTGGACAATATTCTAATTTCAGGATTCCTTGTTCCTGATGGTCCCTCGAGAAATGATACTTCACATCAATGTGCTTGGTTCTTGGGTTAACTCTTTCCATCTGAGCAAGAACAAGACATCCCTGATTGTGCTTATTTATTTTTGTTGGTTCCAACTGTGCCTGTCCTAGGTCTGTTCGCAATTGTCTTAACCATAGAACTTCTTGACTCGCATGTGCTGCTGCAACATATTCTGCTTCTGTTGACGACAGCGTTACAATTGATTGTTTTTTACTAGTCGAACTAATTGGTCCACCTGAGAGAAAGAAAAGATAGCCACTGGTAGATTTTCTGTCAGTTGGATCTGCAGCCCAATCTGCATCAACGTATCCAGTTAAAATGCATTTATCATCACTTATAGGCAGTTTCAGTTTAACATTGCTGGTTCCTTACAAATAACGTATTACTCTCTTCACAGCATTCCTATCCGCTTTATTTGGCTTGGACACTTTTCTACTCAGAATTCCTACTGCTGCTGCAATGTCAGGCCTTGTAACAGTCGCTAGATACAGTAATTTTCCTATCGCCATTCTGCACTCTTCATTATTTGGTAACACATTTTTCTTACTACTCATCTCTTTAAGATAATTAGTTTCCATTGGAGACTTTGCTGGTTTTGCATCCTTCAATCCAAATGTTTTGGTTATGTCTTGAATCATGTGATTTTGATTAAGTAGGAAACTTCCATCTTCTTCTTTCTATCTGTATTCCTAAGTATTGTTTCACATTTTCCAAGTCTTTGATCTCGAAATGTTGATTCAGGATTTTTAGTATGTCCTCTTTATCCCTTTCTTTTTCAAAACAAACTAAAATGTCATCAGCATATATGAGTACATAGATCCATGTGTCCATTAGTCTTTTTGTGTACAGGCAAGGATCAGCTTTGCTTCTTTTAAATTTTTCATTTGTGAACACCTCCGTGATTTTATCATTCCACGATTTAGCAGCTTGTTTTAAACCGTATATACTTTTCTGTAATTTGCAAACCATGTTTGGGTTAATTTCATCTTTGAATCCTGGAGGTTGTTCCATGTAAATATCTTCTGTTAAACTTCCATTCAAAAATGCTGTCTTTACATCCAGATGTTTCAGTTCCATTTGTTTCATTGCTGCAACTGCAAACAAAGTTCTTATTGTAGTATGTTTGACAACTGGAGCAAATGTTTCATCATAGTCTTCTCCATATTTTTGAGAATAACCTTTAACTATGAGTCTTGCTCGGTATCGTTCAGCTGTGCCATCTGTTCAGTACTTTTACTTTAAAAACCCATTTACATCCTATAGCTTTTCTTCCTTCGGGTAATTCTGTTAGTGTCCATGTTTTTGAGTCATGCATGGATTTTATTTCTACTTATGTTGCCTCTATCCATTTATTGGCTTCTTCTTCAGGAAGTCAAGATATGTCTTCCCAAGAGGTAGGCTTATAAATTTTACTTGTACTTGCCTTGTATGAAAGGCGTATTGGTGGTTTTCTACTTATGTTGCCTCTATCCATTTATTGGCTTCTTCTTCAGGAAGTCAAGATATGTCTTCCCAAGAGGTAGGCTTATAAATTTTACTTGTACTTGCCTTGTATGAAAGGCGTATTGGTGGTTTTCCTTTGTTTTCTCTTATTGAACGTCTTGGTTCTGTGTCTGTTTGTAGTTGTTTCTCTTCACTTTCAGTATTCTGTTTTTATTACTTTCAACTTCTTTTTCATCAGATATTCCTTCAGCTATATCATTGCTGTTTTTCTCATTTTTTGTTTCCAGTGAAATCATAGTGTCTTCATTTAGATCCTCAATGAATGTCACACTGTTACTCACCATAATTCTGTCTGTTTTGGGATCTAGGATTCTATATCCTTTGCAATTTTCACTATATCCAACAAATATTCCTTCCATGGACCTATTTTGAAGTTTGGAACGTTTTCCTGTTGGAATGAATACAAAAACTTTTAAATGATTTACACTTGGTTTCATACCTTGCCACAGTTCATATGTTTTTTTTTCAGTTTTCTAGAAAAAGTCGGTTCTGTAGATACAGTGCCTACAAGTAGTATTCAACCCCCTGCAGATTTAGCTGGTTGACACATGCGGAATTAACTTGGCATTGTGACATTTGTACTGTAGATCAGCCTGGAAGTGGGAAATGCACTGCAGCAAATTTTGTTTGTTTTTTTTTTTTTTTTTTTTTAAAAACGTTAAAAGTTAATTCAGAGTGTCATTTATTATTCAACCCCTCAAACCACAAGAATTCTGTTTGGTCCCCCTAAAGTATTAAGAAGTAGTTCAGGCACCAAGAATAATGAGCTTCACATGTGTGGATTAAAGATCTCTTTTGCCAGCCTTTTCTGACTATTTAAGACCCTCCCCAAACCTGTGAACAGCACTCAGACATGGTCAACATGGGAAAGACAAAGGAGCATTCCAAGGCCATCAGAGACAAGATCGTGGAGGGTCACAAAGCTGGCAAGGGGTACAAAACCCTTTCCAAGGAGTTGGGCCTACCTGTCTCCACTGTTGGGAGCATCATCCGTAAGTGGAAGGCTTATGGAACTACTGTTAGCCTTCCACGGCCTGGACAGCCTTTGAAAGTGTCCTCCCGTGCCGAGGCCAGGCTTGTCCGAAGAGTCAAGGCTAACCCAAGGACAACAAGGAAGGAGCTCCGGGAAGATCTCATGGCAGTGGGGACATTGGTTTCAGTCAATACCATAAGTAACGTACTCCACCGCAATGGTCTCCGTTCCAGACGAGCCTGTATGGTACCTTTACTTTCAAAGCGTCATGTCAAGGCTCGTCTACAGTTTGCTCATGATCACTTGGAGGACTCTGAGACAGACTGGTTCAAGGTTCTATGGTCTGATGAGACCAAGATCGAGATCTTTGGTGCCAACCACACACGTGACGTTTGGAGACTGGATGGCACTGCATACGACCCCAAGAATACCATCCCTACAGTCAAGCATGGTGGTGGCAGCATCATGCTGTGGGGCTGTTTCTCAGCCAAGGGGCCTGGCCATCTGGTCCGCATCCATGGGAAGATGGATAGCACGGCCTACCTGGAGATTTTGGCCAAGAACCTCCGCTCCTCCATCAAGGATCTTAAGATGGGTCGTAATTTCATCTTCCAACAAGACAACGATCCAAAGCACACAGCCAAGAAAACCAAGGCCTGGTTCAAGAGGGAAAAAGTCAAGGTGTTGGAGTGGCCTAGTCAGTCTCCTGACCTTAACCCAATTGAAAACTTGTGGAAGGAGCTCAAGAATAAAGTCCACATGAGACACCCAAAGAACCTAGATAACTTGGAGAAGATCTGCATGGAGGAGTGGGCCAAGATAACTCCACAGACCTGTGCCGGCCTGATCAGGTCTTATAAAAGACGATTATTAGCTATAATTGCAAACAAGGGTTATTTCACAAAATATTAAACATAGGGGTTGTATAATAATTGACCCACACTTTTATGTTTAAAATTTAATAAAATTCAACTGAGCAACATAACTTTTTGGTTTGTAAGATTTATGCTTCTGTTCATAAAACCTACTCTCGTTTGCAGTTTGAAGGCTCTAACTTATTTGCATCTTATCAAACCAGCTAAATCTGCATGGGGTTGAATACTACTTGTAGGCACTGTATGTAGCTGTCATTGCTGCTTCACCCCAATATTTCTCTGATAGTTTGGAATGTGTCAGCATGCACCTTATTATTTCAGTCAGAGTTCTGTTTTTCCTTTCTGCTACTCCATTTCGTTCAGGTGTGTAAGGAACAGTCTTTTGATGCTCTATACCATTTTTTCTTAAGTAGTTTTCAATTTGGTGTCCTGTGAATTCACCTCCATTATCACTTCTAATGACAATTGGCTTCCTCTGAAATTTGTTATTCGACTTTGTCACGTAGTCTACTAGTTTATTGAAAACTTTGCTTTTGTTCTTGATCAAGTATGTGACTGTGTATCTTGAGTAGTCATCTATAAATGGATGTCTGTGTCCTAGATGTCTATGCCACATGTGAATACAATTCTTGTGATCATGTGTACACAACTTCATCTATTCCTTTAATGTGTAATGATATAATTGTTCATCTGCCTTGACATTGGTTATTACCTTGTTTCCTGCAAGGATTGTACACTCATCATCTTTGAATTTTACAGTAAGTCCTTTAGCAGTTAGACGTTTTACAGATAACAATCCTCCTTCTAATCCTGGAACATATAACACATCCTGTACAAGTATTTTTGAATCATGCCCAAACTTGTTAGAACAGTTTAGCATTCCCTATCCAACACCTTCTGCAGTTATTGTGCTTCCATCTGTAAGATAAATGGCTTCCTTCTTATTTAAATTAAGTTCAATAAAGAAATTTTTATTACTTGTCATGTGACTTGTTGCTCCTGAGTCAATAAACCAACCCAACGATGATTTCTTATCAGTCACTTTAAATGTGCCATTCCAATTATTTTCACATGAATCAGAAATTGTGTTTTTCACCTTCTGTGTATTCTCTTTATGATGTAATTTCTGTTGTTCTGCTTTCCATATAGTACAGTCTTTCTTTAAATGTCCTTTTTTCTTTTCACCTGAAATATTCTCTTGTCTCTTTATTATAGGGTCTTTTTGATTCTGTAGCTTTAAGAGCATTTCCATAATCTTTTTCAGTAGAAGAATCATTTGTTTGTTCTTTCCTTCTTTGATATTCATCTATGAGTCTGGTCTTCACAAACTCTAATGTAATGTCTGTTTCAGATCTTGTCTCTAGTGCATTTATCAAAGCAGTATATGAATCCTGTAAACTGCACAATAATATTGCTGCTACATGGCTTTCCTTAATATCTTCACCAATTGATCTCAGCTGTGATATCACTTCCATAATAGAGAATATATGCTTCTGTATGTCATTGTCTGCACTTAGTCTCATACTGTAAAGCTTTCTTAGCAGAAATAACTTGTGATTTAAGCTGGGTCTTTCATGTAGCTTTCTTAGTGCTTCCCACATTCCCTTTGCTGTATCCTCATTCCTTATGTGGATTAATTGAGCATCATCCACTAATAGGCTGATGGTAGCTCTTGCTTCTCTATTTTTCTTATCCCATGTCTGATTATCCTCATCAGGTCTAACTGTAGTGATTACTTCCCATAAATCATCTTTAGACAATAAGATTTCTACTTTGAACTTCCAGAACTGATAATTCTCATTATTCAGCTTAGCTACTGTGAGTTTTAGCTCTGTGCTACTTGTCATCTTTAACTTGTCTTACTTGTTTGGAGAGAATTGTACTGAAGAATTCTTCTGCATTCACCAGGGTCTTGCTGAGAGTTCTGGTGTCCTGGGTGTCTGGGGTCCTCGGTGCCTGGGCCCATAACCTGTTGCACAGCTTCTGGATACCCACAGTTGCAGAATAAACTTAACAGAGCAGATTACATGGGATAACAAGCTTTCACTTCTCAGAACATGAGGTAAAGGAAAAAACGCACAGTCACACAGTACTGCACCAGGAAGTAAGAACAAAACATAAAATACAAGAGAGACTTTTTTCTTTTTACAATACAGTAAACAAGGAAACTTTACACAACATCTCTATCTACTGTCAGATCAGCATAAAGTCCTCCTTCACACAAACAAAGAAGTCCACAACTGTTTCATATACCAATAATCTGGCATTTCAGATTTCAAGGATTGTAGATTCTTGTCTCCAACGTCGTTCTCTACAATACTTGGTGCACTGGAAAGGCTATGGTCCAGAGGAGAGGATGTGGGTTTCTGTGTCAGAGGTTGGTTCGATAATTCCACACCTCTTATCCTGAGAAACCTGGTCCTGTGTGTCCGGAGGCCACTCATAGAGGAAGGGGTACTGTCACGGGTGTGTCAGAGGTGACAGACAGTCGACCTGCAGTTGGTTGCAGAAGATATCTACATTTGGCATTATAGACATTTTCTTGAGGCTGTCTCTAGGACCCAGCGGCTACCTCTCTCTGGATAATTAACAACCTGCCTGGGTGTATAAATACCTTCTGTGTTTCAGAGGGAGTTGCCGGCGATATTCATTACTCCTAGTGAAGACTTCAGCAACAGCAGTACTTCCTCTTCTCTGGTGTTTGAGGACGTGTGCACATTTGTTTGGAGTCATCTAAAAGCTAAGCAATTTCCCCTGTTTGTCCTTCCTTTTTCTTTTTTGAGTTCAGTGGAGATTGACTAGTGCTCATCTCCTCCCTTCCCTAGCCTGAGTGTAACGCCAGCGAAAGACAGGGCGAGAAACGTGTGCGGCAATTGATTAAGAACCAAAATAGGGTTGATAGTTGAGGCTGGGTGACACTAGACCAGACTAGGAGGTCTCCACTCCCCCCTTTCCCTAGTGTCTGGGCTCCCTTTCCCTCTTCCCTCTGTTTCGCACTAAGTCTTTCCCACACCTTGCGTGACACTGGGTGAGTTGAGCTCCAATCAGCTCCCTGACCCAATGTGCAGAGATGTGCTCATGCTGCTGATGTCACAGCAGCGCAATGAGGTCATCTCAACACCCTGCTGACGTCATTGCAGAACACCATGAAGAAGGAAAAGCAAAATCCTGCAGCAGGTAATGACTCATAGAGCCAAAGATACTCGGGGGAGCCTTGGTATGGAGAATAGGGTGGGGACCACAGTATGGAGAATGGGGTGGGGGCCTCGGTATGGTGAATGTGATGATCCTTAGAATGGCGAATAGGGAGGAGGGCTCGATATAGATAAGGGGTAGCATGAGGGTGTTCGCTATGGAGAAGGGGTAGCATGAGGGGGCTTAGTATGGAGAAGGGGTAACATGGGAGGCTTGGAAAAGAGAATGGGATAGCATGGGCAGGCTCAGCATGAAGAATGGGGTAGTGTGGGGGCCTCAGTGTGGAGAATGATGTAGCATGAGGGGCTTGTTAAGGAGAATAGGATAGCATGGGGGCTTGGTATGTAGAAGAGGTAGCAAGAGATGAGAAGGCTTGGTATGGAGAAGGTATATCATAGTGGGGTTTGTCATGGAGAATGTGGTAGCATGGGGAGGCTTGGCATGAAGAATGGGGTAGCATGAGGGGGCTCGGTATGGAGTATAGAGTTGCATGAGGGGGCTCGGTATGGAAAATGGGGTAGCATGGGGCCTTGGTATGGAGACTGGAATAGCATGAGGGAGTTCTGTATGGAAAATGGGGTAGCAGGGGTAGTATTCATGTGGCATTATAATGACAATGTTATTTTTAATGGTACCATTTCTGGATGTGATGTAGAAGACCGGAAAAGACGAAAGTCTGCAGAGACGAACTGTGGATGTGAAAAATCATCATGGAGTCAGGTACTTAGATCTAATGTGCATTTACATTGGTCAGTTCCAGCCTTTAAATGATCGCTGATCTGCTATAAGAAGCCGATCAGCAGTCGCATAATAACCTGTTTAGACAGGATGTAATTTTGCTTTCATGTGCACAGAATGAATATTAACATGATCATCCTGTGCACAAAGAAAAGCACTGTTCTCAGCAGTACATGTGTACAAAGGACATTTAAAGGGAGTGTTTCTGTTAGAACCCTCCTGTTTGTTTTTTCCATCTTGTGTTTTGCGGTCACGTGACCATCTGCCTTTATATTCCAGCTCCGCCCTTTCGGCTGTGCTGGATTCAGTGTTTGACTGTTTCTCTAGCCAGGTGCTTCGGTGCCTTTCTCTGTCAGTTCACTTGGTCCTTCTGGGACCTTTGGTACCTTTTTGTCAGTTTGTCTTTTGGTGTTCTGCTTCTCTGTTTAGGAGGTGTCCCATTTTTTGTCCCAGTCCTTAGTTCTTTTAGGGACCCCTCCCCTAATGCTATAGGTCTTCGTTCAGACTAGCCGAGGACTAAGGCGGATCTGTTCGCTAGGAACAGGCAGCCCGCTACATCGTAGGGATTCAGCTTAGTCTTACTGTAGGGACAGCTTTCCCCTATCTTTCCTTAGTTCATGTTGCAGATCATAACAGTTTCACTCCCAAAATGCCAATTAATTTGCATACCCATTTCTATTGGAGACATAGCCCAAGTTATAATTTATTATTTAATTTTTTAGATGCAAATGAGGGCGCTTATGTGCACCCTTGGCTTGGCTTATTATTTCTTGTTGGACAATTACACCCTACCAATTTCATATTAAAGTCAGTCCCTTTTCTTGATTGACAGAGGTCCTTTGGTAATGCTGCAATATTGTACTCATTAATGTGCAGAAACTCTGAATAATATCCTTTGCTTCTATGATCAAGAAGTTGAATAAATAAAGTCCACGTCTCCTTTATACACGGAAAGTGTACATGTGACTACTCCATACTTCAGAGAGACGAACCCTTTGAATATTTACTCACTGCCAGAACAATAAGACATGCGGTTTTTACAGTGCTCCACTAATAAGCTCACGTTTATTAAGTTTTCTCGAATCAGATTGATATATTGATGGGCATAATCAATTTGATCTTTCAACTTTTCTCCCAAAAACTGCAGAATTTCTAAAGTAGACCAATGTGTATCCAGGTGCCGGTGGAGCAGATGCCAAGAAGCTGACAGGACCTTGTCATATTGTTGAGTGGAAAAAGCTTCAAGAATATGGTTTGGGAGATCACCGAGGCCTACTATATACAAATTCAGTCCATGTAACTCTTCTAACAGTTTGGAGGGAAGGTGAGCTTTCACGTGCTCATAGGGATGAGCTAATGAACTTTCTGTCTGTTTTGAGGAATCCACAAACCTGTATAAAAATACTTAATGTAGAATCTTTGTGCACTGGTTTCTGATTTCTTCAGCCTCATTGCGAATGTTATTTACATGTCCAAAGTCAAAAGAAACAGGCTTTGCTTATCTTTCAGGTGCATTTATTTTTTACCACAGCAATCCAAACAGGAGATAGGTGGATTCCACAAGGGAAGTCCCAGTCACCCACTGAAAGCCAAAAACCTCTACGTTGTTGGCCGGGGATGGATCAAGCTTCAATAAGAGCCTTTGTAAGCAACCAGCCAGCACCTTTTAAAAAGGTCTAGTGCTAATCAGTCCAGAACCCTGAAGGACCAACTGCGGATGCATCTACAGTAGTGATGAGCGAGCGTGCTCACAACTGCTCGGCACTCGCCTGGACATCTCACTGTTTGAAATGCTCGGCGAGTACTTCCTGGATGCTCGGGCGGGAGCTCGAGTCCCTGATCCAGATGTTTGACGCTATTTAAACAGCGAGTAAACATACGGGGATTGCCTGCCAGTCACTGAAATGCAGCAGCCATGCTGGTTGTGGCATGACAGTGATTGGCTGGCCGCATAGCATCATCAGGTTTATATAAGAACCACTAAGCCTATGCTCGTCACAGTCTACCCTTCAGACAGGCAGGGTAGGGAGAGCTGCAGCTGAGTGAGGGAGAGAATTGGCGGTTTATTTAGTGAAGTATTCCACAGAAATATATATCTAAACTGACAGACCTTCTAATAACTAATCGAGATGCATATCAATTCTGGTGAGAGCAGGAGTTAGGCAGGCATAGTTTGTGGATAGCGTATAGAATAGAATATGGTCCATTGCACGTTCTGTCTGCTGCTATTACTGATATCCATAGCCCTAGATATCAGGGCTAATATTCCTTTTGCTCTGAATCCTGATTATTTGCTTGAAAAGCAATATAATACACCATATTTACTACTCCATTTGCTTGTTAGCAGCATTTAGCCAGCTTTGTTTGATTTTAGTAGCATTGCTGTATTGTGGAAGCAGAGAAACCATCATCTCAGGTGATCCGATAATAATGCAGTAATAATCCTGACTTTTTTGGAAACGTGACAAGTATTATACTCCATTTAAAGTCTGCCAGCTGTGTGTTGTTCAAACCTATTCACACTTGGTTGCTGACCAATGCCATGCCAATAAGGCCACTGCCTAAAACCGTGATCCGATATTACTGCGGTAATAATCCTGACATTTTTGGGAGCATGCCAAATATTAAACTCCATTTAAAATGAGCAAGGCGTGTGGCAAGGGACTGGAAAGTGGACGTGATGGTGATGGTGCACGCTAAGGCCGAAGACTTGGGCAAGCTGAAATTGTGCCTGCTGAGGGAGCACAACAAGCACCCACATCATGTCGCTCTATCTTCCTGTCCCACTTTGTGGATGGCCGCAGACACCACTATTGAAGCCAGAGCAGTGTGAAAAGGTTGCTGGTTGGATAGCAGATAATGCTTCCAGTTTCTTTGCCACCACCACCACCCTGTCTTTCACACAGTCCAGTCTCAGTAGCTGTGAGTCTGGACCACATATTTCTCACCCTGATCCTCGTTCCTCCCACCATGCCTGGTGCCCAGTGACAAGTGGTTCCAAACTTGGGCAGTCCGAAGCGCTGTTCACTTTTCCATTTATAGATTAAGGCCTCTCACCCGGCCCTCTTCAAGCCGTGCAAGAGGAGATTGCATGTAGCAGCCACAGTCACATGAAGGCGACGGTGGGAAAGTGCAATCACTGTCGCAAGAGGTGAGTGATGATGATGAGACACAATTGCCAGCAAGTCAGGAGGAGGCCCAGGGTGTATACGTGGAAGATGACGTGGTGGAAGATGAAGTCACAAACCCAACCTGACAAGGTGACATGTGTGACCTGTCATTGCACACTTGCAACCACCTCCATCAGCGTCCACGTCCTTGTTTCAGCGCAGCATTCAATTGTCCCTACCCCAGTCCTTTGAACGCAAGTGCAAATAAACTGCCACATTTCTCAAATGCTTGCACTTGAAATGTTGCCTTTTAGGCTCATGGAGATGGAATCTTTCTGCAACCTCATGGCGGCAACCGTCCCTCGGTAATCGGTCCCCAGCCACCACTATTTCTCCTGGTATGCCGTCCCCACCTTACACACGCACGTGTCAAAGAGCATTAGCCGTGCCCTCACCAACGCAGTTACTGGGAAATTTCACCTAACCACGGACACGTGGACAAGTGCCTGTGGCCAGGGACGGTACATCTCACTGACGGCACACTGGCTTAATATAGTGGAAGCTGAGACACAGTCGGACCCTGGGACGGAACAAGTCCTCCCGACGCCAAGGATTGTGGGCCCTGGGTCAATCCGGGTTGCGTCCACATTCTACAGCTCCTGCACCTCCTCCTCCTCTTCAGCCTCCATCTCCAAAATGACCACATCAGTCAGAAGCTGGAAGCACTGCAGCACTGCCTCAGCCAAGCAGCAACAGGCTGTGCTGAAGCTAATGTGCTTAGGTAACAAACTGCACAACACTGCACAGTTGTAGATAGCTGTAACAGAGCAGGCACATCTGTGGCTGTCACCACTGAACCTACAGCCAGTCATGTTCGTGTGTGACAATGGCTGGAAACTGATGGCAGCTCTGCGGCTTGGCAACCTCGCACAGGTACCTTGCCTGACCTATCTGCTCAACTTAGTGGTGGATCTGCCTGAGCAGTTTCTGACAGTATGCCGCGTGTTTGCCCATTTCAGAAAGTCACCTACAGCTTCTCTTGACCTCGCCGTGCTTCAGCAGCTTCCAGCTCATCGACTGGTGTGCGATGTCACCACGCGATGGAACTCAACGTTTCAGATGTTGGTAAGGACTTTTGAGCAGCAGAGGGCAGTAGTTGAGTACCAGCTTTAACACGTCCGTCGGAATTCAGGTCAGCCTCTGCACATAAGAGCTGATGACTGGGCATGGATGTCTGACATCTGTGCTGCACTACAAAACTTTGAAGACTCCACCAAGATGGTGAGCGGTGATGACGCGATAATTAGCGTCACCATCCGTCTTCTCTGTCTACTGAAACGCTCGATGCTCACAATTAAAGAGGAGGCATTACAGGCAGAGCACGATGAGATAGAGCAAGGAACTATACAGGGTGATGCCACACAACCCAGCCTCATATCAACGCGAATTGGGTGATAATGAGGAGGAGGAACAGGAGCTGTTTTCCTACACTACAGACGGTACTACCCACACAACAATCAAACCGTCTGTTCAGCGTGGATTGCCTGAGGAGAGGGAGAACGAGGAGGAGGACCAGGAAAAGGATGAGGATGGAGAGCATGGACATTCTTCCTCTTGGTCAAGACAGGGAAGTCTTGGCTGTTGGCAATCTGGCACACATGGCTGACTTTATGTTCCGCTGTCTTTTCCGTGACCCTCGCATTGTATGCATTTTTTTCAACACTACTTACTGGTTGGTCACACTTCTAGACCCATGCTACAAGAAGAACTTTTTATCTCTTCTTCCCGTGGTGGAGAGATCTAATAAAATGTTGCAGTACCAGAAGGCCCTTGTTGAAGAATTCTTAAAAAAATTCCCATCTCAAAACGCTGGTGGCAGATGTCACAGTTTGTTGGACAACCAAGGAGTACAGGCGAGGGAGACACAAATACGATGCAGCAGAGACAGGGGAACACTGTCAAAGGTCTGGGACAGTTTTCTCATCCCCTCCCAGCGCCCAGGCCCTGATGCGGAGTACTCTGACAAGTAGGGAAAAGTTTTGGAAGATGCTGAAAAAGTACCTTGACGACCGTACCAACGTCCTCCATGATTCCTCTGTGCATTATAACTATTGGGTATCCAAGCTGGACACGTGGAATGAACTGGCTGTTAGAACCCTCCAGTTAGATTTTTCTATCTTGTATTTTGCGGTCAAGCCCTTCTGGCTTTGCTGGACTTCAGTGTTGTTTGACTGTCTTTCTAGCCAGGTGCTTCGGTGCCTATCTCTGTCAGTTCGCTTGGTCCTCTGGGACCTCTAGTACTTTTTGTCAGTTTGTCTTTTGTTCTCTGCAACAACTTCTGTTTAGGAGGTGTCCCATTTTTGTCCCAGTCCTTAGTTCATTTAGGGACACCTCCCTTAATTCTATAGGTCTTTGTTCAGACTAGCCGAGGACTAAGGCGGGTCTGTTCACAAGGACTTGGCAGCCCGCTACATCGTAGGAATTCAGATTAGTCTTACTGTAGGGACAGCTTTCCCCTATCTTTCCATAGTATACGTTGCAGATCATAACAGTAAGTCCAGACAAAAAAAAACAAAACTAAAAGGAAAGAAATTCGGTGATCAGTATGGTTTCCGTCCAGGATTTGGCTCAGGGATTGTCTCTGGAGGTGGCCGAGCTTCAGCAACACGTGAGTAGCTGTCCTGGAGCGCATTTTGTCGAACCCAAGGTAGGACTGCCTGATGTTTTTTATGTTAAACAGCAAGATTTTTTTTCCTTTAAAAATGCTTGTTTGTTATATTTTCGTTTGAGACCAAGATCCTTTGGGAATGAATCACAGCGCATTGCTTTTATTATGTCACTTCTGCGCAAAGAACCACAGGGGTGGGCCTTTTCTCTCCAACCTAATGATCCGTGTTTAAGTTCTGTTGAAGAATTTTTTTCTGCTATGGGGCTATTATATGACGATCCTGATCGAATCTCATCTGCTGAATCAGAACTTAGACGTTTGAATCAGGGGTCTGATGATGTTGAAAATAATTGCACACACTTCAGGAGATGGGCCTCAGAAGTTAAATGGAATGATTCTGTGTTGAGATGTTTATTTCTTGCTGGTCTGAGTGAAAGGTGTAGCGTCGGCGTCCCTGCCTCCTGCTAGGCAGGGACGCTGTTCCCCTCACCTCTCCTCTCCGTGCCCGGCGTCTTCCTCCCGCTCTGCTGGCAGCGCGCGCTGCTTCCCGGCCACGGTGCTTAGGGCGCGCTCCCCCTCTCTTAATGGGGCCGCGCGCGCCGTCCTAAGGAGTCCCCGGCCAATGGCCGGAGGACTTCACCATATATAAGGCACCTCCTCCAAAATAGAGGTGCCCGAGCAATGCTGTTGCAAAGCCTTCACTCTGCTTCAGTCCTCAGGTCCCGCTACCAGTTACCTGCCAGTCACCTGCCAGATTCCTGCTTGATACCTGCCTGATATCCGCTTACCTGCTTGCAAGCCTGCGGTCCGACGGTCTGCCTTCCGACACCTGTCAGTCTGTCTATGGACCAGCCTGCCGGCTCACCTGGGAGCGCTCACCTGCTACCTGCCTGCTAGCCTACCTGGAGGCTCTGCCGTCACTTGCCGTGACCACCTGCCTGTCCAGAGACTCTTGCCCGCTCACCTGGGAGCGCTCACCTGCTACCTGCCTGCTAGCCTACCTGGAGGCTCTGCCGTCACTTGCCGTGACCACCTGCCTGTCCAGAGACTCTTGCCCGCTCACCTGGGAGCGCTCACCTGCTACCTGCCTGCTAGCCTACCTGGAGGCTCTGCCGTCACTTGCCGTGACCACCTGCCCGTCCAGAGACTCTTGCCCGCTCACCTGGGAGCGTCCTCCTGCTACCTGTCTGCTAGTCTACCTGGAGGTTCTGCCGTCACTTGCCGTGACCACCTGCCTGTCCAGAGACTCTCGCCCGCTCTCCTGGGAGCGCTCACCAGCCACCTGCCTGCTGTCCTTCTACCCAGAGACTGCCCCTGTCACTTGCCGTGACTACCTGCCTTTCTACCCAGAGACTGTCCCTGTCACTTGCCGTGACTACCTGCCCTTCTACCCAGAGACTGTCCCTGTCACTTGCCGTGACTACCTGCCCCTCTACCCAGAGACTGTCCCTGTCACTTGCCGTGACTACCTGCCCCTCTTCCCTGGGAGCCACCCGCTTCCTTACAAGGACCGCCCCCTTGTATAGTTGCTCAGAGGTTCCACCTCCCAGACCCGTTACAGTTTGCTCGGGCCATGGAATCCGGTGGCACCCAAGCTCCCTTGCTCTCGGACCTATGTCATGAACTGTCCCGTCAGAGGTCCCAACAGGAGTCCATCCTGAGTCACCTGCGGAATGTCAACTCTCGCCTGGACACTCTGACTGCTCCACCAGCAACCACCACTAGTGTCATGACTCGCAACCCGGCAGCGCCGCTGCCCACCAATACCATGGTATCCTGCCCCGGACCCCGGCTTTCTGCACCTCCTCGCTTCGGAGGTGACTCCGCTCAAGCTCGGGGCTTCATAAACCAGTGCACCCTGCACTTTGAACTCTTGTCCCACCAGTTTATCTCCGACCGGTCCAAAGTAGCCTTTATCATGTCCCACCTTACCATGGAGGCTCTGGCTTGGCTAAATCCTCTATGGGAGAGAGGAGACCCCCTGGTGTCCGACCTGCCAGCCTTTCTCACGGCTTTCCGGAAAGTCTTCGACGCACCCGGACGGAAGACCTCATCCGCATCGTCTCTGCTACGCCTCCGTCAAGGAAATCTCACCGTGGGCCAATATGCCATACGGTTCCGTACCCTTGCTTCGGAGCTGGCCTGGGATAACGACGCTCTGGTGTCTGTCTTCTGGGAGGGTCTGTCCGGCCGTATTAAAGATGAACTCGCCGGTCGGGACATTCCTACCACTCTCGACGACTTAATAACACTTGCCACCCGGATTGACATCCGGTTCCAGGAGCGCGCCAAAGAGGTCACCCGTGAGAGGAGGTTTCCACGTCTAGCCCCTACCTTCCAGAAACCCGTCACTCCCTCCGTTACTCCCCAGGCACACTCACCTGAGCCTATGCAGGTCGACTAGACCAAGATGGTCAAAACCCGTCAAGACTTACGCCGTGCCGAGGGGAGCTGCTTCTACTGTGGCAGTAAGGAGCACCGGATCCGTTCCTGCCCAGAGAGGTCGGGAAACGCCTGTGTCTGGGATCGCTCAGAGAGGTCGCCCTAGACAAAAGTAAACCCTCTCCATCCCTGATGCTGTAAGTCTCTATCATCTGCGGAGAGAACCGCTATTTCTAACTGGCTCAACTTGACTCAGGAGCTGCTGGAAATCTCATCTCTCAATCCCTGGTAGAGAAGTACCGCATTCCCACCAAACCTCTGGCCGTACCTTTATCTGTCGCCGCCGTGGATGGGGGCCTCTTACCACATCCCATCCAACTCATCACCGAATCTCTAACTCTACAGGTGGGAATGCTGCATTCTGAGAGCATCTCCTTTCATGTTCTGCCTGGACTCTCTCACGCACTCTTGCTAGGCCTACCTTGGCTCCAGAAACATGCACCCGTGCTTGACTGGCAGACCGGAGAAGTCCTTCGCTGGGGACAGGACTGCCATAAGACTTGTCTAGTTCCCGTTCATCCTGCTCGTCCTTCTCCTACTCCAGTCAATCTACCCGGTCTACCGGTTCCCTATTGGTCTTATGCGGATGTCTTCAATAAAAAAGAAGCAGAGACATTACCCCCTCATAGACCATACGACTGCCCAATCGACCTGATACCCGGCTCTACTCCTCCCCGTGGGCGTATCTACCCTTTATCCGCTGCAGAGACCCGGTCCATGTCAGAATATATTGAGGAGAATCTGGCCCGGGGATTTATCCGGAAATCTACCTCCCCGGCGGGAGCAAGCTTCTTCTTCGTCAAAAAGAAGGACGGCTCACTCCGTCCATGTATAGATTATAGAGGCCTTAACCAGATTACAGTGAAGAATAAATACCCCCTCCCGCTCATTCCTGAATTATTTGACCGTCTGAGGGGGGCTAGAATCTTCACCAAACTGGATCTCCGTGGGGCGTATAACCTGGTCCGTATCCGTCAGGGGGATGAGTGGAAGACGGCATTCAACACCCAGGACGGCCACTATGAGTACCTTGTAATGCCCTTCGTTCTCTGTAACGCTCCTGCCGTCTTTCAAGAGTTGGTCAATGACATCTTCCGTGACCTTCTCTACTCCTGCGTGGTGGTGTACCTGGACGACATCTTGGTCTTCCTACTCACCGGAGGGATGTTCGTCAGGTCCTGCTCAGGCTCAGGCAGAACCACCTCTACGCTAAATATGAGAAGTGCATCTTTGAGCAGACCTCTCTTCCATTTCTGGGTTACATAATCTCTCAGACCGGCCTACAAATGGATCCTGAGAAACTGTCTGCCATCCAGAAGTGGCCCCGACCAGAGGGGTTGAAGGCTATTCAGCGGTTCCTGGGCTTCGCCAACTATTACCGCCTCTTCATACCGCACTTCTCTTCCCGGACTGCCCCTATCTCTGCTCTCACCCATAAGGGCACTAATCCCAGAAGATGGGCGCCCGAAGCTGAGGAGGCCTTTCTTTCCTTAAAACAGGCTTTCTCCTCCGCCCCGGTGCTGCATCGTCCGGACGGCAACAAACAATTCTTCCTAGAAGTTGACGCTTCCTCCTCCGGAGCCGGGGCTTTACTTACCCAAAAGTCATCTTCCGGAAGAATGGTAACCTGTGTTTTTTTCTCCAAACTCTTCTCCTCTTCTGAGCGCAATTATTCTATTGGGACCGAGAATTGTTAGCCATTAAGCTGGCACTGGATGAGTGGCGTTACCTGCTCGAGGGGGCTCTTCACCCGGTAATAATTTACACGGACCACAAGAACTTGGCTTACCTTCAGAGCGCCCAGAGACTTAACCCGCGCCAAGCCCGGTGGTCCTTGTTTTTTGCCCGCTTTGATTTTGTTCTTCATTTTTGCCCGGCAGACAAAAACATCAAAGCTGACGCCTTGTCCCGATCCTTCCTGGTATCTGATCTAGAGGAGGAACCTAAGCACATCATTGATCCCGCCAGAGTAATGCAAGTGGCCTCCGTGAATCTAAATCGTCTCCCTCCCGGTAAGATGTTCGTAACAGTACCTGATCGGAAGAAGGTCCTACACTGGGGTCACTCGTCTACGCTAGCTGGCCAAGCCGGTCAGAAAAAGACCCTCCAGCTCATTACCCGGCATTACTGGTGGCCTACCCTGCACAAGGATGTAATAGACTTTGTTTCAGCCTGTGTGTCCTGCGCCCGCAACAAAGTTCCGAGACACCTGCCAGCCGGTCGCCTCCTTCCTCTTCCAGTACCTGCTGCCCCGTGGCAGCATATTGCTATGGACTTTATAACGGATCTCCCTGTCTCTGCCGGTTGTACGGTCATTTGCGTGGTCGCTGATCGCTTTTCCAAGATGGCGCACTTCATTCCCCTGCCGGGTCTCCCGTCTGCACCCGAACTGGCTAAAGACTTTATCCGCCACATCTTCCGTCTCCATGGCCTGCCCCTCCACATCGTGTCAGATCGTGGGGTTCAGTTCACCTCACGCTTCTGGAGAGCCACATGTAAGCTGCTTGACGTCACTCTGGACTTCTCCGCTTACCATCCACAGTCCAATGGTCAAGTGGAGCGGATCAATCAGAACCTGACCAGTTACCTCCGGCACTTCGTTAATGCCCACCATTCGGACTGGGTGGATCTCCTACCATGGGCCGAGTTCTCTTACAATAATCACGAGAGCGAATCTTCCTCCAAATCCCCGTTTTTTGTAGTCTTCGGTCAGCATCCTCGGATCCCATTTCCCGTCTCCACCTCGGTGGACAATCCGGCTGCGGAATCTCTCATTAGCGAATTCTCCTCCATTTGGGAGAGTACCCGATCCGCACTCCTTCAGTCGTCCGAGCGGATGAAGAAACACGCTGACAAAAAACGCCTGGATCCTCCACAATTCCGTCCTGGAGATAAAGTCTGGCTCTCGTCCAAATATGTCCGGCTCAAGATTCCTTCCTACAAGTTAGGGCCTCGGTTCATCGGCCCACTGGAAGTTATCAAACAAATCAATCCGGTGGCCTATAAATTGAAACTCCCGGCCAACTTACGGATCCCTAACTCCTTCCATGTATCTCTCCTCAAACCCGTGGTACTTAACTCTTTTTCCAAGTCTACAGGTACGCCCCCTGCTCCGGTTTCCGCTGAGAACGAGTTTGAGGTAGAGAACATTCTGGCCACCAAAAGGGTAAGAGGAAAAACCTTTTTTCTGGTAGATTGGAAGGGGTTTGGTCCTGAGGAGAGAACGTGGGAGCCCCGGGAGAACATCCATGCCCCTCTCATCCTTGATAAATTTCTCTCTGGCCTAAAAAAGGGGGGGCCTAAAGGGGGGGGTACTGTAGCGTCGGCGTCCCTGCCTCCTGCTAGGCAGGGACGCTGTTCCCCTCACCTCTCCTCTCCGTGCCCGGCGTCTTCCTCCCGCTCTGCTGGCAGCGCGCGCTACTTCCCGGCCACGGTGCTTAGGGTGCATGCGCGCGCGCGCTCCCCCTTTCTTAAAGGGGCCGCGCGCGCCGTCCTAAGGAGTCCCCGGCCAATGGCCGGAGGACTTCACCATATATAAGGCACCTCCTCCAAAATGGAGGTGCCCGAGCAATGCTGTTGCAAAGCCTTCACTCTGCTTCAGTCCTCAGGTCCCGCTACCAGTTACCTGCCAGTCACCTGCCAGATTCCTGCTTGATACCTGCCTGATATCCGCTTACCTGCTTGCAAGCCTGCGGTCCGACGGTCTGCCTTCCGACACCTGTCAGTCTGTCTATGGACCAGCCTGCCTGCTCACCTGGGAGCGCTCACCTGCTATCTGCCTGCTAGCCTACCTGGAGGCTCTGCCGTCACTTGCCGTGACCACCTGCCTGTCCAGAGACTCTTGCCCACTCACCTGGGAGCGCTCACCTGCTACCTGCCTGCTAGCCTACCTGGAGGCTCTGCCGTCACTTGCCGTGACCACCTGCCTGTCCAGAGACTCTTGCCCGCTCACCTGGGAGCGCTCACCTGCTACCTGCCTGCTAGCCTACCTGGAGGCTCTGCCGTCACTTGCCGTGACCACCTGCCCGTCCAGAGACTCTTGCCCGCTCACCTGGGAGCGTCCTCCTGCTACCTGTCTGCTAGTCTACCTGGAGGTTCTGCCGTCAATTGCCATGACCACCTGTCTGTCCAGAGACTCTCGCCCGCTCTCCTGGGAGCGCTCACCAGCCACCTGCCTGCTGTCCTTCTACCCAGAGACTGCCCCTGTCACTTGCCGTGACTACCTGCCTTTCTACCCAGAGACTGTCCCTGTCACTTGCTGTGACTACCTGCCCTTCTACCCAGAGACTGTCCCTGTCACTTGCCGTGACTACCTGCCCCTCTACCCAGAGACTGTCCCTGTCACTTGCCGTGACTACCTGCCCGTCTTCCCTGGGAGCCACCCGCTTCCTTACAAGGACCGCCCCCTTGTATAGTTGCTCAGAGGTTCCACCTCCCAGACCCGTTACAAAAGGGTTAAGGATTTGCTAATTGCATTCCCTGCACCTGAGACTCTGCAGGAAGCTATGCAGTTAGCTGTTCGTGTGGACAGGAGACTGAGGTCCAGGGCTAATGATGTAAAAACTCCTGTAACTTCAGGTCCTAATTCCCAGAAAATCTGCTCTGACAGCGGAGAACCAATGGAGGTTGGGGTGATGTCACTCAGCTCTCAGGAAAGAGATCGGAGATTCGCCGAGGGTTTGTGTCTTTATTGTGGTAAAGCTGACCATTTGATTAAGTATTGTGAGCGTCGTTTAAGTAAAGAAAAAAAAAAGGTCAGTTACGCCCGTGTAGCTTGTTTACGCTCTGCAGGAGTGTTTCTTTCTGGGAGTACTACTCTGCAGGGAGATTTGATTGAATTTCAGGTATTTGTGGATTGTGGTTCAACACTTAATGTGATTGATGAAGGGTTTTTGGAAAACCTTAAATTGAAATCCAAACCTTTGTCATCACCTATTTCTGTGGTTGCAATTGATAACACTCCTTTGACATGTATTACTCACAAGACTGCTGCATTTCCTCTCACTATCAATGGAGGTCACCAAGAAATTTTGGACTTGGTTGTTTTGGATAATTTGCCCTCTCCAGTTGTTTTAGGTTTGCCTTGGTTAAAACTGCACAATCCTTTATTGGACTGGTCTACTAATGTGATTAAGTCTTGGAGTCCGAAGTGCTATGATAAATGTTGTAATGGTCGCATTGCGGCTGTGGAAAAAGGGGAATTACCGGTACCTATTCAAGATTTTTGGAGGGTTTTTTCAGAGGATGAGTCACAAGTTTTACCTCCTCATAGGGATTATGATTGCGCCATTGAGTTTGTTCCGGGTGCTACTCTTCCCAAAAGTCGCTTGTTTAATCTGACTATCCCTGAAAGAAAGGCCTTACAGGAGTACATACAGACTAGCCTGGCTGCTGGTCACATTAGACCTTCTAAGTCACCTGTGGCAGTTGGATTCTTCTTTGTTAAAAAAAGGACGACGGTTTACGTCCATGTCTGGATTTTTGTGAAATTAATAAGATTACCATACGCAATTCCTACCCATTGCCGTTAATTCTTGACTTGTTTAACCAGTTAGTGGGAGCCAAGTGGTTCTCCAAAATTGATCTCCGGGGGGCATACAATTTGTTACGTGTGAAGGAGGGTGATGAATGGAAAACTGCTTTTAACACTCCGGTAGGTCATTTTGAGAATCTGGTGATGCCTGTTGGTCTTACCAATGCACCTGCATTTTTTCAGAACCTTATTAATGACATCCTGAGACCTTTGATTGGTAAGAATGTGGTTGTGCATTTGGATGACATTTTGATTTATTCACCAGATCTCGAGTCCCATTGGCAGAGTGTACGTGAAGTTTTGCAGTTATTGAGTGATAATTCACTCTTTGCTAAGCTGGAGAAATGTGAGTTCGCTGTGCAGAAAATTAGTTTTTTGGGCTACATTGTCTCCAGCGAGGGCTTTGAGATGGACCCTGTGAAGGTTCAGGCTGTGCAGGAATGGCCTAGGCCTATTGGTTTGAAATCTATACAGAGATTTTTGGGTTTTGCCAATTATTACAGGAAATTCATTAAGAATTTTTCTGCAATTGTTAAACCTCTAACCGATCTCACCAGGAAAGGTGCGAATACGGCCCAGTGGACTACTGAGGCCATTGAAGCGTTTGAGTATCTCAAAGAGAGGTTCAGTTCTGCCCCTATCCTTATGCAGCCTGATGAGACTAAGCCTTTTTTGGTCGAGGTCGATGCTTCATCAGTGGGGGTCGGAGCAGTTTTGTCTCAGGAGAAGAAAGGTGGAGTACATCCTTGTGCCTTCTTTTCGAAAAAAATTTCGGAAACCGAACTGAATTGTGATGTTGGAAATCAGGAGTTGCTGGCTATTAAACTTGCGTTTGAACACTGGCGTCATTTTTTGGAAGGCGCTAGATTTCCTATTCAGGTTTTCACAGATCATAAGAATTTGATCTATCTGGATGCTGCCAAGCACTTGAATGCCCGTCAAGCTAGGTGGGCACTTTTTTTTTCTCGGTTTCATTTTTCTGTTACCTATATCCCTGGTACTAAGAATGTTAAAGCTGATGCTTTATCTCGCAGCTTCTCTCCTACGGTCGGTGCTGAGTAGTGTTGAGCCACCCCCGTAGTGTTCGAGTTCGGTTCGGTTCGTCGAACACCCGTGTGTTCGCGGAACTGTTCGTCGAACTGTTCGTCGAACACCTTCGAACACCGTTAAAACCAATGGCAGGCAAACAAAAACACATAGAAACACATAGAAAACACCTTCAAAGGTGTCCAAAAGCTGACAAACTGCTCAGAAGACATAACTAACACATGGAAATGTGACAAGTACATATAGTCATGCGAAAATAAAAGAGGTGGAGGAGTAATAGGAGGGGGAGACACAGATATAGGCATGTCATGCCCTTCTAAAATCCAAAAAGTGAGAAGCCGACACGGCCAGTCCGCTCCTGCCCGTGCCACCTCCGTGTCGCCGGGTTTGTGCCAGAGCCGCGGTGAACCCTGATGGCCAGCCCCCCTCTCCCAATACTGGTGCCTGTCCGCTGGTGGGTCGAGCGAGCCCCCCTGTGGTGGAGGCACAGTGTATTTGAATGAATACACTTTAAATCCATTTACAAGGATCTATTGGAGGGCAAGTCTCATGCCAGCAGCCGCGTAATTCCAGCTCCAGTAGCGTCCACTAAAGCTGCTGCAGTTAAAAAGCTTTTATAAGGATCGAGCTCGGCTGTCCACCGCAAGGCATCCTACTGCCAGTCCCAGCCCCTATGCCTTGGGGTGCCTCATGATGCTCTTCACTGAGTATCCCGTGGTCCCGAAGCATTTCCTTTGAAAAAATGAAGTGTCCAAACTACAGGTGGTGTAGCTTGCTTAACAGCCGGGATAATCCGCTGACTAGCAGACCCTGCTACTAGGCACAAAGTATTTCCTGGGCTAGATGCAGTTAAAAATTTGTAATTAGATACTCTCGTTGGATGCTGAGAAAGCATTCCATAGAGTCTCCTGGCACGCCATATATGATTCCCTTAAAAAGCTTGGGGTAGGGGTCTAGGGGACCCTTTTATAGCCAAAATCACGGCCCTGTATCGCAATACGTCACCTAGGCTGAAGATAAATGGAACTGTAGCACCCTGAGGGCTCGGTTGCTACAGAGGTATTGCACCTCACCCAGAGGTGTGATATCTCACTCTCAGGTAAGGATGTAGTGTGGATCAGGACCCGACACCTGCATGCATTACACCACATTGCCGTGGGGCAGGGCGACCAATATGCCCCTGAGATGGGCACGACAGTCCCTGTCCCTGGCTGGAGTGGGGGGAGGGAACACTGAGGAAGGGGAACCCTGTAGTGCAGGAGCAGGGAGGAAGCAGTTCCTGGGTGCATTGAGAAGGGAGTATAAAAGGTGGGCACCATCTTAGTTCAGTGCAGAGAAGTCTGAGCAGAAGTGGCAGGGAGCAGGGGCTCTGCATGAGCTCTGCTCCGGAGGCGGGCCTAGTAACAGAGGCCCAGGCCTGGAAGAGGGAGAAGGAAGAGGAGCGGAGAAGGCTCCAGGAACGAGGAACGAAGGGATCCCAGGGGTGCGGACGGGCGAGTCGCCACCGCACGCCCGAATCCACCTGCGTGGAGGGGTCAGGCCAAAGGGGGAGACCGGTCCCCGAAACTAGTGGAGGCAGGAAACGACCCTCAGCTAGAAACAGGAGGCTGTGACATTTTATGTGGCGCAGCCCCTCGCTACACCCGCTAGGAAGGCACCACATAGGGTCAGGGAAACTGGCGCCAAGTTTACCAAGAGGAGGCCCGAGGCAGCCGGACAGAAGGGTTGGTAAGAAAGGCCAGACAAAGGACACACAAAGGGGGTCCTGTGAAGCGCTCCAAAGTTATCTGGGAGTTGTCTGAGCCCCTCACCTGGTGAGCACAGTACGACGTGGGCAGCCGTTACCTGCAGACGTGGTCTGGATAATAAGAACTGTGAGTAAAGGCCCTGGACTGCATCACTGACTCCGTGTCGTTACTGCTGCTGCCCTGCACCATCACCCCCATCCTCCGCATACACTGCCCTGAGGCTATACTCCTCCCGTGGGGAGTTATGCTACGCTCTGCTGCACCCACAACACCAGCCTCAGCGGTCTGCCCTGGAGTGGCGGTTCACTCTGACCGCAATCCACGGGTGGCGTAGTCGGACATTTAAACATCAAAACCACATAAATAGTTCCGCCACTGGTTTGACCGCCCTGAGCCACGGAACCGGGTTGCCGCCACGGAGACTACAACCACCAGCATCCACCAAAAAGGGTCCGGCTCCGGGTGTCCCAAGGCCCAGGGGGCGTGTGAGAACATTTTCATCACCTTTCACAATCACCAATGGGACAAGGCAGGGATGTTCTCTGTCCCCTCTCTTATACATCCTAGTGACGGAGCACCTGCTCTCATCAATTCGCCATAACCCCAATATTAGGTGGATTGAGGTGGGAGGCACCGAGTACAAGTGCTCTCTATTTGGTGATGATGTCCTAGTATATATCACTCAATCACATATATCCATCCATGCTGTTATGGCTGAAATAGATCACTTTGTTACATGGTCAAATTTTAAAATCAATGCAGCGAAGTCTGAGGCCCTCGATGTCTCCCTCCCCAAATCCATATAGGATTCCATCCAGTCCAACTTTCCCTTTGCCTGGCCCTCACAGGGTATCAAATACTTAGGAATTCCTATTCATAGAGACCTCTCCCATCTATGTTATCTTAATTTTGGGCCCTTTATTGAACAACTCCATACAGACCACGGTTGGCAAGTTAGAACTGTAAGATTCACTACGTGAACCACTGGTGTTTTGTGGAAAAGCACATGTACACTGTGTTCCAAATTATTATGCAAAAAGTGTTTAGGAGTGATAAGGGAAGAATTTGTTTGTTTGTCAGTTAAACTCATTAATGGTGATGTGTGTCAGGGCTCTTTATATCACTGTAAGCAATTGCAGACACCTGTGCTAATTAGTTTGGCAGGTGTGTCCAATGAAAGGCAAGACTACTTAAGAAGGCTGTCTCACATTACTAAGCAGCCTACATTTTCTGCCAAAATGGGAAAGAAAAAGGATGTGTCGGCTGCTGAGAAGCAACAAATTGTGGAGTGTTTAGGTCAAGGCATGACTACAATCAACATTGTGCGATGATCAGGATGAAGTGTCTTGGCAATCAAGAAGTATGTAGCTGATTCACAGTACACACGTGTGCGTGCTGATAAGGGCAAATTGAGGACTCTTTCCTACAGGCAATTACGTCAGGTTGAAAGAGCAGCGGCAAAAAAGCCTTGTCATAGCAGCAGACAAGTTTTTGAAGCTGCTGGTGCCTCCAACGTCCCCCGAACAACAAGATGCAGGGTCCTTCAGAGGTTTGCAGCTGTGCATACGCCATCCTGTCGACCTCCTCTATCCACTTCACACAAGCAGAAACGGCTCCAGTGGGCCAAACATTACATGAAGACTGATTTCAAAACTGTTTTGTTCACGGATGAGTGCCGTGCAGCGCTCGATGGTCCAGATGGATGGAGTGGAGGATGGCTGGTTGATGGACACCCCACGCAAACACGGCTACAGCGCCAACAAGGAGGAGGTGGAGTAATGTTTTGGGCTGGAATCATGGGGAGAGAGATTGTCGGCCCCTTTAGGATCCCTGAAGGCGCTAAAGATGAACTCCATAATGTATGTGGATTTTCTCAAACAGCACTTCCTGCCATGGTTCAAGAAGAAGAACCGTGTATTTCACAGCAAGATCATTTTTCTGCATGATAATGCACCATCTCATGCTGCACATAAAACATCTGCATCTCTGGCTGATATGGGCATAAAAGGGGACAAACTTATGGTGTGACCCCCATGCTCCCCTGACCTCTACCCCATTCAGAACCTTTGGAGCATCATTAAAAGGAGTGTCTATGATGGCGGGAGGCAGTTCACATCTAAGCAACAGCTCTGGGAGGGTATTCTGTCCTCATGCAAAACAATTGAAGCAGAAACCATCCAAAACCTGACAAATTCAATGGACGAGAGAGTTCAGAAGCTCCTTTCGAACAAGGGGTCCTATGTGAAAATGTAACATCACCTAGAATAAAGTTTTGAGTTGAAAACTGTTTGATTTCAGTTTCTAACAACCTGCTAATGCTTATAATTTCAAAAATGACCATTTTTTTGGTCTTTATTAAAATGAAAAGGTTGATCGAAAAGTTTGGGGGATCTAAGAGTGTGGCAACCCAGTAGTCATGATTACTTCGAATTCTGACAATATGAGGGTCATGCTGCAGGTAGTGCAGCAAGAAGGCACTTATGTGTCTTGCGCATCTCGGAGCCCCAAAATTATTTTCCGGGCTAGATGCAGCTAAAAATTATTTTTAATTTTAAATCTGGTGGAGCTTATTATAGATGGCCTAATAGGATCAGTGCTGCACACTGCTACAAAGCCCAAATTATTTTCCAGTCAAGATACAGATAAACATGATTAGTAATTTGAAAGCTTAAAACGGTTGGTAGGGTGATTTTAAACAATCATCAAGCTTTTACTCTCCCCAGGATGACACAGGGGTAGAAAAGTCGTTTCGGATCCATGATTTGTTCATCTTTATGAACGTGAGTCTGTCTACATTATCAGTGGAGAGCCGCGTGCGCTTATCTGTCAGCACACCACCAGCAGCGCTGAACACACGTTCAGACAGAACGCTGGCTGCGGGGCATGACAAGATCTCCAAGGCGTAAGTGGCTAGCTCCGGCCATTTATCCAGATTGGAAGCCCAAAAAGAGCAAGGGTCCAGTGACACAGTCGTGGCTTCAATGTTTACTTGGAGATACTCCTGTACCATCGTCTCTAGGCGTTGACTATGTGTCAGACTTCTTGTCTCCTGTGGCCTTGCAAAGGATGGGCTAAAAAAGTGGTGAAATGATTCCGCAAAATTGATGTTACCAGCAGATACTGTGGTTCTGTTACGGTTTGAGTGCTGAACACTTGACGGTCCCACGGTTGGCAAGTTGGAACTGTGAGATTCACTACGTGCACCACTGGTATTTTGTGGAAAAGCACATGTAAGATTCTGCAACAGTCTCTGCTGATACTCCTGCATGCGTGCATCCCTTTCTATGGCAGGAATAATTTCTGCAAATTTACTTTTGTACCGGGGATCTAACAGTGTGGCAACCCAGTAGTCAGGATTATTTCTAATTCTCACAATTCGAGGGTCATGTTGCAGGTAGTGCAGCAAGAAGGCACTCATGTGTGTTGCGCATCCAGGAGCACCAAGTCCCTGTTGTGTTGGTGGCGAGGTAACAATCATGCTTCCTTCCTCTGTCCTCTCCCCCCAACCTCGCACAACAGAAATGTGATCAAGGTCTCCCTCATCTGATGAGTCTTCCATCAGTTCGTCCTCCACTTCTTCCTGGGCTCCTGCACCTTCCTCACTAATTTGGCTGCTACCATGCGCCCTGGTAAAACCATCTCCCCCACCCTCACATGCCTGCCGCCTTGGTGCTGCCGACCGTCTGGACCTTGCAGATGTTAGCCCTTCCGCATACAACTCCTCCTCCTCTACTTCCTCCACCTCCTCTTGTGCCACCACCTGACTCCGAATTCTGTTTAACATGTGCTCCAGCATGTAAATCACCGGAATAGTCATGCTGATAATGGCATCGTCAGCACTAAACATCTTCGTCGCCATTTCAAAACTGTGCAGAAGGGTGCATAGGTCCCTGATCTGAGACCACTCCTCCAGCGTGATTTGCCCCACCTCTGAATCTCGTTGGCCCAGGCTATACGTCAGAACGTATTGCACCAGGGCTTGTCGGTGCTGCCACAGTCGCTGCAACATGTGCAGAGTTGAATTCCACCGGGTAGGCACATCGCATTTTAGCCAGTGAAGTGGCAGGCCCAACGACTTCTGTAGAGATGTAAGTCGCTGAGCTGCGGGATGCGAACGGCGGAAGTGAGCACACAGCGACCGTGCCCTCTGCAGAAGGCCATCTAGTCTGGGATAGTGGGCTAAAAATTGCTGGACAACCAGGTTCAACACGTGAGCCATACAAGGCACGTGTGTGACATTGCCCCGGCGAAGGGCCGCACCCAGGTTTGCAGCATTGTCGCACACGGCCTTCCCTGGTTTCAGGTCCAGTGGAGACAACCATTCATGAAATTGGTTCTCCAGAGCTGACCACAACTCCTCAGCTGTGTGACTCACATTTCCCAGACATTTCAATGTAAAAACCGCCTGATGACGTTGAGCCCTACTGCCAGCATAGTAAGGAGGTGTGCAGGATCCCTTCTGCGCAGTTAGAAAGCTTGTGGCATGACCAGACAGGCTTTGGGTGCAGGTGGAAGACCGAGAGGAGGTTGAGGAGGCAGAAGCAGTGGAGGAACTTTGACATAAAGAGGATTGACGCACAACTCGTGGGGACGGCAAGACTTGGACAGCAGCCCCTTGTCCTGCTGTCACCATAGTTACCCAGTGCCCAGTCAGCGACATGTAACGCCCCTGTCCATGCCTACTCGTCCAAGTGTCTGTGGTGAAATGCACCCTGTCACACACAGAGTTTCTCAAAGAAGCGGTGATGTTGTGTGCGACATGCTGGTGGAGCGCAGGCACACCTTTCTTTGAGAAGTAGTGCCGACTGGGCATCTGGTACTGGGGCACTGCGACGGACATAAGGTCTCGAAAATCCTCTGTGTCCACCAGGCGGAAAGGCAGCATTTCTGTAGCCAAGAGCTTGCAGATGGTGAAATTCAACCTCTTAGCTTTCTCATGGCTAGGAGGAAATGGTCTTTTACTTGTCCACATCTGAGGGACCGAGGGCTGGCTATTGTGCTTAGACGGGGTTGATAAGGGTGTCCCCGGCAAACTGCCGGTCTGTGAGGAAGATGCAGGCGGACATGTTAGGTTGCCTTGATCCAAAGGTGGTGCTATCGATGTCGGACAGCGCTCAACACCAGCTGGTGTTACTACCTCCAAAGAAAATGATGACCTGCCAATCACGCTGGCTGTTGCGGGTAAAGAGGTGGGAGGTCTGCGCCCCAAAACAGGTGTGACTGCTGTCCCCCCAGTCACAGAGGATGAAGAGGCCACGGATGCACAAGATATGGCAGACGGTGGTTGGCCCGGCCGGCTAGGCCGCATTGTAGCACACTGAGCTTCCCACTGCAACTTATGCTTCATGTCCATGTGCCGGTTCATGCATGAAGTACTCAAACTATGTATTTTTTGGCCTCTACTTAGCTTTTGCTGACAAATGTTACAGATAACACGAGTTGGGTCATCTTTATCGATCTGAAAAAATGCCCAGGCTATGCAAGGCTTAGCACCCATGCGACCTGAAGAGCCACCACGACTTGTGGTGAGAGGCAGAGTTGTGTTTGAGGATGCAGTTGTTGACGTGCTTCCAGTACTACGTCTCTGTCCAGGAAGGCGCAACCTGACCTCGTCGTCACTAGCATCTTCCTCCACCTCCTCTGCTGACCTCATCTCTTGGCTGACTGTGGGTTGACAGTAAGTGGGATCTCCAACCTCATCATCATCACCCTGTGCGTTATCACACCCGTCGTCCTCAGAGCCAACCTGTTCCTGCCCTGACAAAAAATTAAAGTTGTCGCTCCAATCAGGTATTTGAGTCTTATCATCGTCTTCCTCATTGTCTCCACCAACAGGAGTTACAGTTTGGGAATGAGGGTCTACATTATGGTCAGAACCTTCTGCGTCTGGTCCTGGATCCGACTCATAAAGATTCTGGGCATCAGTGCAGATCATTTCCTCGTCTGGATTCACAGAAGCGCTGGAGTCGACCTCTGATTCCCAGGCTATAGTATGAGTAAACAGCTCTGCAGACTCAACCATCTGTTCTACCTCATACTCAGACGGGCAGCTGGAGATTTGGGAGCTGTGAGGAAGCAAGTGCGATTGGGGTGACACCTTTGAGGACTGGAGTATTTGTGATGTTGAAGTTGATGTGGAGGAGAGCCCACTTAAAGGAGCACTTGATATCCGTTGAAGCACCTGCTGTTTTTGTGCCTCATCTGGAATTTGTAGCGATTGGCGTGGCCGTAAGAAAGGGATCTTATCACATTGTCCCCTAAAAGAAGTAGACATTTTAGTTTGGCTGGAAGATGGTCTTTCTTCTGCAGATGTTACTGTTGCTTTAACACCTACCCCACGGACACAACCTTTTTTCCCCTTCCCAACACGCCTATTCCCCTTTCCACCAGCAGCAGGCCTTTTTCCACTCATTTTGGTGGTTAACTAATTCACAACTCTGGAGTTGTTTGCACAAATAAACAATGGATGGTAACCGAGCAGAGCTGAGTGGCCAAACTGTGGTATTAGGCCAAAACTATTGGCTGGGTTAGATGCAGAAAAAAATATATTCAGTTTGCAACCTGATGGAGGTCAGTATAGATGGACTAATACAACAAGTCCCACACACAGCTAGAAGCCCAAATATTTTTTCAGAGGTAGATGCAGAAAAAAATATATTCAGTTTGCAACCTGATGGAGGTCAGTATAGATGGACTAATACAACAAGTCCCACACACAGCTAGAAGCCCAAATATTTTTTCAGAGGTACTGTAGATGCAGATAAAAATTAGTTTTAATTTGCAACCTGATGGAGGTCAGTATAGATGGACTAATAGAGAAAGTCCGACACACTGCTAGAAGGCCAAATAGTTTTTCAGAGCTAGATGCAGAAAAAAATTATATTCAGTTTGCAACCTGATGGAGGTCAGTATAGATGGATTAATAGAACAAGACCCACACACAGCTAGAAGCCCAATATTTTTTCAGAGGTAGATGCAGAAAAAAATATATTCAGTTTGCAACCTGATGGAGGTCAGTATAGATGGACTAATACAACAAGTCCCACACACAGCTAGAAGCCCAATATTTTTTCAGAGGTAGATGCAGAAAAAAATATATTCAGTTTGCAACCTGATGGAGGTCAGTATAGATGGACTAATACAACAAGTCCCACACACCGCTAGAAGCCCAAATATTTTTTCAGAGGTACTGTAGATGCAGATAAAAATTAGTTTTAATTTGCAACCTGATGGAGGTCAGTATAGATGGACTAATAGAATGATGCTATGCCCAAAAGATTTTACTTCACTAGGTGCAGTAAAAAAATTGGTATTCTATACACAGGTGGTATATCTTGCAACACAGATAGGCTACTCCACTGACTAACACACTCTGCAATAGGCCAAAAAGGATTAGCTTTGCTAGATTCAGCCAAATGCTGTGAAAAAAACTTGCACAGCACTGGCACAGACCTGCCTGGCAAAAACTGATAGGAACTGATGTAACCTAGTCCTGAAAAGGACTCCAATTACAATTAGTCTTTACTCCCACAACCTATCTATTTAAGAGCACAGACCTCCCTGATAAAAGTCGTAGGAAATGCTGTAACCTAGTCCTTAAAAGGACTGCAATCACAACTATTCCCTACTCCCAAGCTATCTGTATATTTGTGCGAAAATTGGCTTGAAATTAACAAGGTATAGCGCACACAGCAACAGCGGTGCCGTCTAACACGCAGCTGCAGCAGTGAGAAAATGGTGGCGACGGGGAAAATGGCTTGGTCTTATAGGGCAAGGACATGTGACATACACTGCCAATGACACATGCCCTTGCTTGTGTGAAAAAAAGCACTTCGCTCCGTGTGTGCGCTGCTGATAGGCTGACAGATTGCACCTCCCCACTGCAAATGCGGGAAAGAGAAAAAAAAATGGAGATCTTCATTGTTCCTGCAGAGATCCATCCCCTGCCCCTCCCCCCACCCCGCTGTACACTCAAACTGCGTATTAACATTAATTTTCATCATTACTGAGAAAAAATCCAGTTATGATTTTGGTGCACGAACAGTTATCGAACATAACCTCGAACAGCCGAATTTTTCTCAAATTGTTCGTGTTCGCCGAACGGCTCGAACACCGCCCAAAACAGCTCGAATTTGAGATTGGCGAACAGTTCGAGTAGAACAACGCTCATCTCTAGTGCTGAGGAGAAGCAGAGCATTTTGCAGAAAGGAGTTGTGGTGGCGGCTTTGGACTCCGTTTTGGAGAATGGGATTCTGAATGCTCAAGATGATGCTCCATCTAACACTCCCCATGGTAGGTTGTTCGTGCCTAGAGCCTTTAGGAGAGATTTGTTTGTGGAGTGTCATGAGTCTCGGTTGGCAGGTCATCCAGAAGTTTCGGAGACTAAGAGACTTATCAGTCGCAGTTTTTGGTGGCCTGGATGGCAGAAGTAAGTCATCAAGTGGGTGCGTCAGTGTACTGTGTGTGCTACGTCAAAGGCTTCACATACTCCTGCTGCGGGGTTGCTTTGCCCTCTGGAGGTTCCTAGTGCGCCTTGGATGCATCTCACTATGGATTTTATTACTGATCTTCCTGTGTCCGAGGGTTTTACTGTCATCTGGGTGGTCGTGGACCGTTTTAGCAAGATGTGTCATTTGGTTCCATTCATTAAGTTGCCCAGCGCCAAGACACTCGCTAAGGCGTTTGTTAAGGAGATTGTCAAGCTCCATGGCGTTCCCACGGATATTGTTTCTGATAGAGGACCTCAGTTTTTGGCTCGCTTTTGGCGTGCTTTTTGTGACAGGTTGGGAGTCCATTTGTCATTTTCATCTGGTTATCATCCAGAGTCGAATGGACAGACTGAAAGAAAGAACCAGGATGTTGAACAGTTTTTGCGTTGCTTTGTGGCAGACAATCAAGAGGTGTGGTCTGAGTTTCTGCCTCTCGCAGAATTTGCTCTTAACAATCATACATCCTCCTCTGCTGGGTGTTCTCCTTTTTTTTGTTGTACTGGGAGACATCCATCTTTTGGTTCGTTCTCCAAATTGGGGTCGGCGGTGCCGGAGGAGGAGAATTTTTCCGGTGATTTGGAGAGAGTTTGGACTAATGTACGTTGTAACCTGCAAGAGGCTAACAAGAAGTCCAAGAAGTATTTTGACAGGAAACGTAAAGAGGATTTGTTTTCTGTGGGTGACATGGTTTGGTTGTCCTCGAAGAACCTGCGTTTGAGGATTCCCTCTAAAAAACTGGGTCCTAAGTTTGTGGGGCCATTTAAAGTGCTTCAGGTTGTTAACCCGTCTGCAGTTAGGTTGGATGTCCCTACCTCCTGGAAGATTAATCCTGTGTTTCATGTTTCCTTGTTGAAAACGGCTGACGTATCTAATAGGGACGCCACTGTCACAGTTCCTCCTGTGGTGGAAGACGGCGAATATGAAATTTCTCGTATTTTGAATTCTAGATGGCATAGAGGGAAATTACAGTATCTTGTCTCCTGGAAGGGTTTCGGTCCCGAAGACAACTCCTGGGTAAGGACGGATGATGTCTCTGCTCCTAGGCTTGTTAAAGCTTTCCACAGGAGGTTTCCGGATAGGCCTGGGCCTGGAGGATCCTGAGGATCCTCATAAAAGAGGGGGTACTGTTAGAACCCTCCTGTTAGTTTTTTCTATGTTGTGTTTTGTGGTCACGTGACCATCTACCTATATATTCCAGCTCCGCCCTTCTGGCTTTGCTGGACTTCAGTGTTGTTTGACTGTCTTTCTAGCCAGGTGCTTCGATGCCTATCTCTGTCAGTTCACTTGGTCCTCTGGGACCTCTAGTACTTTTTGTCAGTTTGTCTTTTGTGCTCTGCAACAACTTCTGTTTAGGAGGTGTCCCATTTTTGTCCCAGTCCTTAGTTCATTTAGGGACCCTTCCCTTAATTCTATAGGTCTTCGTTCAGACTAGCCGAGGACTAAGGCGGGTCTGTTCACAAGGAACAGGCAGCCCGCTACATCGTAGGGATTCAGCTTAGTCTTACTGCAGGGACAGCTTTCCCCTATCTTTCCTTAGTATACAGTATGTTGCAGATCATAACACTGGCACTCTAAGCCTTGGAGTTCCTGGCCAGCCCTGCAGCTAGTGTTTTGTCAGAGCGCGTTTTTAGTGCTGCCGGGGGAATTATAACTGATAGGCGCATCTTATAAAAATGAACAAGGGCTGGATTGGGCCAGACTTCTCAACACCACTGGATGATAGTAGCAGAACATAAAGTCAAATCCCTTGGGGTTTTTGGGGGGTCTATTCCCATTAACCTCTTCACACTCAGACATAGACAAAATCCTGAAGCGTATACCTATTTTATGTTGTCCTTCTACTCCTTATCCTCCACTATCATATCACCATGGTGACTGTGATGCAACACCCACATAATTTTTTAAGGGTGTTTATGATGCCCGTAGGGAATATTTTTAGAGGCACTGCGCTGGGACAAGGAAGTGGACTTGGTTGCTGATGATGGTGGTTACAAGTGTTTAATGACAGGTGCAGGGCGGGAGGCATCTTCGTCTGCGCCATGGACAGGGGTTTGGCGTGCATGCACAACAGCAGAACTGGCAGTGGTGTCACCCTTAGACATTGTTTCTGGACCCTGGCATTCGGCCCAACTAGACAGGTGCTTTGCTGTCATGTACCTGAGAATGCTGGTGGTGGTCAGGATGGTAGTTTTGCTGCCCCTGCTGATTCTGGCATGGCACACATTTCAAATGGCCTTTTTGGGGTTAACTTGACAGTCTTTGGAAGACTTAACAGTTGAACTGGCAACTTCCCTCATATTGGTGTTCTGGGGAACAGTTGCCCACCTTGTGTCTGTGACCACCCCACTGCTTATTCCTGCCTGTTGTGGTGCTACACCTCCCTCCTCCTCTGTGCTGCCCTCCTCGCTATGCACGTCACCTTGCCAGGTTTGGACAGTGACTTCATCGTCCACCACCTCGTCATCCACATACACACCCTAGGCCTCCTCCTGACTTGCTGGCAATTGTGTCTCATCATCATCACCCACCTCTTGCCACAGTAATTGCACTTTCCCACCATTGTCTTCGTGTAACTGTGGCTGCTCAAATATATGGGCATCGCTACATGCGATCTCCTCTAGCCCCGCTTGAGGCGGACCGGGCAAGAGGCCCTAATCTATAAATGGAAAAGTGAACAGCTCTTCGGAGTGTCCAAGTGTGGGATCAGTTGTCTCCAGGCACTCGGCATGATGGGATTAAAGATCAGGGTGAGGAATATGTGGTTCAGACTTATGGCTACGGAGACTGGACCATGTGGAAGACAAGGTAGTTTTGGTGGCAAACTTACTGGAAGCATTATCTGCTATCCAACCAGCAACCTTTTCACTCTGCTCTGACTTCAACAGTGGTGTTCCACGGCCACTTACAAAAATGGATACGAAAGTAGAGTGACATGATGTGGGTGCTTATTGTGCTCCCTCATCAGGCACAATTTCAGCTTGCCCACGGCTTCGGCCTCTGCGTGCACCATCACCATCACGTCCACTTCCCAGTCCTTTGATATGTGCTTTGACCATTTTAAATGGAGTATAATCTTTTTCACAGTCCCAAAAATGTCAGGATTATAACTGCTGTAATATCGGATCATGTCTGGTTACCACAGTTTTAGGCAGTGGCCTTATAGTATTATATTGGTCAGCGACCAAGTGTGAATAGGTTTGAACAACACCCAACTGGCAGACTTTAAATGGAGTATAATATTTGGCACACTTCCAAAAATGTCAGTATTATTACCACAGTAGTATCGGATCACGTCTGATGACCACGGTTTTAGGCAGTGGCCTTATAGTATGGTATTGGTCAGCGACAAAGTGTAAATAGGTTTGATCCACACACAACTGGCAGACTTTAAATGGAGTATAATATTTGTCATGCTCCCAAAAATGTCAGGATTATTGCGACAGTAATGTCGGATCACGTCTGATGACCACGGTTTTAGGCAGTGACCTAGTAGTATTATATTGGTCAGCGACCAAGTGTGAATAGGTTTGAACAACACACAACAGGCAGACTTTCAATGGAGTATAATATTTGTCACGTTCCCAAAAATGGAATATTACCACAGTAATATCGGATTACTTGAGATGACGGACAAGTTTCTCTGCTTCTACAATACAGCAATGCTATTAAAATAAAACAAACCTGGCTGTATGCTGCTAACAAGCAAATGGAGCTGTAATAATTATGTATTATATTGCTTTTCAAGCAAATAATCAGGATTAAGAGCAAAAAGAATATTAGCCCTGATATCTAGGGCTATGGATATCAGTAACAGCAGCAGACAGAATATGCAATGTACCCTATTTTGTTCTATACACTCTCCACAAACTATGCCTGCCTAACTCCTGCTATCACCAGGATTGATATGTATCTGGATTAGTCCTTAGAAGGACTGTTAGTTTAGATGTTTATTGCTGTGGAATACCTCACTAAATAAACCACCAATTCTCTCCCTCACTCAGCTGCAGCTCTGCCTGCCTGAACTGTAGACTGTGACGAGCATAGGTCATCGAGTCTTATATAGACCAGATGACGCTATGCGGCCAGCCAATCACTGTTACGCCACAACCAACATGGCTGCGGAATTTCAGTGACTGGCAGGCAATCCCCGCATGTTTCTTTGCTGTCTAAACAGCGGCAAACATGTGGGCGCGGGAACTCGAGCTCCCGCCCGAGCATCCAGGAAGTACTCACCGAGCATCTCGAACAGTGAGATGATTGGGCGAGTACCGAGCAGTTGCGAGTACACTCGCTTATGTCACGCCTCTGTTGTTGGATTACTTGGGGCCAGGGGCTCCTGCCCTGTCCTTAACGCTAGGAATGCTTTGCTATCCCTGCTCCCCTGATTACTTCTGATGGTGAAGACACCGGGGCCACATACCTTGCTGAACTCCTGAATCAGCCCTATATCTGTCTCTTGCACCACTCAGGAAAGTGGGGAGTAATAGTCTATGGATATATACAAATCAGACTAACAGGGGTGGACGTACAGGGATAAATGAAAATACCAATCACACAAGTATGCACTCACAGACAACAGAGAGGAACACCAGGGAGAAAAGTAAGGAAAACTAAATATGATAGGATGAGGAGTTACACGCAGCCAAAAGACCAAGCAACAGTCACAGATCAACACTCCAAATGCCTCTACCAATAAACGACACTTCCACTCCACACCAGGCAGTATGAAACTAATGCTGGCAATCCAGATTGCCAGAGGTGAGTATCATGGGTGGACCTATCGCCGGTGCAGCTATACTGGGGCCCAGAGGTGGAGAGGGGCCCTTGCCGGGCGATTAATACTGAGGGTAATCTGGCCTGCTTCTCGGAGCCCAAGGCTTCAGGGGCCCATGGCCAGATTGCCCTTATCATGTGCGGTGGGCAGCGAGCGATCCCTGCTGCTTTTCTGTCTACAGGACAAAATGGCAGCAGAGCTGAGGGAATCCGTCCTCTGCTTCCTCTCCCTGACACAGGCATGCACGGCTTGATGATGTCAGCATGCAATGCATGCCTGTGTCAGAGAAAAAGTTACAGGCACCGAGGGTCATTGATGGTGACTTTTATTCCATTTAATATCTCTCTAGTAGCGCAATTACCCACAGCAATGAATGGTTATTAAAGGAGAACATAAAATCAATATTTTAATATAATATTCTCCTTTTATCTGATTCTGAACAGTTGACTAGTTTCCCACATTTTTCCTAAGAGGGTTAGACAAAATGGACAATGCAGAAAAAAATTATTTTATTGTGGAAAACAAAGATCTGTCTAGTGAAACCTTTTCTTATACTACTAATTAAGTAGCCGAAAATGTTTCTAATGTCCGAATTCCCAGTGATTTGGCACAAAGAATACCACATGGCTTGAGGGTAAACTTGCAATCAACAATGTTTAAAGATAATGACAATTTTTGTAAAAGATTCGAGCAAGGTTTAAACAAGTGCTCTTTCGACTTGATGACTTTTACTCTCACTAATGTACAGCAGTCTATTGTTACTGTTAAGGAACGTGTTCAAACATCTGAAACACAGCTATCCACCGAGGACTTTCATTCTGCTCCTCGTATAAATTTGACTCGTTTCAATTTGATATGGATTTACAAAGGTTTTTTAGATTTATGAGACTTAAAGTTCATTTTAATCATAAGGAAGTTAATGTACGAGATAACTCTCAATCCATTCCCACTTCTCTTAGATTACAGGACTTTAATCTTCGTGTTAAAAGCCACTTCATGCCCCCCAAGATATATCCTCCTATCGAGACTTTTATTGAATTAGTTGGGAAGCCCAAACCCTTAAGGATGACATTAATAGAGGTAGATTACATTGCCCAACTAACATGACAACTCTAGAGAAACAATCTCTTCATACACTTATGAGAGAGAAAGACCTGACTATTAAGCCTGCAGACAAGAGGGGAGCAATTGTTGTTATGGACCCTAGTGAATATATTGGGAAAGTCATGAGACAATTATCTGATGCTCAGGTTTATCAACCATTGAGTGGTAATTAGTGTTGATCGAGCACTAAAATGCTCGGGTGCTCGAAGCTCGGGCTGAGCTCGCCGTGATACTCGGGTGCTCGACCCGAGCAACGAGCCCAATGTTAGTCTATGGGAGACCCGAGCATTTTTGCGGTGGCACCCCCGGCAATCTTTTAAAAGCCTAACAAGTGCCCAAAACGATAGTGACAGTGCTCAAATGACATGGAGACAGCATGGGGATCGCCCCAGGAAGCATTTCTGACCCCCAGGTCACTGCTGTCAACAACGTGGTCAGAGGTATTAAGCCACTTTTACGGGCTCACAATAAAACGTTCAAAAACTAAACTGAAACTTTTTTCCTGTGAAATATGTTAAGGAATTTCTTTTTCAGGGTAAAAACTTGTGTATAATGTAAAATAAATAACCAAAAACAAAAATACTCCTCCACACCTTGGGCTATGTTCACAAGTAGCATTTTTTATGCGTTTTTGCACTTTTGTATTGCTTTCAACTGTGACAAATGCATTCACCGGGAAATGTCATTTTAACATTTTACAACCTTATCTGGCCATGTGCTGTGTGACACATGCATAAAGTGCTGAAAAGACATGGGAACAGCATGGGGAAGACCCCTGGAAGCATCTCTGACACCCAGGTCACTGTCTAAAAGTGTGCCCATCATAAGTGATCCTTGCCGCATCAGAAGATGCAGATTTGCAACTATCCCCATGCAAGTTCTAGTCCTAGGGCAGTTTTCAATTGTACCTCCCCCATTCCTTGCAATACAAGCGCAAGTATGCAGCCTGACACCCACCCACCCCCAGGCTGCAATACTATACTGCTTGCTTGCTTGCACTTGAAATTGGGCCTTTTAGGCATGTGGAGGCGGAATCTGGCCACCACGTCATGGCTGCGTTGGCAGCCTGGAATCCATACTCAGTCCCCGGCCGCCCGGCGGCCGGGTGTCCATGCTCGGTCCCCAGCCACCCCGCGGCCGGGTGTCCACACACGGTTCCCAGCCGCCTGGGGGCGGCCGGGTGTCCATACTTGGTCCCCAGCCACCCCTATTTGTCCCAGTAACCTTTCCCACACTTTTCTTAGCCTGGCCTGCTTTAGGGCAGCATTGGCCGAGCCCACTAGACAACCAGACTCCTCCGGTGGGACCTGGCTTCTCCATCAGGGGAGTTGAGAGTGCCAAGGTGAGGAGCATGATGAGGATGATAGAAGTTAGCATCTGCTTTGTTTTGTTGGAATGCAAGCGCATGTATGTAGTAGCGGCTAGGCCTGAGGTGGTCAGCGTTTTGGCGCATATCCTACATCCGAGGATTGCTGTATGTTTTCCTGCTACTATCCAAGTTCTATGACTCCCGTTAAAACAAAGCTTCAGGTGATAAATGATGGATGAGGTAGTGGCAAAGGAGAAAGAGCAGGAGGAACGGGGACCATTCACATCAATATCAGGCCAGTCAACCAGATATGTCTTGTAGGATATGTTTCTGTAACAAAAGGAGCGGTTCGGCTACACAGTTATTGGGCATACAGTGAGTGCAATGCCTACCAAAAATTTCGAGGCACTCCAATGCCCCTTGGAAATGACATGGAGGTCAGAGGGCCTTAACTAAACCTTTTTTTTCCATTTATAGCAACTGGGTCTCCTGTGCACTGTTGGCCTAAGCAGTGAATGGAAGGCTTTCCAAAAATTATGAGGAACTGCAATGCCCCTTGTAAGAGCCATGCAGTACAGCATATTACAAACATAAGTCCCATTATTGGGGAGTGGGTCTCCCATAGTATTTGCTTATGCCTTCCAAGCAAAAGCTTCCAAAAATTAGGACGGAGCAACTTGCAATGCCCCTTACAAGAACCATGCAGTACAGCATATTACAAACATAAGTCCCATTATTGGGAGTGGGTCTCCCATAGGATTTGCTTATGCCTTCCATGCAAAAGCTTCCGAAAATTAGGAAGGAGCAACTTGCAATGCCCCTTACAAGAGCCATGCAGTACAGCATATTACAAACATAAGTCCCATTATTGGGGAGTGGGTCTCCCATAGGATTTGCTTATGCCTTTCAAGCAAAAGCTTCCAAAAATTAGCACGGAGCAACTGGCAATGCCCCTTACAAGAACCATGCAGTACAGCATATTACAAACATAAGTCCCATTATTGGGGAGTGGGTCTCCCATAGGATTTGCTTATGCCTTCCAAGCAAAAGCTTCCGAAAATTAGGACGGAGCAACTTGCAATGCCCCTTACAAGAGCCATGCAGTACAGCATATTACAAACATAAGTCCCATTATTAGGGAGTGGGTCTCCCACAGTCTTTGCTTATGCCTTCCAAGCAAAAGCTGACAAAAATAAGGATGGGGGAACTTGCAATGCTGGCACCCTGGTGGTATAGTGGTTGTGGAGGCTGAGGATAAGGAGAAGAACATAAAACCGCCGAAATGAGGAAGCGTATACCCATGTGTGGGTGTGAAGCAGTGCATGTGAATACACCTAGCAAAATAACACAGTGGATTTGACTTTATGTTACTCTGCTGTCATTTGGTGGTGATGAGAAGTCTGGCCCAATCCAGCCCTTGTTCATTTTGATAAGGGTCAGCTTGTCAGCATTGTCAGATGACAGGCGAGTGCGCTTATCACTTATAATTCCCCCAGCGGCACTGAAAACACGCTCCGATAACACGCTAGCGGCAGGGCAGGCCAGGACCTCCAAGGCGTACAGAGCGAGTTCATTCCAAGTGTCCAGCTTGGATACCCAATAATTAAAAGGCACAGAGGAATCACGGAGGAATCACGGAGGACGCTGGTACGGTTGGCAAGGTACTCCCTCACCATCTTTTGAAACTTTCCATTCCTTGTGAGAGTACCCCGCGCCTCAGGGCCTGTAAGCTGGGCGGGAGTCAGAAATCTGTCCCAGAACGTTGACAGTGTTCCCCTGCCTCTGCTGGATTGGAGTTGCATCTCTCTCGCCTGTACGCCTTGGTTGGGCAACGAACTGTGACCTCTGCCGCTAGCGTGTTCAGATGGGAATTTTTTTAAGAGTTCTGCAGCAAGGGCCTTCTGGTACTGCCCCATTTTTGTAGACCTCTCCACCTCAGGAATAAGAGAGTGAAAATTCTCCTTGTAGCGGGGGTCTAAAAGTGTCACCAACCAGTAATGACTGTCACCCAACATTTTGACAACGCGAGGGTCACGGTTAAGGCAGCGTAACATAAAGTCAGCCATGCGTGCCAGACTAGTAACGGGCAAGATTTCCGTGTCCTCACCAAGATGACGACTGACCATACTCTCCTCCTCCTCCTCCTCCCTGTCCTCAGGCCACTCACGCTGAACCGACGGTATGACACTTGTACAGGTACTACCGTCTACAGCGCATGATAGCAGCTCCTGTTCTTCCTCCTCCTCCTCCTCCCCTCCCTCATTGTCCCCCAATGCACGTTGGGATGAGATGAGGCTGGGCTGTGTGTAATCGCCTACTACGGCTTCTTGTTCCATCTCATCATACTCTGGCTGCAATGCCTCCTCTTTAATTCTCTGCAGAGAGCGTTGCAAAAGACAGACAAGTGGGATGCTGACACTAATGATGGCGTCATGGTGGCCTCCTCAAAGTTTGTCAGGATGGTACATATGTCAGACATCCAGGTCCACTCATGAGGTCTTATGTGTGGAGTCTGACCTGAATATCGACGGCCTTGTTGCATCTGGTACTCCACAACTGCTCTCTTCTGCTCACAAATCCTTTGCAACATGTGGAGGGTAGAGTTCCAACGTGTGGGGACATCACACACCAGTCGGTCTGCTGGAAGCTGCAAACGCTGCTGCAACACAGCAAGGGCGGCGGAAGCTGTAGCCGACTTGCGAAAATGAGCTGAAAGGCGGCGTACTTTCACGAGCAGATCTGGCAACTCGGGGTACGATTTAAGAAACCGCTGAACCACGAGGTTAAGCACATGAGCCAGGCATGGTACGTGTGTGATCTCACCTCGCCTCAGAGCCGCCACCAGGTTATGGCCATTGTCACACACGACCATGCCGGGATGTAGGTTCAGCGGTCTCAGCCACAGATCTGCCTGCTCTTTCACAGCTGTCCACAACTCACAAGCAGTGTGAGGTTTATCACCTAAGCTTAGGAGTTTCAGCACAGCCTGTTGCCGCTTGGTGGAGGCAGTACTGCAGTGCTTCCAGCTTGTAACTGATGTGGTGATATCTGAGATGGAGGCTGAACATGAGGAGGAGGGTGATGCGCAGGAGCTGTACACTGTGGGGGCAACTATGACTGACATAGGGCCCGCAATCCTCGGTGTGGGGAGGACGTGTTCCGTCCCATGTTCCGACTTGGTCCCGGCTTCCACTATGTTTACCAAGTGTGCCGTCAGAGAGATGTACCGTCCCTGGCCACAAGCACTTGTCCACGTGTCCGTTGTCAGGTGGGCTCTCCCAGTAACTGCGTTGTTGAGGGCACGGCAGATGCTTTGGGACACGTGCTTGTGTAGTGCGGGGATGGCACACCGGGCAAAATAGTGTCGGCTGGGGACCGAGTACCGAGGGACCGCCACCGTCATAAGATTGCGGAAGGATTCCATCTCCACCTGCCTAAAAGGCAGAATTTCCAACGCAAGCAGTCGTGAAATGTGCGAATTTAGGACTGTGGCCTGTGGGGCGTTAGCTGCGAATTTCCGCTTTCGTTCAAAGGTCTGAGATATGGACAATTGAACGCTGCGGTGGGACGTGGACGTGGACGTTGATGCTGATTCTTGAGAAACTGCCATAACAAGTGAAGACTGAGAGGAGGGGGCATCTTTACATGCAGTATGGACAGGGGATTGCCTTGCACACACAACAGGGGGTTCTATTGCACGCACAACAGTGGAAGAAGCAGTGGTGACACCCGCTGACACTGGTCGTGGACCCTGGATTTCGCCCCACAAAGTCGGGTGCTTTGCTGCCATGTGCCTGATCGTGCTGGTGGTGGTCAGGCTGATAGTTTTGTCACTCCTGATGATGCTGGCATGGCAGGTGGAACAAATGGCCTTTTTGTGGTTATCAGCAGAGTCTTTAAAAAAATTCCAGACTCTGGAAGACCTACCGCTTGTACTGGCAACGTCCCTCGTGTTGGTGTTACGGGGAACGGTTGCCTGCCTTCTGTCTGCGGCCACCACACTGCTTCTTCCTGCCTGTTGGGGTACTCTGCCTCCCTCCCCCTGTGTGCTGCTGGCCTCACTCTGCATGTCCTCCTGCCACGTTGGGTCAGTTACTAGATTATCCACCACCTCCTCCACTTCCACTTGCGCACCACGATGCTCCTCCTCACTTCCTGGCAATTGTGTCTCGTCATCGTCCACCTCTTGTGACAAATTGCCAGCGTCGACTTCCTATGGCCGTGGCTGTTCAAATATTTGGGCATCGCTACATGGGATCTCCTCTTCCACCACTTCAAGCGTATCAGGCGAGGGGCACAAATATGGAAATGGACCAGTGAACAGCTCTTCAGAGTGTCCAAGTGTGGGATCAATTGCTGTCTGACGACACTCCGCATGGTGGGAGGAAGGAGCATCAGGGTGAGGAGGAGTATGTGGTCGAGACTCACGGCTACTAAGAGTTGACCGTGTGGAAGACAGACCGGAGGTGGTGGTGCCCAGGTAACTGGAAGTATTATCTGCTATTCAATTAATAACCTGTTCACACTGATCAGTTCTCAATACTGGTGTTGTTCTGAGAAGATGTGGTTGTTGGTTGTGGCACATTTTCACCTTGGCCACGGCCCCGTCCTCTGCACGAACCATCACCAGAACGTCCACTTCCACGTCCATTGCCACGCGCCTTGCCCATTGTAAAGGAAGTAAAATAGCTTACACTTGCACTATCAATGGAAAAAGGGTAATGAAAAGTAGATTAGAACCGTGGAAGAGGAAAACCACAGTTCTATTTCTCTGGCCTACACCCGACTCTTTTAAACAATCTGAACAATCAGGGAGAAAATATTACTGTTTTTCTTTACGTAAAAAATAACAAAACATGAATAATAGAGATTTTTTACCGTGGGATGGCAAAACCACAGTTATTGTTTACTTGGGGTATACCAGACTTTTTTAAATATATAGATTTGCGGCTGAACAGTGAGCGACACACACAAACTGTGTTTTTTTAGATACCAAAGGCCCAAAACTGGATAGTACAGAGATTTGACCTGTGGAACTGCAAAACCACTCTGAGATTTTTCGGGCCTGCACCAGACTATTTTCAACAGATATATTTTTGTGTCACAACCATCAGGAGACACTACTGTTTTTGTTTACGTAAAATATACCAAAACCTGAATAATAGAGATTTTTTACCGTGGGATGGCAAAACCACAGTTATTGCTTAGTGGGGTATACCAGACTTTTTTAAATATATAGATTTGTGGCTGAACAGTGAGCGACACACTCAAACTGTGTTTTTTTAGATACCAAAGGCCCAAAACTGGATAGTACAGAGATTTGACCCGTGGAACTGCAAAACCACACTGGGATTTGTCGAGCCTACACCAGACTATTTTCAACAGATATATTTTTGTGTCAAAACAGTCAGGAGACACAGCTGTTTTTCTTTACGGAAAATATACCAAAACCTGAATAATAGAGATTTTTTACCGTGGGATGGCAAAACCACAGTTATTGTTTACTGGGGTATACCAGACTTTTTTAAATATATAGATTTGCGGCTGAACAGTGAGCGACACATTCAAACTGTTTTTTTTTAGATACCAAAGGTCCAAAACTGGATAGTACAGAGATTTGACCCGTGGAACTGCAAAACCACACTGGGATTTGTCGAGCCTACACCAGACTATTTTCAACAGATATATTTTTGTGTCACAACAGTCAGGAGACACTACTGTTTTTCTTTACGGAAAATATACCAAAACCTGAATAATAGAGATTTTTTACCGTGGGATGGCAAAACCACAGTTATTGTTTACTGGGGTATACCAGACTTTTTTAAATAGATATATTTGCAGCTGAACAGTGAGCGACACACTCCAACTGGGTTTTTTTAGATACAAATGGCCCAAAAGTGGATAATACAGAGGTTTGAACCATGGAAGTGCAAAACAACACTTCTGTTTCTCTAGCCTACACCTGACTATTTTCAACAGATATATTTGTGTCTGAAAAATCAGAGACACGCTTTTTTTTTTGGGGGGGGGGGGGGGGGGCACCAAAAGGTTAATAAGACGGGTATTTGTACAGTGTGAAGGAGGAAAAAAACAAGAGGATTTAGATGAAAAAAAAAGGATTTTTCCTGTCCCCTGAGACCTGGAGCGAGGTCCAGCAATTTCAGCAACAGGAGCAGCACACAGGACTGTAATGCAGCGTTTGCTGGTATAACCACTGCGTCTTCTATACAGCCTGCCTGCCTGATATCTGGGATGGATATTAGTCCTGAGAAGGACTGTTTGTTTGATCTGGCAGCCTTTACAGACGCTACACTAACTATTTCGCAGTTTATATCTCTCCCTAAATCAGCAGCGCTGTCCCTACACTGTCTGATCTGGAGCGACTGTGTCCAAGATGGCCTCGCCCGGTTTTAAATACTCGAGTTGACGCTGTGCAGCCAGCCAATCACTGTAATGCCCACAACCAACATGGTTGAGGCATTACAGTGACTGGCTGGCAATTCCTGCATGTTCATTGGCTCTGTAAAGAGCGCCAAACATGCAGGGTGGAGACCCGAGCTCCCGTCCGAGTAACCCGGAAATGCTCGGTAGTCGCCGAACATCCCGAGTAGCGTGATGCTCGGGCGAGTACCGAGCAGTGTCGAGCATGTTCGCTCAACACTAGTGGTAATCCCACTGGTAAATTAACAGCTAAAATAAAAGCAACACTTGACCCTTTTCTCCTGGACCATGCCATAGACAACAAAATGCATGAGTTCTTGAATAACACCCTTCCCATTACCCCGGTTTTTTATGTTTGCCACAAAATCCACAAACGGCTTCATAAACCACTGGGACGTCCCATTGTAGAGTCCACGGATTCTCTGTTGGCTCCTCTGAGTATGTTACTAGAAAAAATTCTATCTCCCCTGATCAAATCCACTAAGTCATATATTTTAGACACAGGAGATTTTATCAATAAGTTCACACGATTAACTGATGTCCCTACATCGTCTTGGTTGGACACTTGGGATGTGATCAGTAGTGTTGAGGGAGCATGCTCGACACTGCTCGATACTCGCCCGAACATCACGCTACTCGGGATGTTCGGCGAGCACAGAGCATTTCCGGGATAATCGGGTGGGAGCTCGGGTCTCCGCCGTGCATGTTTGGCGCTCTTTACAGAGCCAAGTGAACATGCAGGGATTGCCAGCCAGTCACTGTAATGCCGCAGCCATGTTGTTTGTGGGCATTACAGTGATTGGCTGGCCGCACAGCGTCACCTCGAGTATTTAAAACCGGGCGCCGCCATCTTGGACACAGACGCTCCGGATCAGACAGTGTAGGGACAGCGCTGCTGAGCTAGGGAGATATTTTTGCTGCGAAATAGTTAGTGTAGGGTCTGTAAAGGTTGCCAGAACAAACAAACAGTCCTTCTCAGGACTAATATCCATCCCTGATATCAGGCAGGCAGGCAGGCAGGCTGTATAGGAGACGCAGTGGTTATACCAGCAAACGCTGCATTACAGTCCTGTGTGCTCCTGTTTCTGAAATTGCTGGACTTAGCAGCAGGTCTCAGGGGCCAATAAAAATCCTTTTTTTTCATCTAAATCCTCTTTTATTTTCCTCCTACACACTGTACAAATACCCGTCTTATTAACCTATTGGTGTCCCCCCCCCCCCAAAAAAAAGTGCGTCTCCGATTTTTCAGACTCAAATATATCTGTTGAAAAGAATCTGGTATAGGCCACAGAAAAAGAAGTGTGGTTTTGCAGTTCCATGGGTAAAATCTCTGTAGTACCCAGTTTTGGGCCTTTGTTATCTAAAAAAAAAACAGTTTGAGTGTGTTGCTCACTGTTCAGCCGCAAATCTATATTTTTAAAAAATCTGGTATACCGCAGTAAATTAAAACTGTGGTTTTGCTGTTCCACGCTAAAAAATCTTTATTATCCTGCTTTTCGCATTTTTTGCAGTAAAAAAAAACAGTAGTGTCTCCTGAGTGTTCTGACACAAACATATATCTGTTGAAAATAGTCTGGTATGTGCCTGACAAATCCCAGTGTGGTTTTGCAGTTCAACGGGTAAAATCTGTGTAGTATCCAGTTTTGGGCCTTTGGTATCTAAAAAAAACAGTTTGAGTGTGTCGCTCACTGTTCAGCAGCAAATCTATATATTTTAAAAAGTCTGGTATACCGCAGTAAATTAAAACTGTGGTTTTGCTGTTCCACGGTAAAAAATCTCTATTATACTGCTTTTCGCATTTTTTGCAGTAAAAAAAAAACAGTAGTGTCTCCTGAGTGTTCTGACACAAAAATATATCTGTTGAAAATAGTCTGGTGTACGCCTGACAAATCCCAGTGTGGTTTTGCAGTTCAATGGGTAAAATCTGTGTAGTATCCAGTTTTGGGCCTTTGGTATCTAAAAAAAAACTGTTTGAGTGTGTCGCTCACTGTTCCGCCGCAAATCTATATATTTTAAAAAGTCTGGTATACCGCAGTAAATTAAAACTGGTTTTGCTGTTCCATGGCAAAAAAATCTCTATTATCCTGCTTTTCACATTTTTTGCAGTAAAAAAAACCAGTAGTGTCTCCTGAGTATTCTGACGCAAAAATATATCTGTTGAAAATAGTCTGGTGTACGCCTGACAAATCCCAGTGTGGTTTTGCAGTTCAACGGGTAAAATCTGTGTAGTATCCAGTTTTGGGCCTTTGGTATCTAAAAAAACAGTTTGAGTGTGTCACTCACTGTTCAGCAGCAAATCTATATATTTGAAAAGTCTGGTATACCGCAGTAAATTAAAACTGTGGTTTTGCTGTTCCACGGTAAAAAATCTGTATTATCCTGCTTTTCGCTTTTTTTTTGCAGTAAAAAAAACAGTAGTGTCTCCTGAGTGTTCTGACACAAAAATATATCTGTTGAAAATAGTCTGGTGTACGCCTGACAAATCCCAGTGTGGTTTTTCAGTTCAATGGGTAAAATCTGTGTAGTATCCAGTTTTGGGCCTTTGGTACCTAAAAAAAAAACAGTTTGAGTGTGTTGCTCACTGTTCAGCCGCAAATCTATATATTTTAAAAAGTCTGGTATACCGCAGTAAATTAAAACTGTGGTTTTGCTGTTCCACGGTAAAAAAATCTCTATTATCCTGCTTTTTGCAGTAAAAAAAAACAGTAGTGTCTCCTGAGTGTTCTGACACAAAAATATATCTGTTGAAAATAGTCTGGTGTACGCCTGACAAATCCCAGTGTGGTTTTGCAGTTCAACGGGTAAAATCTGTGTAGTATCCAGTTTTGGGCCTTTGGTATCTAAAAAAAAAAACAGTTTGAGTGTGTCGCTCACTGTTCAGCCGCAAATCTATATATTTAAAAAAAGTCTGGTATACACCAGTAAACAATAACTGTGGTTTTGCCATTCCATGGTAAAAAATCTTTATTATTCAGGTTTTGGTATTTTTTTCCGTAAGTAAAAACAGTAATAGATTCTCCCTGATTGTTCTGATTGTTTAAAAGAGTCGGGTGTAGGCCAGAGAAATAGAACTGTGGTTTTCCTCTTCCACGGTTCTAATATACTTTTTATGACCCTTTTTCCATTGATAGTGCGAGTGTAAGCTATTTTACTTCCTTTACAATGTGCCAGGCTCGTGGCAAGGGACGTGGAACTGGACGTTCTGGTAATGGTGCGTGCAGAGGACGGGGCCGTGGCCAAGGTGAAAATGTGCCACAACCAACAGCCACATCTTCTCGCTCCCACTTCTTGACCGAATTACTAGGGAAGCACAGAACAACACCAGTATTGCGAACTGATCAGTGTGAACATGTTATTAATTGGATAGCAGATAATACTTCCAGTTACCTGGGCACCACCACCTTCCGGTCTGTCATCCACACGGTCAACTCTTAGTAGCCGTGAATCTCGACCGCATACTCCTCCTCACCCTGATGCTCCTTGCTCCCACCATGCCGAGTGTCATCAGAGAGCAATTGATCCCACACTTGGACACTCTGAAGAGCTGTTCACTGGTCCATTTCCATATTTGTGCCCCTCGCCTGCTACGTTTCAAGTGGTGGAAGAGGAGATCCCATGTAGCGATGCCCAAATATTTGAACAGCCACGGCCACAGGAAGTCGACGCTGGCAATTTGTCACAAGAGGTGTAGATGACGAGACACAATTGCCAGGAAGTGAGGAGGAGCATCGTGGTGCGCAAGTGGAAGTGAAGGAGGTGGTGGATGATCTAGTAACTGACCCAACGTGGCAGGAGGACATGCAGAGTGAGGCCAGCAGCACACAGGGGGAGGGAGGCAGAGTACCCCAACAGGCAGGAAGAAGCAGTGTGGTGGCCGCAGACAGAAGGCGGGCAACCGTTCCCCGTAACACCAACACGAGGGACGTTGCCAGTACAAGCGGTAGGTCTTCCAGAGTCTGGAATTTTTTTAAAGACTCTGCTGATAACCCCAAAAAGGCCATATGTACCACCTGCCATGCCAGCATCAGCAGGGGTGACAAAACTACCAGCCTGACCACCACCAGCATGATCAGGCACATGGCAGCAAAGCACTCGACTTTGTGGGGCGAACCCCAGGGTCCACGACCAGTGTCAGCGGGTGTCACCACTGCTTCTTCCGCTGTTGTGCGTGCAATAGAACCCCCTGTTGTGTGTGCAAGGCAATCCCCTGTCCATACTGCATGTAAAGATGCCCCCTCCTCTCAGTCTTCACTTGTTATGGCAGTTTCTCAAGAAACAGCATCAACGTCCACGTCCCACCGCAGCGTTCAATTGTCCATATCCCAGATCTTTGAACGAAAGCGGAAATTCGCAGCTAACGCCCCACAGGCCACAGTCCTAAATTCGCACATTTCACGACTGCTTGCGTTGGAAATGCTGCCTTTTAGGCTGGTGGAGACGGAATCCTTCCGCAACCTTATGGTGGTGGCCGCCCCTCGGTACTCGGTCCCCAGCCAACACTATTTTGCCCGGTGTGCCATCCCCGCACTACACAACCACGTGTCCCAAAACATCTGCCGTGCCCTCAGCAACGCAGTTACTGGGAGAGTCCACCTGACAACGGACACGTGGACAAGTGCTTGTGGCCAGGGACGGTACATCTCCCTGACGGCACACTGGGTAAACATAGTGGAAGCCGGGACCCAGTCGGACCTTGGGACGGAACACATCCTTCCCACACCAAGGATTGCGGGCCCTATGTCAGTCAGAGTTGCCCCCACAGTGTACAGCTCCTGCGCATCATCCTCCTCCTCCTCATGTTCAGCCTCCATCTCAGATATCACCACATCAGTTACAAGCTGGAAGCACTGCAGTACTGCCTCCGCCAAGCGGCAACAGGCTGTGCTGAAACTCATAAGCTTAGGTGATAAACCTCACACGGCTTGTGAGTTGTGGACAGCTGTTAAAGAGCAGGCAGATCTGTGGCTGATACCACTGAACCTACATCCAGGCATGGTCGTGTGTGACAATGGCCGTAACCTGGTGGCGGCTCTGAGACGAGGCGAGATCACACACGTACCATGCCTGGCTCATGTGCTTAACCTCGTGGTTCAGCGGTTTCTTTAATCGTACCCCGAGTAGCCAGATCTGCTCGTGAAAGTATGCTGCCTGTCAGCTCATTTTCGCAAGTCGGCTACAGCTTCCGCTGCCCTTGCTGTGTTGCAGCAGCGTTTGGAGCTTCCGGCACACCGACTGGTGTGTGATGTCCCCCACACGTTGGAACTCTACCCTCCACATGTTGCAAAGGATTTGTGAGCAGAAGAGAGCAGTTGTGGAGTACCAGCTGCAACAAGGCCGTCAATATTCAGGTCAGACTCCACACATAAGACCTCATGAGTGGACCTGGATGTCTGACATATGTACCATCCTGACAAACTTTGAGGAGGCCACAAAGATGGTGAGTGGCGATGACGCCATCATTAATGTCAGCATCCCACTTGTCTGTCTTTTGCAACGCTCTCTGCAGAGAATTAAAGAGGAGGCATTGCAGCCAGAGTATGATGAGATGGATCAAGAAGCCGTAGTGGGCGATTACACACAGCCCAGCCTCATCTCATCCCAACGTGCATTGGGAGACAATGAGGGAGGGGAGGAGGAGGAAGAACAGGAGCTGTTATCAAGCGCTGTAGACGGTAGTACCTGTACTAGTGTCATACCGTGGGTTCAGCGTGGGTGGCCTGAGGACAGGGGGGAGGAGGAGGAGGAGAGCATGGTCAGTCGTTATCTTGGTGAGGACATGGAAATCTTGCCCATTACCAGTCTGGCACGCATGGCTGACTTTATGTTATGCTGCCTTAACCGTGACCCTCGCGTTGTCAAAATGTTGGGTGACAGTCATTACTGGTTGGTGACACTTGTAGACCCCCGCTACAAGGAAAACTTTCACTCTCTTATTCCTGAGGTGGAGAGGTCTACAAAAATGGGGCAGTACCAGAAGGCCCTTGCTGCAAAACTGTTAAAAAAATTCCCATCTGAACACGCTAGCGGCAGAGGTCACAGTTCGTTGACCAACCAAAGCGTACAAGCGAGAGAGAGGCAACTCCAATCCAGCAGAGGCAGGGGAACACTGTCAACGTTCTGGGACAGTTTTCTCAGACCCTCCCTTCGGACAGACCCTGAGGCGCAGGGTACTCTCACAAGGAGTGGAAAGTTTCAAAAGATTGTGAGGGAGTACCTTTCCGACCGTACCAACGTCCTCCATGATTCCTCTGTGCCTTTTAATTATTGGGTATCCAAGCTGGACACTTGGAATGAACTCGCTCTGTACGCCTTGGAGGTCCTGGCCTGCCCTGCCACTAGCGTGTTATCGGAGCGTGTTTTTAGTGCCGCTGGGGGAATTATAAGTGATAAGCGCACTCGCCTGTCAACTGACAATGCTGACAAGCTGACTCTTATCAAAATGAACAAGGGCTGGATTGGGCCAGACTTCTCATCACCACCAAATGACAGCTGAGTAACATAAAGTCAAATCCACTGTGTTATTTCGGGAAGTGTATTCCCATGCACCGCTTCACAACCACACATGGGTATACGCTTCCTCATTTCGGCTGTTTTTTGCTCTTCTCCTTATCCTCAGCCTCCACCACCACTATACCACCAGGGTGACCGTGGTCCGTGTTGGCATTATTGAAAGTTCCTCCGTCCTTTTTTTTGTCAACTTTCGCTTGGAAGGCATAAGCAAAGACTGTGGGAGACCCACTCCCCAATAATGGGAATAATATTTTTAAGATGCTGTACTGTATGTCTCTTGTAAGGGGCATTAAAAGCGTCTTGTTATACCACTCTGACCTCCACTTCTCTTCTGAGGGGCATTAAAAGCGTCTTGTTATACCACTCTGACCTCCACGTCTCTTGTAAGGGGCATTAAAAGCGTCTTGTTATACCACTCTGACCTCCACGTCTCTTGTAAGGGGCATTAAAAGCGTCTTGTTATACCACTCTGACCTCCACGTCTCTTGTAAGGGGCATTAAAAGCGTCTTGTTATACCATTCTGACCTCCACGTCTCTTCTGAGGGGCATTAAAAGCGTCTTGTTATACCACTCTGACCTCCACGTCTCTTGTAAGGGGCATTAAAAGCGTCTTGTTATACCACTCTGACCTCCACGTCTCTTGTAAGGGGCATTAAAAGAGTCTTGTTATACCACTCTGACATCCACGTCTCTTGTAAGGGGCATTAAAAGCATCTTGTTATACCACTCTGACCTCCACGTCTCTTGTAAGGGGCATTAAAAGCGTCTTGTTAAGCTACTGGGACCTCCACGAGTCTTCGAACGGGCATTGCATTTCCTCCTAATTTTTTTAAGCTTTTGCTTGGAAGGCATAAGCAAATACTATGGGAGACCCACTCCCCAATAATGGGAATAATGTTTGTACTATGCTGTACTGCATGGCTCTTGTAAGGGGCATTGCAAGTTGCTCCGTCCTAAGTTTTGGAAGCTTTTGCTTGGAATGCAAAAGCAAATACTATGGGAGACCCACTCCCCAATAATGGGACTTATGTTTGTAATATGCTGTACTGCATGGCACTTGTAAGGGGCATTGCAAGTTGCTCCATCCTAATTTTTGGAAGCTTTTGCTTGGAAGGCATAGGCAAATACTATGGGAGACCCACTCCCCAATAATGGGACTTATGTTTGTAATATGCTGTACTGCATGGTTCTTGTAAGGGGCATTGCAAGTTGCTCCATCCTAATTTTTGGAAGTTTTTGCTTGGAAGGCATAAGCAAATCCTATGGGAGACCCACTCCCCAATAATGGGAATAATGTTTGTAATATGCTGTACTGCATGGCTCTTGTAAGGGGCATTGCAAGTTGCTCCATCCTGATTTTTGGATGCTTTTGCTTGGAAGTCATAAGCAAATACTATGGGAGACCCACTCCCCAGTAATGGGAATAATGTTTGTAATATGCTGTACTGCATGGCACTTGTAAGGGGCATTGCAAGTTGCTCCATCCTAATTTTTGGAAGCTTTTGCTTGGAAGGCATAAGCAAATACTATGGGAGGCCCACTCCCCAATAATGGGACTTATGTTTGTATTATGCTGTACTGCATGGCTCTTGTAAGGGGCATTGCAAGTTGCTCCATCCTAATTTTTGGAAGCTTTTGCTTGGAAGGCATAAGAAAATCCTATGGGAGACCCACTCCCCAATAATGGGAATAATGTTTGTAATATGCTGTACTGCATGGCTCTTGTAAGGGGCATTGCCAGTTCCTCATAATTTTTGGAAAGCCTTCCATTCACTGCTTAGGCTAACAGTGTACAGGAGACCCAGTTGCTATAAATGGAAAAAACAATTTAGTTAAGGCCCTCTGACCTCCATGTAATTTCCAAGGGGCATTGGAGTGGCTCAAAATTTTTGGTAGGCATTGCACTCACTGTATGCCCTATAACTGTGTAGCTGAACCGCTCCTTTTGTTACAGAAACATATCCTACAAGACATATGTGGTTGACTGGCCTAATATTGTTGTGAATGGTCCCTGTTCCTCCTGCTCTTTCTCCTTTGCCACTACCTCATCCATCATTTATGACCGGAAGCTTTGTTTTAATGGGAGTCATAGAACTGGGATAGTAGCAGGAAAACATCCAGCAATCCTCGGAGGAGGTAGGATATGTGCCAAAACGCTGACCACCTCAGGCCTAGCCGCTACTACATACATGCGCTTGCATTCCCAGAAAACAAAGCAGATGCTAACTTGTATCATCATCATCATCATGGTTCTCACCTTGGCACTCTCAACTCCCCTGATGGAAGCCAGGGCCCACCAGAGGAGTCTGGTTCTCTGGTGGTCTCATCCAATGCTGCCCTAAAGCAGGCCGGGCTAAGAAAAGTGTGTGGGGGGAAGTTGACAGGAGAAATAGGGGCGGCTGGGGACCGTTTATGGACACCCAGCTGCCCCCAGGTGGCTGGGGATCGTGTGTGGACACCCGGCCGCGGGGCGGCTGGGGACCGAGTATGGACACCCGGCCACCCCCTGGCAGCTGGGGACCGAGTGTGGACACCCGGCCGCCGGGCGGCTGGGGACTGAGTATGGATTCCAGGCCGCCAACACAGCCATGACGTGGTGGACAGATTCCGCCTCCACATGCCGAAAAGGCCCAATTTCAAGTGCAAGCAAGTAGTATGGTATTGCAGCCTGGGGGTGGGTGGGTGGCAGGCTGCACACTAATGCTTGCATTAAAAGAAAACAAAGCAGATGCTAACTTGTATCATCATCATCATGCTCCTCACCTTGGCACTCTCAACTCCCCTGATGGAGAAGCCAGGGCCCACCAGAGGAGTCTGGTTCTCTGGTGGTCTCGTCCAATGCTGCCCTAAAGCAGGCCGGGCTAAGAAAAGTGTGTGGGGGGAAGATGACAGGAGAAATAGGGGCAGCTGGGGACCGTTTATGGACACCCGGCTGCCCCCAGGCGGCTGGGGATCGTGTGTGGACACCCGGCCGTGGGGCGGCTGGGGACCGAGTGTGGACACCCGGCCGCCAGGCGGCTGTGGACTGAGTATGGATTCCAGGCCGCCAACACAGCCATGACGTGGTGGCCAGATTTCGCCTCCACATGCCTAAAAGGCCCAATTTCAAGTGCAAGCAAGCAGTATGGTATTGCAGCCTCGGGGTGGGTGGGTGGTTGGCTGCATATTTGCGCTTGCATTGCAAGGAATGAGGGAGGTACAATTGAACAGTGCCCTGGGACAAGAACTTGCTCGGGATAGTTGCAAGTCTGCATCTTCTGATGCGGCAAGGATGACTTCTGATGGGCACACTTTTAGGCAGTGACCTGGGTGTCAGAGATGCTTCCAGGGGTCTTCCATATGCTGTTCCCATGTCTTTTCAGCACTTTATGCATGTGTCACACAGCACATGGCCAGATAAGGTTGTAAAATGTTAAAATGACATTTCCCGGTGAATGCATTTGTCACGGTTGAAAGCAATACAAAAGTGCAAAAACGCATAAAAAAATGCTACTTGTTAACATAGCCCAAGGTGTGGAGGAGTATTTTTTTGTGGGGGTTATTTATTTTACCTTATACACAAGTCTTTACCCTGGAAAGAAAGTTCCTTAACATATTTCACAGGAAAGCAGTTTCAGTTTCGTTTTTGAACATTTTATTGTGAACCCTTAAAAGTGGCTTAATACCTCTGACCACGTTGTTGACAGCAGTGACCTGGGGGTCAGAAATGCTTCCAGGGGCGATCCCCATGCTGTCCCCATGTCATTTGAGCACTGTCACTATCGTTTTGGGCACTTGTTAGGCTTTTAAAAGACTGCCGGGGGTGCCGCCGCAAAAATGCTCAGGTCTCCCATAGACTAACATTGGGCTCGTTGCTCAGGTCGAGCACCCGAGTATCACGGCGAGCTCAGCCCGAGCTTCGAGCACCCGAGCATTTTAGTGCTCGATCAACACTAGTGACCAGCCTATATACTTTGATTCAGCATCACAAAGGGATCGAAGCAGTGAGGAGGCTACTCATGACTACTTGTATGGAAGATAGAGTTATTCAGTTTTGTATCCAATTATTGAATCTGGTATTGAAAGAGAATTTCTTCATGTGAGGTGATGATTTTAACTTACAAGTACAAGGAACTGCGATGGGATCCAATATGGCCCTGCCCTATGCTAACTGTTTACATGGCTGACTTTGAAGAAAATTATATCTATATGAATCATCTTTTGCTTGATAATGCCATGATTTAGCTGCAATATACTGTATAGATGATATTTTTTGCGTTTGGCGTGGCACGTTGGACTCCCTGCAGCTCCATGCTGATTTGAACACTATTTGGCCTGAATTACAATTCTCAATTCATTATGACTTGTGCACGGTTCGCGTTCTGAATACAAATGTCATTAAAACCTCAGATAATACTATCAAAATTGATCTTTTTGTTAAACCTACAGATCGCAACAGTTTGCTATTATTTTCTAGTAATTATACGAAATCAACTAAGGAATCCCTTACTAGATCACAGTTCATGCGGGTCAATCGTATTGTTTCAGACAATACAGTACGTCAAATTCGGCTGTCTGAGATGGAACAAAAATTCTTACTCAGAGACTATTAAACCAGAGTCGGTCACCCGTTATACATACCCGTTCTGACAAGACAAAGAGAATTCCTTTTACTCATATATACCACCCGTTCATGTATCGTTTGCACAAGAGCATTCAAAAATTTTGGCATTTACTTCCAGCTAGCTATCCCGAAATTGAACAATTTAAACATCCAATCTTATCTTGTTTCCATCGACCCAAGAATATTCGGGACAATGTAGTGCATGTCAATATAGGTTCCTTGAGAAAGACGCCAATACAAACCTTTCTATGAACTCAGAAAAAAGGTACATTCCCATGCCTACACTGCCCGCAAAGTAGCAATATACAGCGGGGTGATACTTTTTTCCACCCCTTTACCGGGATTAGAATTCAAGGTTTTTTTACTTGTGATTCTTCTTTTGTAGTGTATGCGATCAAATGTCCTTGATGGTCTCGTATATGTTGGTGAGACAACCTAACATATACGAGACCGCATATCTCAACACAAGTCGAGTATAAGATGTGGGAAGACTTATCTCCCCTTACCTTACCATTTTAATTTAAAGAAGCACTCCTTAGAACAAGTCAATTTTCAGGTTCTGGAACATGTACCACCGTTAATACGTGGGGATAATAGGATTCAGGCATCAAAACGTTGTGAAGCTTTTTGGATCCATACGTTGGATACTTTGGAACCTCGGGGTCTAAATAGAGAGAATGAGTTATCTAGCTTTCTGTAAATTGTATTAATTATTGTTTTTTCTGTTTCAGACACGTACTACTTGATTCCTTTCTCTGGAACGGCATGAAATCACATTTCTTCTCCTAGAACCTTATTCACTCCTGTGGGTGATGATGTTGTCTGTTGATTAATGCTAGATATCACCTACCCCTCTCTATTTTCTGCTCTTCCTTTCTTTTCTTTTATTTCAATCTAATACTACATTGGGTAGTGATCGGTATATTTCCCTAAATTATTTTTTCTTATATTTTTTTTCCCCCTTTTTCCCTTAGTCTAGTTTATCCCTTAAACATGTGTTACTATATTTCTCTTACTAATACCATTGTTAGCCAAAGGTCTACGCTTTATGAACAGCTGTGATTCCATTATATATATATTCCCCATTCATTTTAACTGCCTTTACCTATTTTTTTCTTTTCTATTTGGATCTGGGTTATTGCAGATCCAATAACATGACTTCCGTGTTTGCGATCATGTGACCTGATCACATGACCAGAAGTGAGTCATGCAGGTCCTTTTGCTCAGATTCCATTGCAACTAATGAAACAGGAAGTGGCCGATTGGCAGATCCTTGTCTCATTACACGGTTGCGTCTAGTCGCAGTTGATTTTTTGTGGTCCTCACTTTGGCCACTCCAATCTAGACTCCTCACTGCTGAACTGTCTAGATCGGAGTTGATCTTTTGAGGTTCTCACATTCTCCTCTCCGACCTAGTGCTTTCAGTGCTGAGGCGTCTAGATCGGAGTTGATCTTTTTTGCTCCTCGTTTTAACAGTTTCACTCTAGACGCTTCAGTGCTGAGGTGAGTAGATCGGAGTTGCTGGAGTGAGGGCCTCAAGAGAACAACTCTGACGTATATGTGGCACCCCAGGGGTCTGGTTGCCTCTGTAATAGAAATATTACGTCTGAGAGCAAGTGGGAGGTTTCCTGGTCAGGAGCCCTTAAGCATGCAACACCTCCTGCCCAGTCCCGGGAGGGGAGGAATCTGCCCTTATAAACTGGGTCTGGGGTGGGGTTAGTCAGACAGTCAGAGCCTGGAGACAGTTCCAGACACAGGGAAAGTGACAGCAAGGAGCTCTGTAGGAGCTAGGAGCAGAAGACCAGGGGCTGGAAGCTGAGCAGAGCTCGCCCTGGCAGAAGAATATAAGAACCGGACACCGGAGTCCGAGGCTGCGGGGATCCTTAAGTCCAGCAGCCGAAACCAGCCGGCAGGGGATTCCAGGTCCTCTGGCCATAGAAGCCCAGAGGCTCAGTCACAAGGAAGGGACCAGCACCGCCATCGATGAAGCGGAGGCTATCAGAAGGCCCCAAGTCACCAGCCATACGGGTGAGCACCACACGGTATACTCAGGGACGTGGGCTACTTACACTCGCTTACAGCAAGGTAGCCAGGAAGAGTGCAGACAGACGGGGAGGCCTACAACTCCACCTGGCCAGGGAAGTCCCTGCTTGCTCATAGACTGACCAGGCCCCTTATGCTAGCCAGTACTCCCAGGAGGGTCTGCCTTAATATCATCAGTAAAGACCCTGAACTTCACTGCAAAGACTCTGAGTCGTTTCTGCTTTCTCACCGCATACAGCACTACTAGTACTGGGACGCCCGTGCACCATCACTCCCATCATCCACATTCCCTGCCCTGAGGCTATACTCCTCCCGTGGGAAGTTATCCCATCCTTTGCTGCGCACACCACACCAGCCTCAGCGGTCTGCCTCGCAGCGTGGGTACACCCTGACCGCAATTCACGGGTGGCGTAGTCGGACAATTAACCTAAAACCCATAAATGACTGCCACTGGTTTGACCACCCTGAGCCACGGGACCGGGTCGCCGCCACGGAGACTACAACCCCCAGAGACCCGGCTCCGGGTATCCCACACACGTGCACACTAGGCCCAGGGGGCGCGTCATATACAGTTCAGCACTGACACCACTAGATCGCAGTTGATTCCAGGATATTCTCATACACTCTGCAATCTAGATGCCTCTTCTGGCTTTTTATTGTTGTTTTAATGCTTTTAATGGAATTGCTCATATTTTTAATGGAGCAAACATCACAGGTCAGACAGGATTTTTTTATGCACTGTTATATATTTTTTGTATTTTTACACTTTTATACTTTGTGTTTGGGCAAAATTCTTTTTTTTTCCAGATTAATAAAACTTGCATTGTCACTTTTTGTAATATAAACAATTACACTCAGCACTGATTATTCAGTTTTGCCAGAATGTGACTTTTCCCATTTGTCCACAGCCCTGTCCGCAGCACCGACATAGTGAAGAGTGTGCGGAGCTCCACGGGGAGAGGCGTAGAAGAGCGCCTCCGACAGTCACTATAATATACAAAACAGAATATATACAGTACAGACCAAAGGTTTGGACACACCTCATTTAAAGATTTTTCTGTATTTTCATGACTATGAAAATTGTACATTCACACTAAAGGCATCAAATCTATGAATGAACACATGTGGAATTATATACTCAAAAAAGTGTGAAACAACTGAAAACATGTCTTATATTCTAGGTTCTTCAAAGTAGCCACCTTTTGCTTTGATGACTGCTTTGCACACTCTTGGCATTCTCTTGATGAGCTTCAAGAGGTAGTCACCGGAAATGGTTTTCACTTCACAGGTGTGCCCTGTCAGGTTTAATAAGTGGGATTTCTTGCCTTATAAATGTGGTTGGGACCATCAGTTGGGTTGTGCAGAAGTCTGGTGGATACACAGCTGATAGTCCTACTGAATAGACTGTTAGAATTTGTATTATGGCAAGAAAAAAGCAGCTAAGTAAAGAAAAACGAGTGGCCATCATTACTTTAAGAAATGAAGGTCAGTCAGTGTGAAAAATTGGGGAAACTTTGAAAGTGTCCCCAAGTGCAGTTGCAAAAACCATCAAGCGCTACAAAGAAACTGGCTCACATGAGGACCGCCCCAGGAAAGGAAGACCAAGAGTCACCTCTGCTTCTGAGGATAAGTTTATCTGAGTCACCAGCCTCAGAAATCGCAGGTTAACAGCAGCTCAGATTAGAGACCAGGTCAATGCCACACAGAGTTCTAGCAGCAGACACATCTCTTCAACAACTGTTAAGAGGAGACTTTGTGCAGCAGGCCTTCATGATAAAATAGCTGCTAGGAAACCACTGCTAAGGACAGGCAACAAGCAGAAGAGACTTGTTTGGGCTAAAGAACACAAGGAATAGACATTAGACCAGTGGAAATCTGTGCTTTGGTCTGATGAGTCCAAATTTTAGATCTTTGGTTCCAACCACCGTGTCTTTGTGCGACGCAGAAAAGGTGAACGGATGGACTCTACAGGAGGTGTGATGGTGTGGGGGTGCTTTGCTGGTGACACTGTTGGGGATTTATTCAAAATTGAAGGCATACTGAAACTGAACCAGCATAGCTACCACAGCATCTTGTAGCGGCATGCTATTCCATCCGGTTTGCGTATAGTTGGACCGTCATTTAGTTTTCAACAGGACGATGACCCCAAACACACCTCCAGGCTGTGTAAGGGCTATTTGACCAAGAGGGAGAGTGATGGGGTGCTACGCCAGATGACCTGGCCTCCACAGTCACCAGACCTGAACCCAATCGAGATGGTTTGGGGTGAGCTAGACCGCAGAGTGAAGGCAAAAGGGCCAACAAGTGCTAAGCATCTCTGGGAACTCCTTCAAGATTGTTGGAAGACCATTTCCGGTGACTACCTCTTGAAGCTCATCAAGAGAATGCCAAGAGTGTGCAAAGCAGTCATCAAAGCAAAAGGTGGCTACTTTGAAGAACCTAGAATATAAGACATATTTTCAGTTGTTTCACACTTTTTTGTTAAGTATATAATTCCACATGTGTTAATTCATAGATTTGATGCCTTCAGTGTGAATGTACAATTTTCATAGTCATGAAAATACAGAAAAATCTTTAAATGAGAAGGTGTGTCCAAACTTTTGGTCTGTACTGTTTATATATATATATATATATATATATATATATATATATATATATATATATACACATACACGCAGGAATGTCTGGGGTTACTGGAGGACACTCCTGGTAATGTACAGGGCCACTAGAGAGCACTGCTGGTAATATATATGTAATGTCCTTAAAACTAGTCAAAATGAGGCTCCGTATTGTGTGTGGCCTCCACGTGCCTGTATGACCTCCCTACAACGCCTGGGCATGCTCCTGATGAGGTTGCTGATGGTCTCCTGTGGGATTTCCTCCCTGACCTGGACTAAAGCATAGGCCAACTCCTGGACAGTCTGTGGTGCAACGTGACGTTGGTGGATGGAGCGAGACATGATGTTCCAGATGTGCTTAATCGGATTCCGGTCTAGGGAACGGGTGGGCCAGTCCATAGCTTCAATACCTTCATCTTGCAGGAACTGCTGACACACTCCAGCCACATAAGGTCTGGCATTGTCCTTCATTAGGAGGAACCCAGGGCCAACTGCACCAGCATATGGTCTCACAAGGGGTCTGAGGATCTCATCTCGGTACCTAATGGCAGTCAGGCTACCTCTGGCGAGCACATGGAGGGCTGTGCGGCCCTCCAAATAAATGCCACCCCACACCATTACTGACCCACTGCCAAACCGGTCATGCTCAAGGATTTTGCAGGCTGCAGATCGCTCTCCACGGCATCTCCAGACACTGTCATGTCTGTCACATGTGCTCAGTGTGAACCTGCTTTCATATATGAAGAGCACAGGGCTCCAGTGGTGACTTTGCCAATCCTGTTGTTCCGTGGCAAATGCCAAGCTTCCTGCACGATGTTGGGCTGTGAGCCCAACCCCCATCTGTGGACGTCGGGCCCTCATACCACCCTCATGGAGTCGGTTTCTAACTGTTTGAGCAGACACATGCACCTTTGTGGCCTGCTGGAGGTCATTTTGCATGGTTCTGGCAGCGCTCCTCCTGTTCCTCCTTGCACAAAGGCGGATGTAGCGGTCCTGCTGCTGGGTTGTTGCCCTCCTACGGCCCACTTCACGTCTCCTGGTGTACTGGCCTGTCTCCTGGTAGCACCTCCAGCCTCTGGACACTACGCTGACAGACACAGCAAACCTTCTTGCCACAGCTCGCATTGATGTGCCATCCTGGAGGAGATCCCACAGGAGACCACCCTCAACCTCATCAGGAGCATGCCCAGGTGTTGTAGGGAGGTCATACAGGCACGTGGAGGCCACACACAATACTGAGCCTCATTTTGACTTGTTTTAAGGACATTACATCAAAGTTGGATCAGCCTGTAGTGTGTTTTTCCACTTGAATTTTGGGGGAGGCTCCAAATCCAGGACTCCATTGGTTAATAAATTTGATTTCCATTGATGATTTTTGTGTGATTTTGTTGTCAGCACATTCAACTTTGTATAGAACAAAGTATTCAATGAGAATATTTCATTCATTCAGATCTAGGATGTGTTATTTGAGCGTTCCCGTTATTTTTTTGTGCAGTGTATATATAGTACAATGCCACAGATTTCACTTGTTACAATACAATAGCTCAGAAACCAGTTAATCCTTGCAGCGCACACTGCAGACCGGACAGTATAGTCCTCCATACAGTATTATGGGCCCCATATAACACTCCATGCAGTATACTGGCCCCTATATAACACTCCATACAGGATACTGGCCCCCATATAACGCTCCATACAGGATACTGGCCCCCATATAAAGCTCCATACAGGATACTGGCCCCCATATAATGCTCCATACAGGATACTGGCCCCCATATAAAGCTCCATACAGGATACTGGCCCCCTTATAACACTCCATACAGGATACTGGCCCCCTTATAGCGCTCCATGCAGGCTGTGCCCCCCTTCACCTAATGCCCCATGCAGGCTGTCCCCCCCACACACACATAATGCCCCATGCAGGCTGTCCCCCCCCACATAATGCCCCATGCAGGATGTCACTTCCCTCCCCCACATAATGCCCCATACAGGATGTCACTCCCCCCATATAATGCCCCATGCAGGCTGTCCACACACACATAATGCCCCATGCAGGCTGTTCCCCCCCACATAATGCCCCATGCAGACTGTCCCCCCCCCACATAATGCCCCATGCAGGATGTCCCCCCCCCACATAATGCCCCATGCAGGACGTCACACACCCCCATATAATCCCCCATGCCCCCCCACACACACACAATGCCCCATGTAGGCTGTTCCCCACACACAATGCCCCATGTAGGCTGTCCCCCCTCACATAATGGCCCATTCAGGATGTCACCCCCCCATATAATGCCCCGTGCAGGATGTCACCTCTCCCCCCCATATAATGCCTCATGCTGGATGTCCCTTCCCCCCACATAATGCCCCATGCAGGATGTCCCTTCCCCCCACATAATGCCCCATGTAGGCTGTCCCCCCCCACACACAATGCCCCATGTAGGCTGTCCCCCCCACATGATGCCCCATGCAGGATGTCCCTTTCCCCCCACATAATGCCCCATGCAGGATGTCACTTACCTCCCCCACATAATGGCCCATTCAGGATGTCACTCCCCCATATAATGTCCCATGCAGGCTGCCCCCCCCACACACAATGCCCCATGTAGGCTGTCCCCCCCACATGATGCCCCATGCAGGATGTCCCTTTCCCCCCACATAATGCCCCATGCAGGATGTCACTTACCTCCCCCACATAATGGCCCATTCAGGATGTTACTCCCCCCATATAATGCCTCATGCAGGATGTCACCTCTCCCCCATATAATGCCTCATGCAGCATGTCACCTCTCCCCCCATATAATTCCCCATGCAGGATGTCACTCCCCCCCATATAATGCCCCATGCAGGATGTCACTTCCGCCCCCTCGTATAATGTCCCATGCAAGATGTCACCTCTCCCCCCCATATAATGCCCCATGCAGGATGTCACTCCCCCCATATAATGCCCCATGCAGGATGTCACTCCCCCCCCATATAATGCCCCATGCAGGATGTCTTCCCCCCCATATAATGTCCCATGCAGAGTGTAACCTCCCCCCCATATAATGCCCCATGCAGGATGTCACTTCCTCCCCCATATAATGCCCCATGCAGGATGTCACTCCCCCCATATAATGCCCCATGCAGGATGTCACTTCCCCCCCATATAATGCCCCATGCAGGATGTCACTTCCCCTCCCATATAATGCCCCATGCAGAATGTCACTCCCCCCATATAATGCCCCATGCACGATGTCACTCCCCCCCATATAATGCCCCATGCACGATGTCACTACCCCCCCATATAATGCCCTATGCACAATGTCTCCCCACCCATATAATGCCCCATGCAGGTTGTCACTCCCCCCAATATAATGCCCCATGCAGGATGTCACTCCCCCCCATATAGTGCCCCATGCAGGATGTCACTCCCCCCATATAATGCCCCATGCAGGATGTCACCTCTCCCCCCATATAATGCCTCATGCAGGATGTCACCTCTCCCCCCCATATAATGCCTCATGCAGGATGTCACCTCTCCCCCCCATATAATGCCTCATGCAGGATGTCACCTCTCCCCCACATATAATGCCCCATGCAGGATGTCACTCCGCCCATATAATGCCCCATGCAGGATGTCACTTCCTCCCCCATATAATGCCCCATGCAGGATGTCACCTCTCCCCCACATATAATGCCCCATGCAGGATGTCACTCCCCCCATATAATGCCCCATGCAGGATGTCACTTCCCCCCCATATAATGCCCCATGCAGGATGGCACTTCCCCTCCCATATAATGCCCCATGCAGAATGTCACTCCCCCGCATATAATGCCCCATGCACAATGTCTCCCCACCCATATAATGCCCCATGCAGGATGTCACTCCCCCCCATATAATTCCCCATGCAGGATGTAATTCCCCCCATATAATTAGTCCATACAAAAAAAATTGAATACTCACCTCACTACTCACCTCCGGACTCCTCATCCGCACTGGCTTCTTCCCACTCTGCGCTGTGATGGCTCAGGAGAGGGTGCGGTGTAAAGACGTCACCGCACCCTCTGATCTGGGAGACGTCACAGTCAGAAGACACGGAAGAGACCGGAGCTGCTGCGGAGGCACGGGGAGGGGTAAGTATTGTGTCGGCTGCCGGGGCCCTGAGCAAGCGGGGGAGGTGGCGGGCGCTGGCACCGACACCGCACCGCTCACTGCTCTCATAGCGTGCAGGGGTGCCCGACGGCGAGTGGGACCCCCCCTGCATGCTCAGGGCCCCGGCACTTGCCCAGGTGCGCTGGGTGCTGATGCCGGACCTGAGAGAAAGTGTCAACCTTTAAATATTATAGTCATTTGCTGTTTGAAGCATGTTTTCTGACAGAGAATCCTGTAACCCCTTCTAGTAAATATTATTAATATTTATTTTTATAGCGCCATTCATTCCATGGCGCTTTTCATGTGAAAGGGATATACATAGCACAAACAATTACAATAAATTTTGAACAATACAAGTCGGCGACTGGTACAGGAGGAGCGAGGACCCTGCCCGCAAGGGCTCACAATCTAGAGGAGATGGGTGAGGATACAGTAGGTGAGGGTAGAGCTGGTAGTGCAACAAATGGTGGAGCGAGGGTTACTGCATGTTGTAGGATTGTCGGAAGAGGTGGGTCTTCAGGTTCCTTTTGAAGGTTTTCATGGTAGGCGAGAGTCTAATATGTTGGGGTACAGAGTTCCAGAGTAAGGGGGATGCACGGGAGAAATCTTGTATACGATTGTGGGAAGAGGAGAAAAGAGGGGAGTAGAGAAGAAGATCTTGTGAGGATCGGAGGTTGCGTATAGGAAAGTACTGGGAGATTAGGTCACAGATATATGGGGGAGACAGGTCGTGGATGGCTTTGTATGCCATGATTAGGGTTTTGAACTGGAGTCTCTGGGCAATGGGAAGGGATTGACAGAGAGGAGAGGCCAGGGAATAGCGGGGGGACAGGTGAATTAGTCAGGCAGCAGAGTTTAGGATAGATTGGAGGGGTGCAAGAGTGGTAGAAGGGAGGCCACAGAGCAAGATGTGGCAGTAGTCAAGGCGGGAGATGATTAGGGTGTGCACTAGTGTTTTTGCAGATTCGTGGTTGAGTAATGTGAGGATCTGGGAGATACTTTTGAGTTGGAGTCGGCAGGAAGTGGAAAGGGCTTGGATATGTGGTTTAAAGGAGAGGTTAGAGTCCAGGGTTACCCCGAGGCAGCGGGCTTGCGGGACTGGGGAGAGTGGACAGCCATTGACTTTGATGGATAGGTCAGTTGGGGGGTTGAGTGAGACGGTGGAAAGATGATGAATTCAGTTTTGTTCATGTTAAGTTTTAGAAATCTGTCAGAGAAGGATGAGATAGCGGACAGACATTGTGGGATTTTGGTTGGTAGGGAGGAGATATCGGGTCCAGAGAGGTAGATCTGTGTCATCAGGATAGAGGTGATACTGAAAGCCATGGGACTCTATGAGATGTCCCAGGCCGAAAGTGTAGATAGAGAAGAGCAGGGATCCTAGACCTGAACCTTGGGGGACACTGACAGATAGGGGCGAGATGAGGAGGTGGTGTATGAGTGGGAGACACTGAATGTCCTGTCTGTTAAGATCCAAGATAGGGCCAATCTTTTATGCCAAGAGAAGAGAGAGTGTGTAGTAAGAGGGAATGGTCCACTGTGTCAAAAGCAGATGACAGGTTCAGGAGGAGGAGGACAGAGTAGTGTCGCTTGGATTTGGCAGTTAGTAGGTCATTGGTGACTTTAGTCAGGGCAGTTTCAGTGGAGCGGTGCGGTGCAGTCAAAAGTCAGATTTAAGGCAATCAAAGAGGGAGCAGGCGGAGAAGTGGGAGGACAGTTCAGAGTGGACATGTTGTTCCAGTAATTTTGAGGTGTAAGGGGAGAAGTGATATGGGGCGGTAGCTAGTCAGAGAGGATGGGTCAAGGGAGGGCTTTTTGAGGATGGGTGTGATCGAGGCATGTTTGAAGCATGAGAGGAAGACACGAGTTGTTAGTGATAGGTTAAAAAGGTGGGTTAGGGTTGGGATGAAGACTGTGGTGAGGTTAGGGATGAGGTGGGACGGGATTGGGTCAAGTTCACTGGTGGTGAGATGTGATTTGGAGAGTAAAGAGAAGAGTTCATCGTCCGTATTGGTGGAGAAGCTAGTTTTGGAGGAGGATGGTTGAGTAGGTATGAGGAGGGGCTGTGGGGACTTTAGGCAAAAGCTTTGCGTCATGGTGTCAATCTTCTGCTTGAAGAATGAGGCAAAGTCTTCAGCTGAGATGAGAGGGAGGAGGCGCTGGGGGACAGAGGAGAGAATTGAAAGTTTTGAATAGCTGTTTAGGGTTGTGAGACAGGGAAGATATGAGAGATGAGAAGTATGTTTGTTTTGCTGCAGTAAGTGTGGACTTGAAGGTAGTGAGGGACTGTTTGAATGCGATGAAGTGATCGTTGGAGTGGGACCTTTTCCATTTCCACTCAGCAACCCTGGAGGCCCTTCGCAGTTCTTTAGTCAGGTTGGTATGCCAGAGTTGCCGGTTGAGTTGGCGAACTGTGGTATGTGTGAGGGGGAATTGAGAGCTGCAGCTGTTGTGGTGTTATATAAAGTGGCAACAGCATTTGCATTGTGTTATGAACTTATGCCTGTGAGAGGGAGAAGGGATTCAGAGAGTGAGTGTAGGTCAAGGTGTTTGAGATTAGGTTCAGTGTACAGTGCATCTTTGTGAGTGGGGGCTGAAGACCATTGAGCAAGGCCGAAGGAGGAGGTGAGGGATAGAAGCTTGGAGACAGATGAGTGGGAAGTGTCAATGGGGATGTTGAAGTCACCCATGATGATAGTGGGGATGTCAACGGAAAGGAAATGAAGCAGTCAGGTGATGCAGTCGTGGCTAGTCCTGGGGGGTGGTAAATGATGGCCAGTTGGAGGTTGGAGGGGGAGTAGATGCGCACACAGTGCACTTCAAAGGAGGGGAGAGTAGTGGAGGGTGGCAGTGGGGTATGGGTGAAGGAGCAGTTTCCTGACAGGAGAAAGCCTACTCATCCACCATGCTTGCCATTGGAGCGAGGGGTGTGAGAAAGATGGAATCCACCATACGAAACTGCCGCTGGGGAGGCCATGTCAGAGGGGGTGAACCAGGTTTCAGTGATGCAGAGGAAGGAGAGTTTGTTAGTACTGAAAAGATCATGGATGTATGAAAGTTTGTTGCACACGGAGCAAGAGTTCCATAGAGCTCCTGTTAGTGGGACTGGGGAGTCGGGGGCTGGGCTGATGGGTATAAGGTTGGAAAAGTTGCGAGAGTTTGTGGCAGATCGTGGATATGATGTGATTATCTATCTATAGCCATCTCTTTTACACTCCAGTTATACTCATTGCCATGTAGTTTATCACTGATTGGTATAAGTGTGTTTATATCTGAGCCCTATCTATGGGTTATATGGCCAGGATTATTTTCATCATATGAGACTTAGATTGACTCTTCTTGGCCATTTGTTATTTGCAGTGCAGCATCATTTGATGGTAATATTATAATTGGGTACCATATACTGCCATGCACATTGCCACTTTAGCACTGCACTTTATCTTGTATTGTGTCAAGCACTTTATGTGTTTTTGGATTTTATGAAGTTAGATTTTAGGGTGTTATTTTTAGACAATAGAGGCGAGATCAAACCCCAAATCACTAAAGTGGAAGCCTACCAAACATGGCAAAGACCACTGTCGAAGAAGCAAGTTAGACTCTTTATGGGAATTGTGGGATACTACAGGAGGTTCATCCCAAACTTTGCCATGATGACCGCACCCCTGATTGACCTCCTTAAGGGGCCAAAATCAGCCATGGCAAAGTGGACTGCAGAGGCAGAGATGGCCTTTCAAGAAATGAAAGTGGCTCTGTGTATGCAACCGGTTCCGGTTGCCCCCAACTTCAAGAAAGAATTTATACTCCAAACAGACGCCTCAGATGTCAGTTTAGGAGCAGTCCTTTCCCAGGAGATACACGGGGAGGAGCACACTGTTCTCTACCTGAGTGTCACGGTTCGACCCCTCACTGTGTCTGGGATGCAGTTACTGACAGCTCAGCTGTCCAATCTTGTACAGGGGCGTGCTGGAGCTGTCAGTACTGTGATTGACAGCTCGACCATCCAATCTGGTACAGGGGCTTGCAATAGCTGTCAGTGTGGTGATTGACAGCTCGGCTGTCCAACCTTAGACTGGGAGGCACTTGCTATCTTCAGGTGTTTATTATTCCAGTTGAATGCCTGGCTACTTAGCTCAGCTGTTTCCCCAGATCTCTGTCAGACGTACATTCAGCTAGTGTGTGGTTTGTTCTCTGTGCCTTGAGTTCTGTTTATTGATTTTCTGTTGCCTGACCTTGGACCTTGTTCTGACCATCCGTCTGTTTAACCCCCTCTGCTCTGATCTTCTTTCCTCCTGGTATTCTGATCTATGGAATGTTACCTGACTACGCCTTTGCCTCTTCTGTTTATGAGGTACCCTTCTGGCTTTGACTTCGGACTCCTTGACTATCCCGTCTCAAGGCCTGGCCATGAAAAGTGACTCAGCGTCACACTGAGTAGGAACTGTCCTCATGTGAGTAAAATTATTCTGTCATAGAGAAGGAGTGCTTGGCCATAAAATAGGCAGTGGACACGTTACGGTACTATCTGTTAGGATGAAAGTTTAGATTGGTATCCGACCATTCCCCACTCAGATGGATGAGGTAAACAAAGAGAAGAAATGCTAGAGTCATCCACTGGTTTTTAGCCCTATAGAATTTCAACTTTCATGTAGAACATAGAGCAGGCAAGCTACATGGTAATGTCAATGCCCTCTCAAGAGTACCCTGTCTCATAGTAGAAGGTGCCAAGCCACACGGCTTTAGGCACAGAGGGGAGGTATGTAAGGAGCTAACGGATACATAGGGAGGTATGTATCACAGAGATGTCTGTCCTCTGTGATGTAACCCGGAATGTTGCTCTAGTGCATGTAAGCACTAAGACGACTGTTTGGTGCACCTGGGGCCGGGTTACGGGTATTTAGAGAGATGGGCGGGTCTACCTACCCACATACTTCACCTCTGGGTGTGGTTAAGATATAAATTGGAGACCGTTGTTTGGCACATGGTCTGTGTGTTTGGAGGGAGAAGGCCTCCTGTGTGTTGTGGTCTCCCAACTGAGCCAGTGAACTGGACGCTATACAGCCTGTGTGCCCACAGGACTGGCTAACCAGACACTTTGCCTTAAGGACTCTTTACTTTGTTTTTGCCTAAACTAAAGGTTGTCTTACTTTTGCTTTTGCCTGGCTTATGAAGTAATAAACCGATATGGACATTTAAAGGAACATGCTTGCTGTTTGTCTCCCAACGCATCCAAGTAATTAGAAGCCCCACAGCAGATTTACCTCATCTAATGACAGTCATTGGGGGAAAATATGCACTGAGACTAGTGTCTCCGCTACAGAAATTGACATGCTGCATCTCGTAAACCCGCACCACGGGTGAGTTTACGCAGTATTAAAAAGAAGCACAGTGGGTATGGGATTTCTATAAATCCCATCCACTGTGCTTGTAATGTAGAACGTAGCGTTTTGGACGTGGCGGAAATACCCTGTGTCCAAAACGCTGCTATTCCTGATCATGGGCACGTACCGTAATCCTGAAAGCACAAGGGAAAGGGACCAGGCACCACATTTCAGCAAGGGTCATTTATTTTGAATGACCTTGATTTAACTCTTCCTTATACATGAAAGAGTATACAACCCATACAACAGACCGGACGCATCGCTATGGAGACCGGGGGACATCAGAAGGTAAGTATAATCTTTATTTTTTATTTTAAATTCTTTTTTTAACAGTTTCTATGGTACCTGGGTCTGGAGGAGAGCCTCCTCTTCTCCAAACCCAGGTACCATCCACACATAGAATCGCATAGTATCCGTGTGTGCAAATGTGCTGACACGGATATTATGCGGTTCAATGCAAATCAATGGCGGCGATTACGCTGCGTGTCCGGAAAATTAATGGACATGCTGCGTATTTTTCCGCAATGATAATCCGCAGCGGAAATTTCCGCAACATGTGCACAGCACATGCGGATTATCATTGGGGACCATGGGGCACGTATTACCAAGCGTTTTTTACGCGTTTTCGCTGTGGAAATTCCGCGGCAAAAAAGCTTGAAAAACACATACTGGGCACGCAGCCTTACGGATCTTTCTTTTCTAAATTCTGCTATTTGGTGCCATCTATTTGCTAAGTTGTACAATTACATATTTTGAATTTTTTTTTAATAAAATTGTATATTTTTTATATAAAAAATAATTTTTATTACTTTGGTTTGTTTGAACTAGTTTTTATTTGATTTTGTATGCAATGGTGCTTAACCTAAATTTACAGTCCTATATTCTAGAGTACGTTCTTCTCGTTATAAATTCTGTACTCAAACTTGTTGCTAATATTTGCCCCTAAATGGTATCAGTAAAATCGTCAGCTCACGGCATAAAAAAATAAGCCCTCACACAGTCCTATAACCCGAAAAATGAAGATTCATACTGCCAGGTCAGTTTTACCAGATCGTGAACATGGTAAATAGAAAACCCAAAAAACAATTGTGGAATTGCACTTTTTTTGCAATTTCAACACACTTTTTTTTTTTTTTTACAGTACACAATGTGGTAAAATGAATGGTGTCATTCAAAATTACAACTCATCCTTCTAAAAACAAGCCCTCTTACGGCTATATGGCTCTTGGAAGAAGGGCCGAAAAAATTGAAAATCGCCCAGGGGTGAAGGAGTTGTCTGGCCTTGGGGTAAACTCTATAATCAATGCATGTGCACTGTGAGGATTCTCCGATGCTGGGAGCAGGTGGTCATGTGACTGTAAATATATGATTTGCATACTTCCCACGACATTCCCACTAGATGTGTCACTTCCATTGAGCGAAGTATCCTCTGTCTAGTTGGCATGTGACAGCATGTATGCAAATTTATGCATGTAGGCAGATTTTGGAAAATCTCAGTACAACATTGCAGCGCAATCACATGTTGTGAACATACCGTTAGACGAGACCACATATCACAGTTGGATGCATGCAGCCGCAGCCCTGTCCACCATGATGCCCAATTTTTGACTCACTTATCCTTGCTTGCCTTCCAAAGAAGGTGTTATACGCTTCCAGTGTCACTAGGGAGACAAATGACAAAGATGTTTTCATTTGAATTACGACATGGTCAGCCTCAACGTGTGCCATGCTGCCTAAGAAGCAAATGCTTCATTTCTTTGTGGGACCAGCCACGATGCTTTGGCTTACAAGTTTTTGTACCCCTTAGATTGAATTCGGACTTTTGTATATCATGGTCTGAGTATGGGCTGGAACACATGGACGGGCCGCAAGTCTCCTGACCTAAACGCGATAGCTTCATAGCTATACATGGGGCTGGTGAGTTCGGGTCAGGAGACATCACACCAGTACAAACATTGCATTCTGTACTCGGACCATGGTACATGGACACCTGAATTTGGCCTTAGGCCGTATCTACTGTACAAGTCCGTATTTGGTCCATACACTCTCTTTACACGTTATGGACCCAGTCATTGACATCAGTGAGTTTGGACATTTTTTTTGTAGAACAATGGACTTTATTCAAACGGCCATAGACTGTTCATTAAAAAACAACCAGCATATACTGTATACGTGCCAAACCAGGTATCCCTTATAGTCCAATTATTGTTGTCTAGACGTGTATTGTACAAATTGTATTTATTCGCAATCGAATCAGAGCTAACTGCACCAGAGTGTCTGAGTCTGCATTATGCCAGTCCTTGCTCATGTTCTTCTCTAAGTACTTACATCTGGGGCCTGAACCCCCATCATGAGTGCACTGCCCCAATCACTAGGCAGCTGTTTTCTGCAGACACGCAGGGCTTCCCTGTCCATGTCTGTGTGATGGCGTGCCCTATGTGTGTATCATATCTGTGTTATGGAGTGCCCGGTGTGTGTATCATATTCGTGTGATGGTGTGCCCGGTGTGTGTATCATGTCCTTGTAATGGTGTGCCCGGTGTGTGTATCATGTCCGTGTGATGATGTGCTTGGTGTGTGTGATGGTGTGTGTATAATGTCCATGTGATGGTGTGCCTGTGTGTGTATGATGTCCGTGTGATGGTGTGCCCGGTGTGTGTATCATGTCCGTGTGATGACGTGCTTGGTGTGTGTGATGGTGTGTGTATAATGTCCATATGATGGCGTGCCCGGTGTGTGTATAATGTCTGTGTCATGGTGTGCCCGGTGTGTGTATCTTGTCCTTGTGATGGCATGCCCGGTGTGTGTATCATGTCTGTGTGATGGCGTGCCCATTGTGTGTATCATGTCTGTGTGATAGTGTGCCTGGTGTGTGTATCATGTCCATGTGATGGCGTGCCCGGTGTGTGTATTGTGTCCGTGTGATGTCGTGCCTGGTGTCTGTATCATGTCCATGTGATGATTTGTGTATTATGTCTGTGTGATGGTTGTACCGGTGTGTATGATGTCCTTGTGATGGTGTACCCGGTGTGTATGATACCCATGTGGTTGTTGTACCCGTTGTGTGTATCATGTCTGTGTGATGTGTACCCGGTGTTTGTATGATGTCTGTGTGATGGTGTACCCAGTGTGTGTATGATGTCTGTGTGATGGTGTACCCAGTGTGTGTATGATGTCCATATGATGGTGTACCCAGTGTGTATGATATCCGTGTGATGGTTGTACCCAGTGTGTGTATGTTGTCCATGTGATGGTGTGCCCGTGTGTGTATGATGTCCGTGTGATGGTGTACCCGGTGTGTGTATGATGTCTGTGTGATGGTTGTACCCGGTGTGTGTGTATGATGGCACCCTGTGTGTGTCTGGAGAAGATCATTATCTCTGTGTAGGTAACCGTGAACATTTGAGATGTTCGGGCCATTGTTACTACATCTGTAGCGTCCACTACAGTCTCGCTGCATTTACAAATTTGTTAATACACAACAGAAAAGAGGATGTAAATGTTTGTCAGTTACATGTGGTTTCACGTGGATCTGTTTTTTTTGTTCCGATAACTTGTTTGTTGTGTATGTCATTAAGTTACTGAAATTTCTTTAAATCAATTTTTTAGGTGAAAAAAAGCTCCAAATGTATTAACCCCTTAATAACCTATGATGAAGATTTTCGCCACAGATCTCTAAGAGCTGTATGAAATGGACTCAGGAGCAGAGCCCACTTCATACGCAGCAGATGCCGGCTGTGCTGCATAGCCAAAAACTGCCTGTAACTGCAGCAACCAGAGTTTGTTCCGATCGCTGAAGTTTATCTGTTTAAATGCTACTGTATGGCAACACAAACCAGTCTTTTTTTTTTTTCAAGGTTCTGAATTTTTCTTATAACTACTAAAATATAAAGAAACCCAATAAGGGTATGTGCAAATGTCCAGTATTTGCAGCAGAAAAATCTTCTGCAAATACCGAAGTGTTGGTAGTAAAAATGTTTGCTAAAATACACATGTTTTGCTGTGGTTTTTCATGGGTTTTCTTCCCATTCATTTGAATAGGTGAAAAAATGCTGCAAAAACTCTGAAAGAATTGACATGTTGCAGATTTCAAACTGCTTCAAATCTGCGAAGAAAAAATAAGGAGTGTGCATGAGACTTCAGCCATCTCATCCACTTTGCTAGAACAGTAAAATGATGTGTTTTGTCCACAACAAAAACGCACAGAAAAAACACAATGTGTGCACATACCCTGAGTTTGGTATGGGCGTAATTGTACTGACCTGGAGAATTATATTGTCAGGTCATTTTTACAGCAGAATGAATACAGTAAAAAATGCAATTCCATTCCTTGTACAGAGCACAATGCCTGGACCATTCGTTCGATCTCCGGACCTAAACTCAGCAGCCCCATGTAAGCTTATAAGGTTTAATGCAGGTTAAGGGACCAGCAATTGGACTTAGGCTACTTGACACCTCCCTTCTGACATTACATGTGCCTTTTCCATTTGTAGAAACAAACAAATGGAATTAATGTTTTAGATGAATTCATTGCATAACTAATAAGAATGGAAGCAGAGGGCCCCATTAATTATTGTGGGGTGTCTGGGTCCTCTATGTTTCTGTATTTAAAATGGAGAAAAGAGCATCATGCAGATTCCATCCAAAAACTGAACATAACAAAATCCAGAGGCACCTAATAATATTCAATGGGGTCCCTCTGCTTCCATTGGTATCAGTTATGCAACAGTGCAAGAGATCCATTTTAGATATTTAGGCTATATTCACATGCGTTTCTTTTTTGCCGTTTTTTTTTCCATGGCGGCGGATGAAGGGTTGATGAGGGAGGGCATGGTGAGGGCACTGTTTCAGCCCTTCAGCTATCTTGGTCCATGGGCCAGACTGGGACAGCTAGGGAGCCGCATGTGGCCTGTAGGCCGCGCTTTGGCCAGGTCTTGTGTAGACAGTAGTTTTGTGTGCAGACAGACTTCACAGTGTATCATCTCTACCTTAATAAAAAGAATCAGTCGTCTGAGATAAGAAAATATCTACAGTATAGCATTATGTAATTTTTAAAGTTTGCTGATATTAGATCATTACATTGTTTCACTTACATAGATGTGATCTTCTTCTGAACATCATTTATCTTCTTTTGAATATAATCTTTAAAGAAGTTGTCCACTTGTTACACCCACGCCGCCTATGTTCAGATAGGGGCGAGACGGGTTTCATGAATTCTTTGGAATCCTGGGGGAACTGTTACTCAGGGCGACCATAGGCTGCAGCTTCTCTCAGGCACACATATATTCAATTGCTGTCCAGACACATCCGACAAGAGTCTTCATAAACAGTTGAACAGTGGAGTTTATTCAAGTACGACCAGTACCATTTAACTTTTTGAAGAAACAGCATATTCAGCAGCACAGATTAAATTTCATAGCAGCATATTTCTATGCATACACAACCACAGGCTTTTCCTTCACAAGGACACAAAAGTACTCAGCATTCTTTATCCTGCATGGAGATGGAGGGGGAGGGTTTGATGGGGGAGATGATCCCTGTGACACAATTCCTTCCAGACCTTATCTTCCTGCCCGATAATACCCTGCACTGTTAGTTCAGGGAGTTTATCTGACCTGTGTTTAGCTTTTCTCCTGATCTGAATCCTGTTCAGTTGCCTTCTGTCAGATACAGCTAACACATCACCTTTCTTTTCGACTTCAGCCAGACTACAATAACAAGTTCCCACAATCCCCCTTGGGCTCTGCTAAAATACTCTCTGTCTCCTGTGACTGTGTTAACCCCTCCAGTTGCTGGATGGTTCTGAAGCACAAGACTTCCTATCTCCTGTGCTTGTGTTACTTTTAATAGTTGCTGGATGATTTTGAAGCAACAGCACTACTTCTGCATGTCACACTCTTCCCTCCTTTTTGAATGTCGTTTACTTGTAAACCGATTTTGGTCCACATAAAGTAGTATTCTACCAATTATCTGATCTTCCTGTTGTGCTCTATGGATTTTTCTTTTTGTTCTCTCGCTTTTACACTGGTTTCCACTGTCAACAGACACTACAATGGTGTGTCTTAGTCTTGATAAGCTTGTAGTGCTCTCAATTGCTTCCAGACTGACTTCCTCTGAGCATTCCTGCATCCTCCTAATGTTCTAGTGGCATTCTCGACAATCAGTCAGCATCCGCATTGCATTTTCCTCGCCTGTTCTTGATACTGAAATTGAAGTCAGCTAGTTCAGTGACCCATCTCTGACCTGTTACATTCAGTTTGGCTGTAGTGAGGACATAGGTCAAGAGTTGTTGTCAGTGCATACCTCAAACTCTTTGCTATAATAGAGGTAATCTCTAAATAGTAATTCTTCTCGACATCTGTCAAAGTTTTAGAACCGTAACCGTTGACTCTCAATTTTCCATCTTGATGCTGATACAGGGCAGCTCCCAGTCCAACTTGAGAAGCGTTACAATGACGAACAAATGGTAAATTGAAATCAAGATATCCCAAGATGGGTGGTTTTACCAGGTAATCTATTAGTTCTTCCAATACCTCCTGGTGGTCTGCTGTCTAGAGAATGGGCTGTTGGGACGAAACGGCGTTGGTTCTTTTAATAGGTCCTGCCTGTGTTCTTCTTTTTCTCCATGGGTGTTGTTGACTCTGTCCTCCCTCCCCCCCAAGAGGAGGTATAGTGGGGTGGCACTACTGCAAAAGTTCTGAACGTAAGTACGATAGTAGGAGAGGAATCCTAAGATCTTCCTCAACTTCCCGAATGCAACGACAGAATACAGCCTATATCAGAGTCATCTTTAGAGAAAGCATGACACTCCTCTCTCAGCATCTGTTTTGCTGTCGCTATATCTTCAGCACAAAAGTGTTCCAGGGGTACTGGGGGATCCCAGGACCCCGAGGTGGGTCGTGTAATTTTCTCCCCTGGGCAACTCCTGTTCCTTGGTGGGGAGACTGAATTCACGGTAGACCCCTGGGCGGGTCTCTCAGTGGCTGGATATACCGTTTTAACGGTTTCGATGTGACCTAACACAGTCTTTGGATCCAGTCTAATTTTGTGTTTCATAGTATTCATCACCGGCACTGTCACTCGAGCAAACCCACCAGTAGGAATTGTAAGCACAGTCTCACCTTGAACTAAGCCTTCCAGAAGTTCTGAGGAGTCTTTTGACATAAACAGTCTTTTCTGAACTTTTCTTCCTGGTTCTACCCGGACTCCATGCCTCACCCCCACCATTTGGTTTGCAGGGATGATGGTTGGGAGCCAGCCTACCTTGACTTCTGTTAGGTCCATTGTATTCTGTACTTTCTTTACTCTATGAATCACATTTTCGGCCACGGCGTTGGGTATGGCGAGTGATGTGGCAATTGCATCCACCACCAGCGTCCCTGACTTGTGTTTCGTAATGACCTCACTGATTACATTATAGCCCAGGATATGATCCTGTGCCACATTCTGATCACTGGTCACAAGAAAAGGTACCAAAAGCTCAATGGTGTTGCTGGTCTTCGTGGCCTTGAGTTTGAAAGTCACTTCCACCCAGCCTATGAAAGGAACTTCGGGCTGTTTGACGGCTTGCCGTGGAGTTCCACTGGCCCTAAGAGTTCTTTTAGCGACCGAAGGCAGGTATGTGGTAGGTAGCACCTTCTCCATTCTTCATTTAAAAGGCTCGCTTGGGCTCCTGTGTCCCACAGTGCTTTTACCAGCAGTCCATCTAGCTGGCACTGTATAAAACACCTTTCACCAATTAGGCTGATGAGGCTATCTCTACTGACCGAGGAATCCTCCTATGAGTACATCGTTTGACCTCCGCCCTGGGCATTAACTAACTGATGCCCCTGTCTCTCTTGCAGCTGTTGTAAACGGGAACACACTTAGGGATAGTGCTGACGCAGCCGTTTTACTTCATGCGCCTTTCTGGGGGTTGTAGAAATTTTGCTTTGCTTCTGGGGCCTCCTCCGTGTCGCGGTTACCAGTCGTCCCACACTGGCAACCTACTGTCTTTTAACCCAAACGACCGTGACCATTGGCACTCCTTGGCATAATGTCCTTCCACACCACATCTTAGACAGTGGACACATACCGTACTCTGATTTGATGAATGGCAGGCTTCACAAGCTGGGTATCTTCTGTTTTGGAACCAACTCCTGGGTCTGAGAGATACAGGTTCTGGCCTGGAACGAATCAACTTTTTCACCTCAATCAGCTCAGCTCGCAGTTCTCCTATTACTTCCTCCCAGTCAGCACTGGCTATCCTCTCTTTTATTGGTGAGTTAAGGTTCCCTCTCGGAGGTGGCACTGGACGGTCTCCATGATGATCTCCGGACTGTCCACCGGGGGTCTCCAACTTCAGCTGACTCATTTTGGTGATTTTAGGAGCAGAGCCTTTCTTTAACTTCTGTTCGCTCTCTGACTCCCAATATTCTAGGTACTGTTTCAGCTGCAACTTGATGTTTTTGCTGATTAACCCGGTTCCCAATGATATCAAGAACTTCTTCTGGACTAGTCCAGCATCAAAGTTCTCCTCCGCTTCTACGTCTCTAAATGCAAACAACAGTCTATCTTTAAGTTCAATCGTTCTGAACAAGAAACTTTGGGGTGATTAATTATTTTTCTGTGAGATGTTAATGAGTCGGTGGAACAATTCTGAAGCACTCTCTTCTTTATAGTGCCCTTTTAAAATCATCTTCAGCTGTGGCAAGGTCAATTGACTCATTAGTGTTGAGCGATACCTTCCGATATCAGGAAATATCAGATTGGATCGGACCGATACCCAAAAAATATCGGATATCGCCGATTCCGATACCAGAAACCAATGCAAGTCAATGGGACACAAATATCGGAATGAAAATAAACCCTTTTTTTCCTTGTAAGTTAATTCTACATGAAGGAAAACAACTAAGAATAATGTAGAATGTATTAAATGAAAAGCCGGCAATTCAGCAGCGGCATACACCGGTACCCGACAATTTAGAACAGAAAGAATAGAGCATCACACATAGATTAGATAGAAACATGTCAGTCACATATATAAGAAATACAGTGACAGTGTTGCTTACTGTACTTGTCATTTAGTGTTAAAGGATTTATTAAAAAAAAATAATAGTGTTTTCATGCACCGTCTCTTTAAAAAAGCCGGCCAGCAATTCAGCATCGATACCCGACAATTTAGAATAGAAAGAATAGAGCATCACACATAGATTAGATACATAGAAACATGTCAGTCACATATATAAGAAGTACAGTGATAGTGTTGATTACTGTACTTGTCATTTAGTGTTAAAATAAAGGATTTATTAAAAAAAAAAATTGGCGTGGGGTTCCCCGTAATTTTAGTCTCTAGCGGAGGTTAAGCAGACGGCTGGGGCAGATGTTTGAAGCCTGGGAAGGTGGTAATATCCACGGAGCTTCCCAGGCTACTAATATCAGCCCCCAGCTGAATACCTAGCCTTTACTATCTATTAAACTGGGGGACCACCAAAAAAATGACGTGGGGTCCCCCCTATTTTAATAGTTAGCAAAGGCTAGGCAGACAGCTGGGGGCTGATATTAATAGCCCAGGAAGGATGCCATGAATATTGGCCCCCTCCCAGGCTAGAAACACCAGCCCTCAGCTGCCCCAGAAATGGCGCATCCATAGGCGCTCAGCTGCGATCCAGCCTGTCATCTCAATGCCATCCCAGCATGGGAGAATTCTCCTGCTGAAGCGCTGAGCGCAGGAGAATTTTCCCACGCTGTCAGTGACGTGCATGAGGTGAGCTGAGTTCATTGAACATGACCTCGGCTCATCTGGATGCCGTCACACCCAGACACTGCAGAGCGCAAGCATGCCTGCGCTTCTCAGTGTCTGCAGCATGGCAAGCTGGATGGCAGTTTTCGGCTGCGATCCAGCCTGTCATGTGAATGTAGCAGAGCTGGAGCCGTCGTGGGAACCATTGAAAGGTAAGGATGATGTTGCTTTATTATTTTACTTTTATTGCAGAAGACATTGGCTTCAGCTGGAATGGGCGTGATGGTAAGTATGGTTTAATTTAGAACAATAAAGAATTGTGTGTTTATTTCAATTAAAGGACTTTATTCTGGGTGTTTGTGTTTTTTTTTAACTTTGACTATGGGGTTAGTAATGGGGGTGTCTTATAGACGCCTCTCCATTACTAACCTGGGCTTGATGTCAGCTGGCATTATAAGCTGACATCAACCCCAGCCTTATTACCCCACTGCCACCGCTACAGGGCAGTGGGAAGAGCGAGGCTAAGTGCCAGAATTGGCGCATCCTCTGGATGAGCCATTTCTGGGGCGGCTGACGGCTGGTGTTTCTAGCCTGGGAGGGGGCCAATATTCATGGCACCCTTCCTGGGCTATTAATATCAGCCCCCAGCTGTCTGCCTAGCCTTTGCTAGCTATTAAAATAGGGGGGGACCCCACGTCATTTTTTTGGTGGTCCCCCATTTTAATAGCTAGTAAAGGCTAGGTATTCAGCTGGGGGCTGATATTAGTAGCCTGGGAAGCTCCGTGGGTATTACCCCCTTCCCAGGATTCAAACATCTGCCCCAGCCGTCTGCTTAACCTCCGCTAGAGACTAAAATTACGGGGAACCCCACGCCAATTTTTTTTTTAATAAATCCTTTATTTTAACACTAAATGACAAGTACAGTAATCAACACTATCACTGTACTTCTTATATATGTGACTGACATGTTTCTATGTATCTAATCTATGTGTGATGCTCTATTCTTTCTATTCTAAATTGTCGGGTACCGATGCTGAATTGCCGGCCGGCTTTTTTAAAGAGACGGTGCATGAAAACACTATTATTTTTTTAAATAAATCCTTTAACACTAAATGACAAGTACAGTAAGCTGAGCGCTGCCATCCAGCTTGTCATCCTACAGAGACACTGCAGAGCGCAGGCATTATGGGAACTTCCGATTCCGGTATTCAATATTCTAAAAGTATCGGAACTCAGTATCGGAACTCCGATACCGCGAATATCAGTCGATACCCGATATTTCAGTATCGGAATGCTCAACACTACTCTTCATTTCCAGCATACTACGGATGTTCAGTCCTGGGCGGATTGCTTTCACCACCCCCTCCACGATCTCATCTGTCTGGTAGACATTCTGTAATCCTGCATCGATCTGGTGCAACAAGTTCATATAAGACAGTTTCTCTTTCTGTTCACACTCTCCAATCTGTCAAAGGATCTTTAATTCTTTCCTTATGGTAATTTGTGGTGTAAGAGAGGGCTGACTTCCTGATTTATCTAACCCGAGCAGGCTAAAGGTTCTATCTGAGTCTGTCACCCATTCAGAGGTTTTGGTCGATTCCTGCAAGGCTTTTGTTATGGCTTTGAATCCTTCTTTCAATTCCTGTAGTTCTGTCAGGGGACGGGGATTCCCTCATTTGATAATTGGTGCCGCCTATCCATCCTCCAACTTCAACCCGGTTAGAAACTGTTCCTGGAGGAACCTCCCCATGATGTCTTCAGCTTCTTTCGCCCCCAGCTCATCCATTTTTGCATTAATGTCAGCTAAGAGTTGCCTGCGGTTTTGTGCTTTAGAAATCTGTTCTTCTCCATCTACAAATTGACGGCCAAGCACCGCAGGTAAAGACTTCCGGCCGTTGGCCACTGCCGCCAGCACCAATAACAGCTGATCGGTGGAGGTGCCACGTGCGGGACCCCGGCCGATCATACATTAATGCCCTATCCTTAGGATAGGGCATCAATGTGAAAGTAGTGGACAACCCCTTTAATTACAGCAAGTATGTCCACACTATAGTACAAGGAAAACACATCAATGTGTATGTTAGATAAGGGTTAAACTAGGACTTTTGTAACACTAGTAATTGATTTGAGCTATTAAAAAAAATGTCCCAACTTAGTTCTCCCCTCTCCACAATACAGGAAACAAGCTGCTGATTGCTGAGGATCCGTCCGCTGGAGCCTTCAGCTCTGAGAAGTCCTTGTAGGATCGAGCCGCAGTGACGCCTGTGCACCACAACACCATACAATGAAAAGAAAGACTTTTACCTGTGATTCCCACCTGAAACTGAAAGACAAACAACGAATTAGAATTATATTTACTGAATTATTTAAGAAAAGTCACTCAGTTGCAGTGGATGAATTATTTTTAGGTCGTATTCACACTTCATTATTTTCCTCATCTGCACAAAACCAAACCAACTAATTTTCATTAGTGATTTTCATTAGTGTGCTGCATCCAGTTTTCATCTTTTTTTTGCTGTGTGGCTGTTTTTGTCATCAGTATGTCATCCATTTTTCTTGTATGCAAAAAAAAAACTGATGGAAGTTTCCCTTGTTTTTCCTCGTAATCAGGAGTAGTATTGTTACCCCTTGTGACAGAGTCACTGGTATGATATATGAGGAGAGGTATGTGTCGCACAGGTTGCTAGCCTGTGTGAACTGAAACCAATCAACTTTATGCCAGCATATTATATGCTGGGGGTTAACTCACTTAAAGGGTGTGGTTTTATGGGAATGACATAGAGATGGGAGGGAAGTCATTCCCCATACCTCCACCTCACGATGTGGCTGACCAAGGTTTAAATGCTCAGTTTCCATTTTTTTTCTGTTGTTGTGTTTGGAGAGGCAAGGTCTCCAAACTAGACAGCCATAGCTCAGGAAGGAGCTGAAGGACTATAACCGGTGTGGGCGAACCACACACACACATATGGACTATGCTATTGTTTATCTTTTGTTTTGTTGTCTTGCAAGAAAGGCCATGTTTATTTTGCTGGAGCTGCAGGGCTCAGGGTTCCTGAGTCTACTTCTGAAAGCGGCCAAGTGAGTCATCTTGCCACACCCTCGATAAATCATTTGTGAGGTCACATCTAGAATACAGGATCCAGTTTTGGGTTCCACATTTTAACAAGGATATTTAGAAGTTAGAGTCAGTTCAAAAGCGGCAAGTAGATTATTATATGGGATGGAAGGCCTTTCATATGATGAGAGGTTGTAAAAGTTGGGCTTGTTTAGCTTAGAAAAAAGACATCTCAGAGGAGATCTGATTTACATGTATAAATACATGAGTGATCAATACAAAGGATTAGCAGATGACATTCTTCCATACTAAGGGCCAGGGGGCACTTATTACGGGTGGAAGAAAAGTGATTCCGGCGGCTAAACAGGAAAGGGTTCTTTAAAGTTACAGCAACCAGACTGCGGAGTGCCTGACCACAAGAGCTAGCAATGGCAGACTCTATAACAGTTTTAGTACAAGGACAGGATACTTTCCTCAGTACATGTAACATTGTGGGTTATAAATAATTTAGTGGCAGAAAATGTATTATTGATGGAGAAAGGTTGAACTTGATCGACTTAAGTCTTTTTTAAACCTATATAACTATGTAAATATATTTCAGTCAATGGGTGAGTTTGGTCCACAATTCACCCCAAAGCTGACATGTTACTAGCTCCATCTATAATATAACGCTACAAGCGTCCCTCTGTCTAAAGCCTCTATAGACTGCGCATGCGTGACGCACTTGCGCAGTCTGGCTCCAGACAGAAGACCGCATCCAGCCATTACAGGTAAGAGGTGCCGCGGTATGTGTAGTCATTGAACGCATACCGCAATCTCTGGCACCATAAGGACATACTTACTTGGCTGGGAGGAGCGTTGCCGCGGCGCCTCTGTTCAGGCCGGAGGCGGAATGTGGCATTGGAATCAGCGCATGCGCATAGCGCACTATTCATCCATTTTCGGTGTGTCTTCAACAAAATGGCGCCGGACAGCGCGGTATGAGCACGTGCATACATCGGTGCCACACTCCTCCCCCAGCCTCCGGCAGAACGGGACGCAGCGCTGGAGCACAGGGAAGAAAAGTGAGTAAAAGTGTGTTGTTATTTTTTTTTGTGTGCAGCGTGATGGGGATGAGGGTGTACCATGCATACCAGGATTGGGGATGAGGGTGTACCATGCATACCAGGATTGGGGATGAGGGTGTACAATGCATACCAGGATTGGGGATGAGGGTGTACCATGCATACCAGGATTGGGGATGAGGGTGTACCATGCATATCAGGATATGGATGAGGGGGGCCATACATACCAGGATAGGGTTGAGTGGCCATGCATACCAGGATAAGGGATGAGGGGCCATGCATACCAGGATAGGGGATGAGGGGTACCATGCATACCAGGATTGGGGATGAGGGTGTACCATGCATATAAGGTTATGGATGAGGGGGGGGCCATACATACCAGGATAGGGTTGAGGGGCCATGCATACCAGGATAGGGGATGAGGGGTACAATGCATACCAGGATTGGGGGATGAGGGGGGCCATACATACCAGGATAGGGATAAGGGTGCCATACATACCAGGATAGGTATGAGGGGTGCCATACATACCAGGATAGGGAGGAGGGGTGCCATACATACCAGGATAGGGAGGAGGGGTGCCATACATACCAGGATAGGGATGAGGAGCCATGCATACTTGGATTAGGGATGAGAGGGTACCATGCATACCAGGAATAGGGATGAGGGGGTATCATGCATACCGGATAGGGATGAGTGAGTACCATGCATAACAGGATAGGGATGAGGGGTGCCATGCATACCAGGATTAGGGATGAGGGGGTACCATGCATACCAGGATTGGGGATGAGGGGGTGCCATGCATACCAGGATTAGGGATGAGGGGTGCCATAGATACAAGGATAAGGATGGGGAGTGCCATGCATACCAGAATTAGGGATGAGGGGGGCTTACATACTAGGATAGGGGAAGAGGGGTGCCATGCATACCAGGAAAAGGGGTGCCATGCATACCAGGATTGGGGAAGAGGGGTTACCATGCATACCAGGATTGGGGATGAGTGGTACCATACATATCAGGATACGAATGAGAGGCCATACATACTAGGATAGGGATGAAGGGGTACCGTGCATACCAGGATTGGGGATGAGTGGGTGCCATGCATACCAAGATAGGGGATGAGGGGTGCCATGCATACCAAGATAGGGGATGAGGGGTACCATGCATACCAGGATTGGGGATGAGGGGTGCCATGCATACCAGGATTGGGGATGAGTGGTGCCATGCATACCAGGATAAGGATGAGGGGTGCCATGCATACCAGGATAAGGGATGAGGGGTGTCATGCATACCAAGATAGTGGATGAGGGGTGCCATGCATACCAGGAATGGGGATGAGGGGTGCCATGCATACCAGGATAAGGATGAGGGGTGCCATGCATACCAGGATAGGAGATGAGGGGTGCCATGCATACCAGGATAGGGGATGAGGGGTGCCATGCATACCAGGATAGGGGATGAGGGGTGCCATGCATACCAGGATAGGGGATGAGGGGTGCCATGCATACCAGGATAAGGGATGAGGGGTGCCATGCATACCAGGATAGGGGATGCGTAAAATAATACTTCTTTCTGTATATTTTTCTCTATCGAGGACTTCTCAAAATATCAATATCTTTGGGCCTACATCAGCAGCTGGTTTACACACAGATCCTCCTTCTGTGTCCTGTGGAATGGCAAGCCACCCCCCCTGTCTCTAACATGGGCTTTTATAGGCCCTGTTATTTTGTATATGGTAGTGAACTAAAAATACACACACAAATAGTGCTTGTCAACTAGAAACGATGGCTGATGCAATCTGTATGGTACACAATTCAGAATTAAGAATAAAATGAATATCCATAATTAATATTTAACAGGATGAGGGGTGCCATGCATACCAGGATAGGGGATGAGGGGTGCCATGCATACCAGGATTGGGGATGAGGGGTGCCATGCATACCAGGATTGGAGATGAGGGGTGCCATGCATACCAGGATAGGGGATGAGGGGTGCAATGCGGATAGGGGATGAGGGGTGCAATGCATACCAAGATAGGAGATGAGGGGTGCCATGCATACCAGGATAATGATGAGGGATTCCATGCATACCAGGATTGGGGATGAAGGGTGCCATGGATACCAGAAAATGGGGTGCCATGCATACCAGGATATGGATGAGGGGTGCCATGCATACGATGATAGGGATGAGGGAGGCCTTGCATACCAGGATTGGGATAAGGGGGTAACATGCATACCAGGATTGGGGATGAGGGGGTACCATGCATACAAGGATTGGGGATGAGGGGTATATTGCATACCAGGATACGGATGAGGGACCATACATACCAGGATAGGGATGAGGGGGCCATACATACCAGGATAAGGATGAGGGGTGCCATGCATACCAGAATAGGGAAGAGGGGTGCCATGCATACCAGGAAAAGGGACGCCATGCATACCAGGATTGGGGATGAGGGGGTACCATGCATACCAGGATGGCGGATGAGGGGGTACAATGGGGGTACCATGCATACCAGGACTGGGGATGAGGGGGTACTATGCATATCAGGATTGGGGATGAGGGGGTACCATGCATACCAGGATTGGGGATGAGGAGGTACCATGCATACAAGGATTGGGGATGAGGGGTACCATGCATACAAGGATTGGGGATGAGGGGGTACCATGCATACCAGGATTGGGGAGGAGGAGGTACCATGCATACAAGAATTGGGGATGAGGGGTACCATGCATACAAGGATTGGGGATGAGGGGTACCATGCATACCAGGATAGGGATGAGGGGCCATGCATACCAGGAAACGGAGGAAGGACCATGCATACCAGGATTGGGGATGAGGGGTGCCATGCATACCAGGATTGGGGATGAGGGGTGCCATGCATATCAAGATAAGAGTGAGGGGTGCCATGCACACCAGGATAAGGATGTGGGGTGCCATGCATACCAGGATAGGGGATGAGGGGGTGCCATGCATACCAAGATAGGGGATGAGGGGTGCCATGCATACCATGATAGGGGATGAGGGGTGCCATGCATAAAAAACATAGGGGATGAGGGGTGCCATGCATACCAGGATAAGGATGAGGGGTGCCATGCATACCAGAATAGGGGATGAGGGGTGCCATGCATACCAAGATAGGGGATAAGGTGTGCCATGCATACCAGGATAAGGATGAGGGGTGCCAAGCATACCAGGATTGGGGATGAGGGGTGCCATGCATACCAGGATATGGATGAGGGGTGCCATGCATACAAGGATAGGGGATGAGGGGTGCCATGCATACCAGGATAGGGGATGAGGGGTGCCATGCATACCAGGATAGGGGATGAGGGGTGCCATGCATACCAGGATAGGGGATGAGAGGTGCCATGCATATCAGGATTGTGGGTGAGGGGTGCCATGCATACCAGGATTGGGGATGAGGGGTCCCATGCATACCAGGAAATGGGGTGCCATGCATACGAGGATATCCATGCATGGATGAGGGTGCCATGCATATGAGGATAGGGATGAGGGAGGCCTTGTATACCAAGATAAGTATGATGGGAGCCTTCCATATAAGGATGAGGGGTGCCTTGCATATCAGGATGGGGATCAGGGGTGCAATGCATACCGGGATGGAGGGGTGCCATGCATACCGGGATGGAGGGGTGCCATATACCAGGATGGGGGATATTAATTGAATCAGGGGACATCTATAATATAACCAGGGATGTGTCCTTCTGTCCGAAGCATCTATAGACTGCACAAGCGCGACACGCCTGCGCAGTCTGGCTCCAGAGAGAAGAACGCATCCAGCCGTTACAGGTAAGAGAAGTATATGGCGCCAGAGATCGGAGTACAGTCATGGCCAAAAGTATTGAGAATGTGACAAATAGTAATTTTTCCAAAGTTTACTGCTTCATTTTTTGTAATGGCAATTTGCATATACTCCTGAATGTCAAAGAGTGATCAGCTTAACAGCAATTACTGTACTTGCAAAGTCAATATTTGCCCAGAAAATGAACTTTAACGCCCAAAACACATTTCAACATCATTTCAGTCCTGCCTTAAAAGGAGCAGCTAACATCGTTTTAGTGATTGATCCATTAACACAGGTGTGGGTGTTGATGAGGACAGGGCTGGTGATCAATCAGTCATGATTAAGTAAGAATGACATCACTGGACACTTTAAAAAGAGGCTGGTTCTTGGTATCATTGTTTCTCTTCAGTTAACCATGGTTATCTCTAAAGAAACATGTGCAGCCATCATTGCACTGCACAAAAATGGCCTAACAGGGAAGAGTATCGCAGCTACAAAGATTGCACCTCCGTCAACAATCTATCGCATCATCAAGAACTTCAAGGAGAGAGCTTCCATTGTTGTCAAAAAGGCTCCAGGGCACCCAAGAAAGACCAGCAAGCGCCAGGACCGTATCTTAAAACTGTTTCAGCTGCGGGATCGGACTACCAGCAGTGCCGAGCTTGCTCAGGAATGGCAGCAGGCTGGTGTGAGTGCTTCTGCACGCACTGTGAGGCGGAGACTCTTTGAGCAAGGGCTGGTTTCAAGGAGGGCAGCAAAGAAGCCACTTCTCTCCAGAAAAAACACCAGGGACCGACTGATATTCTGCAAAAGGTACAGGGAGTGGACTGCTGAGGACTGGGGCAAAGTCATTTTCTCTGATGAATCCCCTTTTTGATTGTTTGGGACATCTGGAAAACAGCTTATTCGGAGAAGAAGAGGTGAGCGCTACCACCAGTCTTGTCTCATGCCACCTGTAAAGCATCCTGAAACCATTCATGTGTGGGGTTGCTTCTCAGCCAAGGGAATCGGCTCACTCACAGTCTTGCCTAAAAACACAGCCATGAATAAAGAATGGTACCAGAATGTCCTCCAAGAGCAACTTCTCCCAACCGTCCAAGAGCAGTTTGGCGCCCAACAATGCTTTTTCCAGCATGATGGAGCACCTTGCCATAAAGCAAAGGTGATAACTAAATGGCTCATGGAACAAAACATAGAGATTTTGGGTCCATAGCCTGGAAACTCCCCAGATCTTAATCCCATTGAGAACTTGTGGTCAATCATCAAGAGACGGGTGGACAAACAAAAACCAACAAATTCTGGCAAAATGCAAGCATTGATTATGCAAGAATGGACTGCTATCAGTCAGGATTTGGTCCAAAAGTTGATTGAGAGCATGCCAGGGAGAATTACAGAGGTCTTGAAGAAGAAGGGGCAACACTGCAAATATTGACTTGCTGCATTAACTCATTCTTACTGTCAATATAACCTATTGGTACTCATAATATGATTGCAATTATATTTCTGTATGTGATATAAACATCAGACAAACACTAATAAAAACCAGAGGCCAGCAGATCATGTGAAAATATAATTTTGGTGTCATTCTCAAAACTTTTGGCCATGACTGTATGCGTAAACACTGAATGCATACTGCGAGTTTTGGCGCCATACAGTACAGACCAAAAGTTTGGACACAGCTTCTCATTTAAAGATTTTTCCGTATTTTCATGACTATGAAAATTGTACATTCACACCGAAGACATCAAAACTATGAATTAACACATGTGTAATTATATACTTAACAAAAAAGTGAGAAACAACTGAAAATATGTCTTATATTCTAGGTTCTTCAAAGTAGCCACCTTTTGCTTTGATGACTGCTTTGCATACTCTTGGCATTCTCTTGATGAGCTTCAAGAGGTAGTCACCGGAAATGGTCTTCCAACAATCTTGAAGGAGTTCCCAGAGATGCTTAGCACTTGTTTGCCCTTTTGCCTTCACTCTGCGGTCCAGCTCACCCCAAACCATCTCGATTGGGTTCAGGTCTGGTGACTGTGGAGGCCAGGTCATCTGGTGTAGCACCCCATCACTCTCTCACTTGGTCAAATAGCCCTTACACAGCCTGGAGGTGTGTTTGGGGTCATTGTCCTGTTGAAAAATAAATGATGGTCCAACTAAACGCAAACCGGATGGAATAGCATGCCGCTGCAAGATGCTGTGGTAGCCATGCTGGTTCAGTATGCCTTCAATTTTGAATAAATCCCCAACAGTGTCACCAGCAAAGCACCCCCACACCATCACACCTCCTCCTCCACGCTTCACGGTGGGAACCAGGCATGTAGAGTCCATCCGTTCACCTTTTCTGTGTCGCACAAATACATGGTGGTTGGAACCAAAGATCTCAAATTTGGACTCATCAGACCAAAGCACAGATTTCCACTGGTCTAATGTCCATTCCTTGTGTTGTTTAGCCCAAACAAGTCTCTTCTGCTTGTTGCCTGTCCTTAGCAGTGGTTTCCTAGCAGCTATTTTACCATGAAGGCCTGCTGCACAAAGTCTCCTCTTAACAGTTGTTGTAGAGATGTGTCTGCTGCTAGAACTCTGTGTGGCATTGACCTGGTCTCTAATCTGAGTTACTGTTAACCTGCGATTTCTGAGGCTGGTGACTCGGATAAACTTATCCTCAGAAGCAGAGGTGACTCTTCCTTTCCTGGGGCGGTCCTCATGTGAGCCAGTTTCTTTGTAGCGCTTGATGGTTTTTGCAACTGCACTTGGGGACACATTCAAAGTTTTCCCAATTCCTGACTGACCTTCATTTCTTAAAGTAATGATGGCCACTCATTTTTCTTTACTTAGCTGCTTTTTTCTTGCCATAATACAAATTCTAACAGTCTATTCAGTAGGACTATCAGCTGTGTATCCACCTGACTTCTGCACAACACAACTGATGGTCCCAACCCCATTTATAAGGCAAGAAATCCCACTTATTAACTGGAGGGGGGCGGCACATAACAGCATGGGAGTGGCACATAACAGCATGGGGGCTGCAGATAACAGGATGGGGGAGCATATACCAATAAAAATGTTTGCCACCCGAGCATAGAACGGGGTCAATAGCTAGTAGAATATAAGGGGCGGGGAAAAAAATAGACCGCACACCTGGTACAAAAACAAAAATGTGAATAAGCCCTTTCTTTCCAACATTACTATACAGAGACTTCCTTACACACTTATCAGATCTGATCTGGCATTCAGGTTATGGCTGTACTGTAACTACTTGAGTGCAGGGGTGTTGCATCCATAGCAGCAGAGCACACGGCCGTGAGTTCAGTAAGGCCGTACTGGGCTCTGCCATTAAAGGGAGGCCGGCATGACAGGGTTTAAGCCGGGAATTAAGTTAAGGATATGTACTGAGGTGCAGGTAGGGTTAAAAGAAGTATGTGGATGAGTTGGGACATAGGGATTGGTGGGACTGAATTGGTGGGAGGAGAGTTTTGGAGGGGTAAGGTGGAGACCTTATAAAGTCCTAACCAGGAAGGACAGGCAGCCATTTTAGGTTGCCCTACTGAGAAGAGCAATATCCCCAGAAAAAATATATATATTTTTTCCTCTTACTGGGCAAGATGGAAGCTGTACTCCAGCAGCTTAGGAATGCAGCAGGGGTCCTGGGTCCAGATGGCCTGCAGGCAGCAGTACAGAGCCTGCTCCAGGGGGATGGGGCTGACAATGTCCAGTCCCCCCTTGCGGTTAGACAGCCGCGGAGGACTAGGCCTCCGGCGCGCCTGAGCCCAGAAGTTACCCCCAGGGTCCAACGCCGCATTAGGAGCCCCTCCAGGGACCCTCCAGCCAGGGCTGCAGGCCGGCTTGCTGCCTCCCGCCGCACCAGGTCTGGGAGGAATCCAGCTATGCGGCGGGGCCTACAGCAGGGGGAGGAGTCGGCCTCCCTCTCAACACCAAACACGTCATCGGGCACCGGAGTTGGAGCGGCGGGTTCTGGGGAGCCGCAAGGACCAGCTCGGCAAGGTGAGTGCAGCGGCCTGTACAGAGCTGGAAGAGAACGGAGGTCCCAGTCCGGGGCCTCTCGGAGCCGGGAAGAGAGTGGGCGGCAGCCGGCCGGCCCCGCCCCCAACAGCCTCACTTCGGCTGCAGCAGCGCAAGGCCACAGCCTGGTGATTGCGCAGAGTAATCCCTGTGACGGCCGGTACACAGCTGGCCCCGCCCCCGTCACTACAGCGCTCCATCATTGCCCCCTTTGCTTAGCCTGGCGGCGCTGCAAAGCACAATTTTAAGTGGGCAGCATCCCGCTAGCCTTGCCCCCTCCACTGTCCCCTTAGGATACCAGCCCCAGCCCACCGATAGAGGTGGGCAGCATTCGGCTGGCTCTGCGCCCTTCATCCCAATCTCGGACGGAGCTGCAAGAAGTCCTGCACCTCCATTGGATGGAGGACCACAGCTGCTGGGGACTCAGCACTCAGGCAGCTAGGTGAGAACACACAACATTTTTTCAATAGTCCTCCGCTACCTGTAAATAGTGAGTTAAGGGATATGTATGGGGGATTTGGGTCAGGGGTTAGCCAGGGTGGCGTTGGCGGTGGTGTTAACTTGTTATTACAGGGGCTAAAAGAATTGGTGGCGGTACTCATACCTGGGGGTATTAATAGTGTGGCTTCACCTTCAGCAGCATGGGTAGGCGTTCCAGGTTTAGGTTTAAGTGGGGGAGCAAGCAATTATAGTTCAGCTTTAGGGGGCACAGGCTTGGGGGTGTTAGCATCCGCACCAAGTTCATGATTGGGGGCAGGTACTTCGGGAACGGCTTTGGGTGGCACTGGTTCAGGTGTGTCATCATCACGATTAGGAGAGGCTGCGGAAATTAATGATGGAGGCACTGCTACAATTTCAGTGCCTTCGGGGGGGTGCTAAGACAGATGACACAATTAGGCTTGATGATTCAGCAAAGGGCGAAGTGCACATGTGTTTTGAGGGGCCACTGGGGGCACACTTAAAACAGGAAGTTAGAGAAAAAATATGGAAAATTGAATATGTGGACATTTTTTCTCTGTTACCAGTTGAGTGCTTTAATTTGGATAGGCTGAAAAAAGATGACTCAAAGAAAGAGGATGAGGAAAAGAGAAGGTACCGATTAATTCCGCGTACCTTCTCTAATTGGTTACTGGCATCTGCGATTTTGGCCAGTGTTATTGGGGAAAAGGCACCAGAAAATTGTTCAGCACTTTTTTGTTTTATGGATACTATAGGTGAGGCTTATAGGGTGTATGGTGGGCAGGGATGGTTACGGTATGATGAGCAATTTCGTCAGCGTTGGGACTGTTATAGCAGAAGATGAGGCCCCTTAAAGTTCAAAGACCCCATCTATGCTGTATAAGTCTGACAGTTATTTTAGGTCAAAACAACAGCAGCTGTATGTTCCTTCCTTATATCAATAATGTGTCCTTGGAAGAAGATAAGTTATCCTTCCTAGCCAGATACGCCTAATTAAAAATGTTTCAAGGCATAAGAGAACAGAAACTAGTTTTCTTTTTTTGCTTACATAGTTAAATTGTATAATCGAACCATATATGGTAAATCCATTTCCTGCCTTCTGGGTGCATATAAACCCTACGCTTTGTAATAAAGTTTAGAGCTTGCTGACACATACATCTTGTCCTGTGTCTCACTCTCTCCGATATCGTAATCCAAGGATAGAAGACCCAGAATGCAGTGACGTCAGCTGGCGCCTGAACAGGGACCTTGAGTTAATCTACCCAGGGGTGCTCAACCGGTCCGAGACGTGGGACGAGTGAAGCTCTCTGTTGGTGATATATACAGCGCTGAGGTAAGAATAACTGTTATATTCTACCTAATTATATCACTACATAGAAGAGACTCCCTCACCCCCGAGCGGTCGGCTCCCCAGGTAATTCACAGATTGTTGTCTGGCTCAGGTCCCTTTGAACCAGTAGAATCCCTCAGATAAATTGTCAGTCCTGCCTTCTATCCTTTGGAAAACTTAAGAATGAAAGTATGGATCCGATGATTATGTTGTGGGTGTGTCTCGGGATCAGTGTTTTTGGTCTGTTTTTCTGGTTGGCGTATAAGTCCTGGAGGGCAAGTAGTGGAATGGTTCAGAAACCTTTGTGGCCCATTGTCTAAGTGACCATTGTCTAAGTGACTGAGGAGTCTACTCTAAGTGAGGAGAACCGAAAGAATGGGGAACCAAAATGCCAAGGAAGGCATTACTGCCAAAGACTTAGTGGTACGCAGAGAAGGGAAACAGGCACTGATTGGTATTGACAAAATATTGTGTAAAGCGGGAATGAATGAAAATGGAGAGATAAATGGAGAGAAATGGAAATCCTTCTTTAACTCCAATCATGGATGGCTGAAAGATAAAGGTCTGTTAGAGACAGTGGATGTATGGATGAATGCATGCGCTTATTTTGAAGGAAAGATTGAAGAATTAGGAGACGGATGTTACAGACTGACAAAAACCGGAATGCCAGATTTTCCTCCCTGCCCGCCCCCGACGTCACCCCCACCCCAGTACTAGAATTCTCAGGAACCCAATTGTTGGGTTTGCCCCAGATGTGGACAGCAGAACTACTTGACAGTTGACATCTGTGTGGCATGCGGAGGACCAAGACCCCACCCAGCTAGTCTATTCCCAATGAGGACGGTAGTTGTGCCAGGAGCACCGGGAGCAGCAGCAGCAGCAGCGGGGGGGACGCAGTTGTTCCAGGTCAGGAAGCTCGCACAATGTTAATGTATAGACCATGGAGTCCTTCAGAGCAGTTGGCGTTGATCTCCCAACTGCCAGACCCATCCCAGTCCCCCATGGGTTTCGCTAGAATGATCACCACCATACAGGATACGTACCATGCCACTAGAATAGATCTGCAAGGGGTAATTGAGGGGAAATTGGCAGATGAAGCTCGGTATGACAGACTGACGGACGAAACTTATAAACAATATGACAGTAGAAAGAGCCCTGATGTAGCAGAGGCTAATGATGCAGCAGCCGGGGTTCTGTACGTAAAAGCGTTGGTAAAAGCATGTAAAGACAGGCAAGCAGAAAAGCAAGTTACACTAGAAGATAGAGTGCAGGGGAAGGAGGAAGATCCTAAGGATTATTTCTATGCACTAAAGAAAACCTGGTCAGAAATGGGGTTCAACCCCGGGAATAGGACTAGTGAGAGGGTATTAGCAAGTGCTTTCATGAATGGACTAAAGAAGGAGATTGCAGAGAAAGTAAAAGCAAGTAGACCAGACTGGAGATCAGTGAAAGCAGAGGATTTGGCTAGAATAGCCCAGGGGGCACAGCATGACATAGCGCAGGCAAAGAGAGCTGCTAGAGTACACATGGTAGAGACTGCCCCTAGAAATAACAGAGACAAAGGACGGACTGCAGGAGGGGGACAGAGACTATGTTACGGATGTAAAAAGCCAGGACATTTTAGAAAGGACTGTAGGACCAACCCGTATCCAAATGCTCAGAGTACGGGTCCTCCAGCTGACCAAACAACACCCCCATAGGATAAGGGTAGCTTGCACATGAACCCCCTCATCTCCTTACCCCCAACTCCCAGTTGTATAGTGCAGGTGAACCTACCAGGGGGACATGAAATCGATTTCCAAGTAGATACGGGGGCCGACAATTCAGTAACTACGCAGGGTGATTGGCCATACACTGACACTGATTTTTCACATCATGTCATTGCCACCCCCTTCGATTCCCCGTCTGTCCTGCTCTCTGTCACTAAGAAAATTCCCCTGCAAATTCAAGGAGCTACTGTACATAGCCAGCTCATGGTATCGCCCCGAGGCCAATGTAATCTATTGGGAAATTATGTGTTGTCCCAATTACAAGCACATATTGAATATCATCCCCATGGCACTGTCACCATGACCCCAGGTTTAAAACCAAGTACCCTTTGCAAAATTATGTCACTAGATATTGCCAGTATAGAAGAGACAAATGAGTTTCCCCCGATATTGGAGCATGCTGTGCCACATGATTTTTGGGCCTCAGACAAAACAGATGTTGGTAGGTTAAGAGTTAAACCAGTAATGGTAAAATTAAAACCAGGAGCAATCTTACCTCAACAGAGGCAGTATCCCCTTAGCTTGGCTCAGGAGAATGCCATAGCCCAGCAAGTCCAAAAACTACTACACAGGGGAGTCCTAGTCAAAACCCAGTCCCCTTGCAACACTCCCCTGTTCCCAGTAAAGAAAAAGAGCGTGCCAGGACAACCAGCCACATATAGAATGGTCCATGACTTTCGGTTGGTTAACAAAGCCACAGAACTTCTAACACCAGTTGTGCCCAACCCGCATACTCTTCTGTCACAGATACCTTCTAACTCTCTTTGTTTTTCAGTGGTCGATTTGGCAAATGCATTTTTCAGTGTACCATTACATCCTGACTGCCAGTACTTGTTTGCTTTCACATTCCAGGGTAGTCAATATACATGGACAGTGTTGCCACAGGGTGCCCAGAATTCACCCACAATGTACACTGCAAGTCTGCAGGAAATACTGGAGGGATGGTCTGAACCACATATCGTTGTTTTGCAATATGTTGATGACCTGCTCATTTGTGCCCCTTCTAGGAAACAATGTCATAGTGCAACTATATCGCTTATGTTGTTTCTCTATCACGCTGGCTGCAAGGCATCGAAAGATAAGCTTCAGTTTTGTAAATCTTCAGTCACCTTTTTTGGACATTGCATTACACCAGGAGCCCGCCATTTGACTAATGCACGCAAACAAGCAGTACAGGCATTCACCGTCCCTAACAATGTTGCAGCCCTCAGAACTTTTCTTGGACTGGTCTCCTATTGCAGACAGTGGATTCATGCCGTCTCTATTTTGATGCAGCCCCTCTATGACTGTCTTACTCCAACACCTTTTGTACTAACACCAGAGGCAATAGACTGTTTTTATTCTCTCAAAAAACGTAATCTGGCCGCTCCAGCTTTGGGTACCCCTAATTATGAGCTCCCATTTACTCTGTACCTTCATGAACAAGCTGGACATGCAGCAGGAGTTTTAACTCAAACACACGGTGATAATCAGAGACCTGTTGCCTATTTTAGTGGCAGATTAGATGCGGTAGCCAGAGGTGCACCATCCTGCATACGTGCTCTGCATGCTGTTGGACTATTACTCCATAAATCCGCAGACATTGTTCTAGATCATCCGCTCACCGTGCTAACACCTCATGATGTCTACACTATATTGAACCAAGTGCAACCCGCTCACCTCTCAGCAGCACGTCATCTTAGGTTACAATGTGCACTGTTAATGCCTCCCAATGTTTCTTTACAGAGGTGTACTACTTTGAACCCAGCAACTTTGTTACCTCTCTCGGATCTAAAGGAGGGGTCAGGTACTGTGCTTTTTAAGGAAGATCCAAGAGAGGAAGTTCCTCATGACTGTGTACAAATGATGGCACAAGAAACGGCAGGTTTACCTACTGTATTTGAACATGAATTACAAAATGCAGATTTTGAATTTTTTGTAGATGGATCCCGTCACCAGGATGATTCAGGTACTTTCCATACTGGATATGCAGTCGTCTCCCTCAATGCAATAATCAAGGCAGAACCAATGCTCCCACACCAGTTGGCTCAAGAGGCCGAAGTTAGGGCCCTAACCGAGGCCTGTAAACTAGCAGAAGGTAGTATTGTTAACATTTACACGGATTATAGGTACGCATTCGGTATAGCGCATAATTTTGGTCCCATATGGAAGTCAAGAGGTTTCCTGACGGCAGCAGGACACCCCATTAAGAATGCTGATGCGGTCCAGCAGTTAATTGATGCACTACAACTACCCAAAAAAGTAGCCGTCATAAAGGTAAGAGCACATACCAGACGCACCGACCAGGTGAGTAGAGGAAATGCGATGGCAGATGCAGCGGCAAAAACAGCAGCCTGTAAGCCGCAACAAGGGCCAACAGTATGTCAGTTAAGTGCCCCTAAAAACCCCTTTGTGTCGGAGGACATCTTATCCCAAATGCAGGCTCAGGCTCAAAAGGAGGAGGTTGATAAGTGGTTAAAGGAAGGTGCATGCCTGAATGAAGCAAATGGGGTATGGGGGAAAGGGACACGACGATGCCTTCCAAGGGCACTGTACCCAGCAGCTGCCCAGATACTACATGGGCCGACACACCAATCTAAAACGGCTGTGATGAGTGTGATGCAGAAACATTGGGTGGCACCAGGGTTCTCCACCTGTATAGAAAGCCTGATACAAGGGTGCATGATATGTGCTACACATAATCAGGGTAGAGTAGTTAAAACACCACCCAAACACACCCCCTGGCCCCTCTATCCATTCCAGAGACTGCAAATTGATTATATTCAGCTGCCAAAGTCAGGATCATGGGAATATGTGTTGGTCTGTATTGAATTGTTCTCAGGATGGCCAGAGGCTTTCCCGATTGCCAAAGCCACGGCTGCGGCAACCGCAAAGAAACTGCTTGCGGAGGTGGTCTGCAGGTATGGGGTACCAGAGGTAATTGAGAGTGACAGAGGTACACACTTCACAGGTGAAATAATGAATGAAGTCATGTCAGCTCTAGGAATTCAACAAGCATTCCACAGCCCATATCACCCACAAAGTAGTGGTAAAGTGGAAAGACTGAATGGGACATTGAAATTAAAAATTCAGAAAGCCATGGCTGAGACCGGAAAACCATGTCCAGACTGTTTACCGCTTGCTCTGTTTTCAGTAAGATACACACCTAATAAAAAGACTGGACTCTCTCCATATGAGATATTGTTTGGCAACGTACCCAGCCTAGGGTGTTTCTATCCGCAAGCATTAGAAATGAACAACCATGTGCTAAGTTCCTACGTGAGGGCTTTACACAAAAAGATTAAGCAAATACATGATAATGTCTTCAGTTCTCTTCCAGATCCAGATCAAGACTCTAGCAGCCATACGCTGCAACCTGGAGACTGGGTGGTTATAAAAAGACACGTGAGGAAAAGCCTAGATCCACGGTTTGACGGACCCTTTCAAGTTCTGCTGACCACAAGTACAGCCGTTAAGCTAGAGGGAAAAGAGACCTGGATCCACGCGTCCCATTGCAAAAAGATACTAGGAGAACCAGCGGACAAAGAATGATGACATTGTTTATACTTACCTGCATACTTACAACCACAGGTGCATGGACTAGGTTGAGCACCACAGATGGAGACGACAATAGATTCATTAAACACCATCTTGCTCTAATCGATGGACTAAAGGAGCAAAACCAGACCGTTGCTAATTGCTGGATATGTACACATGCCCCTGTGACGTCCACTAGCATACCCTTTCTCGCTGTTCCAGTCTCATGGGAAGAGATAAACTTTTGGGTGAACTGTTCAGATACTTGGGCCAATAATGCCACACAGAGACTGTGGAATACCACTGTTGGGATTCCCGTAGTAGGATGGACAAAATTTCCGTGGTGGCAAGGGAACCTGACGGGTCAAATAATTCCCAGGTTGTATATAGCATTTAAAGGAGGGGAGTGGGTACCTCGTAACAAAACAAAAATTACTGATCTAGGGAAAATACCTGAACAAGGATTAAAAATAAGTTTTAATGCCACTTCAGGAAGCAGTGATGCCTTTAAACCTTCCCTGTTGGAAAGATATCTACACACTTCTAATTGGGTGAATAATGTCTATTTTAAAAAAATGGGACAAAAGATACCTGTGCCATCATACCTGGCAATCTACAGTGTAACGAAAGCTCAAGTTATCAGAAAGGTGCACCTACGTGTGGCAATCCTGATGCTGGCTATTGTTCCCCTATAGGTCAAGGGCCTGGGTGGTGTATGATGTCAAATGTTTCTAAGTTTGTTGATTTAGTTCACCGTTTAATACTGCAACATTCAGCATTATGGAATCTCCCCTCATCCATGTATTGGGTATGTGGAGACAAGGCTTTCAAGTGGCTCCCAGTAGGAGTAACAGGAACTTGTACTTTAGCCAGATTGACACCCGCAACTTATATTGTTACTCCAGACCAGCTAGATCCTTTGTCTATCCCAAAACATACACTGCATAAGCAATCAGCAGACAATAAAGAAAGACCAAGTGGGAGACCCCATATAGTTCAAATGGGAGGGGTAAACAAATTTTTCAGTGCATTGTTTATATACCCTATGTTGACACAAATGTGGGATAAATTAGTAGAAGCTACAGACTATCTTGATGATCAGATTTGGGATATTTTAGAAGTAGTTAACGGATCTCTTGCAGTACAGAATCAATTGATTATTGTCAAGAACCAACATACCCTTGTACTAGATTATTTAACAGCAGCACAAGGAGGGATGTGCCAGATAATAGGACCTGCATGCTGCCATTACATAGACAATTCTAGTGTACTGACGCTGAAGCATAAGTTAGAAGACGTTGTAAAATTAAGGAAGCTTTATGATGAGGCCAACCTCAAGAATCAGGATTCTTGGTGGGCAAACACCTTTTCCTTTCTAAATCCCGCAAATTGGTTTAAAGGTATCGGTGGGTGGTTGGCTGGTATAGTGCAAGCTATTTTTCAGGTTTTGCTAATGTGTCTTGCAGTTTATTTAGTTTTTAAGCTTTTTCTAATGTGTATTCAGTGTTGTACTAAAAGAAAATATAGAGATTCATATTGATAAATGAAGGAACAAAAGGATGGAATGTTATAGCAGAAGATGAGGCCCCTTAAAGTTCAAAGACCCCATCTATGTTGTATAAGTCTGACAGTTATTTTAGGTCAAAACAACAGCAGCTGTATGTTCCTTCCTTATATCAATAATGTGTCCTTGGAAGAAGATAACGTGTCCTTCCTAGCCAGATACGCCTAATTAAAAATGTTTCAAGGCATAAGAGAACAGAAACTAGTTTTCTTTTTTTGCTTACATAGTTAAATTGTATAATCGAACCATATATGGTAAATCCGTTTCCTGCCTTCAGGGTGCATATAAACCCTATGCTTTGTAATAAAGTTTAGAGCTTGCTGACACATACATCTTGTCCTGTGTCTCACTCTCTCCGATATCGTAATCCAAGGATAGAAGACCCAGAATGCAGTGACGTCAGCACCATATAGATATCACCTTATGGCTAAAGGTTAATGCTCCCAGCAGGTCGGGGCAGGGAAACCAGTTCTTTCCAGGGAACACCAGGGGCTCAGGACAATCTGGCACTAGGTGGCCATGCAAAGGGGGTTGGGTTTCTCATTCAATGAAGGGGTTTGTAGATTCGGAGCTAAGTGCAAATTTAAGCACGAGTGCTCCGCTTGTGGAGGAAATCATGGTGCTTCAAAATGTTTTAGGGCAGGAAAGCAAAAAGGAGGAGATAGTTCTTTAAAAAAGGGGTGACGCCAGTGCGGCTGGTAGAGATGAGTCATTTTCTAAGTAGATACCCGAATAGAGACGGCGATCCTGCTTGAGGAAGGCTTTCGAGATGGTTTTAGGATTCAGTTTGTGGATCAAAAAGTTAGGTTTTCTACAAAAAATTTTAAGTCGGCTTTGGAGTAGTAGTAGAAGTAGTAGTGTCAGAAAAATTGAAAAAAGAAGTTTTGTTGGGTCGCATGGATGGTCCTTTTTCGGTAGTTCCACTTAAGAATTTTAGGCTGAAAAAAGGTAATTAGCTGATATCACCTGATACTCACAGGAATCCCAGGCTCACGGATTAGTGTCCAGCATACACTTGCAAGGATATATAAAGAAGGTAAAATCCGGTGCCACATGCGATAAATCCATTTATTCCAAAAATAAAAATCACAACATGTCCCTAGGAGGGGAACAACTGGAATTTTAGGGTGTCACCGTTGGGTGTAGTACCCAAAAAGGAGCCAAACTAATTCAGGCTAATTCACCACTTGTCCTTTCCAAAGGGCTTGTCGGTGAACGACGGCATAGACCCGGAGTTGTTCTGTAGTTTACACTTCGTTTGATGCAGCAATTCAGTGGGTGAGGTTGTTTGGAAAAGGGGCACTGTTAGCAAAGACTGACATTGAAGCAGCATTTAGACTGATCCCGGTGCACCCCGACAGCATGCACCTGTTGGGCTGTTTTTGGGACGGGGGATTTTTTGTTGACCGTTATCTTCCGATGGGATGTTCATTATCTTGTGCTTATTTTTAATCATTTAGCACTTTTTTGGAATGGGTTGTAAAGGATGTTTCAGGGGTTAAATCCCTCATCCATTACTTGGATGATTTTTTGTGTATAGGCCCGGCAAATCCAGGGGAGTGTTCATTGTTGCTACACACTATGGAAGGAATAGCCCAAAAGTTTGGGGTTCCGTTGGCAGAAGAAAAGACAGAGGGCCCAGTTACGGAGTTAAGTTTTTTAGGCATAGTTATTGACACATGCGCTATGGAATGTAGGTTACCACAAGAAAAGTTGATGGATATCATGGCAAAGGTTAGGAAAGTTAGAGAACTGAAAAAAATAACGCTAAGAGCGTTACAGTCCTTGCTTGGTAAATTAAATTTTGCTTGTTGCATTATGCCAATGGGCAGGGTTTTCTGTCGAAGGTTAGCAGCCGCTACAGCTGGAGTTAGGGCCCCACACCATTTCATAAGGCTAAAAAAGGAATTGAGAGATGACTTGTGAATCTGGGCAGAATTTTTGTCAACGTATAACGGAAAATCTTTGTGGATGGAACCAGTGGTTAGTGCCGGTGAGTTGGACTTATTCAAAGACGCAGTGGATCAGACCGGTTTTGGAGCATATTGCCAGGGCAGCTGGGTTTTTGATAAATGGCCAGAAGAATGGTTTGCTCAGGGCCTTGTTAAAAACCGAATATTGCTCGAACTGTTTCCCATTGTAGTCTCATTGTCAATTTGGGGTGACAGGTTCAGGAATAAAAAGTTATAATTCGTCTCTAATAATATGGCGACTGTGTGCGCGATCAATTCCTTATCCATGTCATCTCCCCCAGTGATTAGAGTCATACAGCGATTGGTATTATTGGGCTTGTCTTTGAATGCATGGGTGGTGGCAGAGTTTTTTCCAGGATTGCAAAATACGATTGCTGATGTTATCTCTCGTTCACAGTGGGAGCAATTTTGGAAGTTGGAACCTTTGGCAGAGACGTCGGGTCTGAAATGCCCAGTGGAGTTATGGGATCTGCTATTCGAGCAACAAGGGGATTGATTTCTTCATCGTTGGCAGGCAGGACATGGTCAACGTATTCGTTGGCTTGGAAGTTCTGGGAGGAATGGAAGGTATCCCTAGGTGATAGTGTTGGAGCAGAGGGTTCGTTATTAGTGATGAGCGAGCACTAAAATGCTCGGTTGCTCGAAGCTCGGGCTGAGCTCACCGTGATACTCGGGTGCTCAACCCGAGCAACAAGCCCAATGTTAGTCTATGGGAGACCCGAGCATTTTTGTGGCGGCACCCCCGGCAGTCTGTAGAAAGCCTAAAAAGTGCCCAAAACAATAGTGACAGTGCTCAAATGACATGGGGACAGCATGGGGATCGCCACAGGAAGCATTTCTGACCCCCCCAGGTCACTGCTGTCAACAACGTGGTCAGAGGTATTAAGCCACTTTTACGGGCTCACAATAAAACGTTCAAAAACGAAACTGAAACTGCTTTCCTGTGAAATATGTTAAGGAACATCCTTTCCAAGGTAAAGACTTGTGTATAAGGTAAAATAAATAACCAAAAACAAAAATACTCCTCCACACCTTGGGCTATTTCACAAGTAGCATTTTTTATGCGTTTTTGCACTTTTGTATTGCTTTTAACCGTGACAAATGCATTCACCGGGAAATGTCATTTTAACATTTTACAACCTTATCTGGCCATGTGCTGTGTGACACATGCATACAGTGCTGAAAAGACATGGGAACAGCATGGGGAAGACCCCTGGAAGCATCTCTGACACCCAGGTCACTGCCTAAAAGTGTGCCCATCAGAAGTCATCCTTGCCGCATCAGAAGATGCAGACTTGCAACTATCCCCGTGCAAGTCCTTGTCCCAGGGCAGTGTTCAATTGTACCTCCCCCATTCCTTGCAATGCAAGCGCAAGTATGCAGCCTGCCACCCACCCACCCCCAGTCTGCAATACCATACTGCTAGCTTGCTTGCACTTGAAATTGGGCCTTTTAGGCATGTGGAGGTGGAATCTGGCCACCACGTCATGGCTGTGTTGGCGGCCTGGTATCCATACTCAGTCCCCTGTCCACGCTTGGTCCCCAGCCACCCCGCAGCCGGGTGCACACAAACGGTCCCCAGCCGCCCCTATTTGTCCCGGTGAGCCTTATACACAAGCGTGCATACCAAAATATTACCTGTGCCCTCCTCAGTGCATTTAGTGGGAAGGACAGCCTAACCACAAAAACGTGGACAAGTGAATGTGGCCAGAGATGGTCCATCTCACTGATGCCTTCACACTGGGTTAATATTGTGGAAGCCGGGACACAGTTGGACACTGGGATGCAACACGTCCTCCAGACTTAGAGGATTGCGGGTCCTGGGTCAATTAGGCTTCAACACAAAGTTCAGAAGGTAGACAGCAGCAGTGGTCGGCACTCTACACAACGAGTAAATTATTCATGATCATGAGGCCATCCATCTCCTTAGCTTTCTGTTCCTGGGAATGCAAGCGCATATACAGTACAGACCAAAAGTTTGGACACACCTTCTCATTTAAAGATTTTTCTGTATTTTCATGACTTTGAAAATTGTACATTCAGACTGAAGGCATCAAAACTATGAATTAATACATGTGGAATTATATATTTAACAAAAAAGTGTGAAACAACTAAAATATGTCTTATATTCTAGGTTCTTCAAAGTAGCCACCTTTTGCTTCGATGACTGCTTTGCACACTCTTGGCATTCTCTTGATGAGCTTCAAGAGGTAGTCACCCGAAATGGTTTTCACTTCACAGGTGTGCCCTGTCAGGTTTAATAAGTGGGATTTCTTGCCTTATAAATGGGGTTGGGACCATCAGTTGTATTATGCAGAAGTCTGGTGGATACACAGCTGATAGTCCTACTGAATAGACTGTTAGAATTTGTATTATGGCAAGAAAAAAGCAGCTAAGTAAAGAAAAACAAGTGGCCATCATTACTTTAAGAAATGAAGGTCAGTCAGTCCGAAAAATTGGGCAAACTTTTAAAGTGTCCCCAAGTGCAGTTGCAGAAACCATCAAGCGCTACAAAGAAACTGGCTCACATGAGGACCACCTCAGGAAAGGAAGACTAAGAGTCACCTCTGCTTCTAAGGATAAGTTTATCCGAGTCATCAGCCTCAGAAATCGCAGGTTAACAGCAGCTCAGATTAGAGACCAGGTCAATGCCACACAGAGTTCTAGCAGCAGACACATCTCTACAACAGCTGTTAAGAGGAGACTTTGTGCAGCAGGCCTTCATGGTAAAATAACTGCTAGGAAACCACTGCTAAGGACAGGCAACAAGCAGAAGAGACTTGTTTGGGCTGAAGAACACAAGGAATGGACATTAGACCAGTGGAAATCTGTGCTTTGGTCTGATGAGTCCAAATTTGAGATCTTTGGTTCCAACCACCGTGTCCTTGTGCGACGCAGAAAAGGTGAACGGATGGACTCTACATGCCTGGTTCCCACCGTGAAGCATGGAGCAGGAGGTGTGATTGTGTGGCGGTGCTTTGCTGGTGACACTGTTGGGGATTTATTCAAAATTGAAGGCATACTAAACTAGCATGGCTACCACAGCATCTTGCAGCAGCATGCTATTCCATCCGGTTTGCGTTTAGTTGGACCATCAATTATTTTTCAACAGGACACTGATCCCAAACACACCTCCAGGCTGTGTAAGGGCTATTTGACCAAGGGGGAGAGTGATGGGGTGCTACGCCAGATGACCTGGCCTCCACAGTCACCAGACCTGAACCCAATCGAGATGGTTTGGGGTGAGCTGGACCGCAGAGTGAAGCCAAAAGTACCAACAAGTGCTAAGCATCTCTGGGAACTCCTTCAAGATTGTTGGAAGACCATTTCCGGTGACTACCTCTTGAAGCTCATCAATAGAATGCCAAGAGTGTGCAAAGCAGTCATCAAAGCAAAAGGTGGCTACTTTGAAGAACCTAGAATATAAGACATATTTTCAGTTGTTTCACACTTTTTTGTTACGTATATAATTCCACGTGTTACTTCAGAGTTTTGATGCCTTCAGTGTGAATGTACAATTTTCACAGTCATGAAAATACAGAAAAATCTTTAAATGAGAAGGTGTTTCCAAACTTTTGGTCTGTACTGTATGTAGTAGCGGCTAGGCCTGAGGTGGTCAGCGTTTTGGCGCATATCCTACCTCCTCCGAGGATTGCTGGATGTTTTCCTGCTACTATCCCAGTTCTATGACTCCCGTTAAAACAAAGCTTCAGGTGATGAATGATGGATGAGGTGGTGGCAAAGGAGAAAGAGCAGGAGGAACAGGGACCATTCACATCAATATCAGGCCAGTCAACCACACATGTCTTGTAGGATATGTTTCTGTACAAAAAGGAGCGGTTCGGCTACACAGTTATAGGGCATACAGTGAGTGCAATGCCTACCAAAAATTTCGAGGAACTCCAATGCCCCTTGGAAGTGACATGGAGGTCAGAGGGCCTTAACTAAACCGTTTTTTCAATTTATAGCAACTGTGTCTCCAGTACACTGTCGGCCTAAGCAGTGAATGGAAGAGTCGTGGAGGTTAGAGGTAATTAAAAACAACATTTCAATGCCCCTTGGAAGAGCTGTGTAGTTCAGAGTGGTTTAACAAGACGGTTTTAATGCCCCTTGGAAGAGACGTGGAGTTCAGAGTGGTTTAACAAGACGGTTTTAATGCCCCTTGGAAGAGACCTGGAGGTCACAGTAGCTTAACAAGACGGTTTTAATGCCCCTTGGACGAGACGTTGAGGTCACAGTAGATTAACAAGACGGTTTTAATGCCCCTTGGAAGAGTGGTGGAGGTTACAGTGGAATAAAATGACAATATCAATGCCCCTTGGAAGAGACGTGGAGGTCACAGTAGCTTAACAAGGCGGTTTTAATGCCCCTTGGAAGAGACATGGAGTTCAGAGTGGTTTAACAAGATGGTTTTAATGCCCTTTGGAAGAGACATGGAGGTCACAGTAGCTTGACAAGACCGTTTTAATGCCCCTTGGAAGAGACATGCAGATCACAGTAGCTTAACAAGACTGTTTTAATGCCCCTTGGAAGAGACGTTGAGTTCAGAGTGGTTAAACATGACCGTTTTAATGCCCCTTGGAAGAGACGTGGAGGTCACAGTAGCTTAACAAGACGGTTTTAATGCACCTTGGAAGAGTGGTGGAGGTTACAGTGGAATAAAAAGACAATATTAATGCCCCTTGGTGGAGACGTGGAGTTCAGACTGGTTTAACAAGACGATTATAATGCCCCTTGGAAGAGACGTGGAGGTCACAGTAGCTTAACAAGACGGTTTTAATGCCCCCTGGAAGAGACGTGGAGGTCACAGTATCTTAACAAGACGGTTTTAATGCCCCTTGGAAGAGACGTGGAGATGACAGTAGCTTAATAAGACGGTTTTAATGCCCCTTGGAAGAGACGTGGAGTTCAGAGTGGTTTAACAAGACGGTTTTAATGCCCCTTGGAAGAGACGTGGAGTTCAGAATGGTTTAACAAGATGGTTTTAATGCCCCTTGGAGGAGACGTGGAGTTCAGAGTGGTTTAACAAGACGGTTTTAATGCCCCTTGGAAGAGAAGTGGAGGTCACAGTAGCTTAACAAGACAGTTTTAATGCCCCTTGGAAGAGATGTGGAGGTCACAGTAGCTTAACAAGATGGTTTTAATGCCCCTTGGAAGAGTGGTGGAGGACAGAGTGGTTTAACAAGATGGTTTTAATGCCCCTTGGAAGAGACGTGGAGGTCAGAGTGGTATAACAAGATGGTTTTAATGCCCTTTGGAAGAGACGTGGAGGTCACAGTAGCTTAACAAGACGGTTTTAATGTCCCTTGGAAGAGCCATGCAGTACATCTTCTTAAAAACATTATTCCCATTATTGGGGAGTGGGTCTCCCATAGTCTTTGCCTATGCCTTCCAAGCAAAAGCTGCCAAAAATTAGGACGGAGGAACTTGCAATGCTGGCAAACAAGAGCCATGCAGTAGAGCATATTAAAAACATTATTCCCATTATTGGGGAGTGGGTCTCCCATAGTCTTTGCCTATGCCTTCCAAGCAAAAGCTGCCAAAAATTAGGATGGAGGAACTTGGAATGCCCCGTACAAGAGCCATGCAGTACAGCATATTAAAACATTATTCCCATTATTGGGGAGTGGGTCTCCCATAGTCTTTGCCTATGCCTTCCAAGCAAAAGCTGCCAAAAATTAGGACGGAGGAACTTGCAATGCTGGCAACACGGACCATGGTCACCCTGGTGATATAGTGGTGGTGGAGGCTGAGAATAAGGAGAAGAGCAAAAAACAGCCGAAATGAGGAAGCGTATACCCATGTGTGGGTGTGAAGCGGTGCATGGGAATACACCTCCCGAAATAACACAGTGGATTTGACTTTATGTTACTCTGCTGTCATTTGGTGGTGATGAGAAGTCTGGCCCAATCCAGCCCTTGTTCATTTTGATAAGGGACAGCTTGTCAGCATTGTCAGTTGACAGGCGAGTGCGCTTATCAGTTATAATTCCCCCAGCGGCACTAAAAACACGCTCCAATAACATGCTAGCGGCAGGGCAGGCCAGGACCTCCACGGCGTACAGAGCGAGTTCATTCCAAGTGTCCAGCTTGGATACCCAATAATTAAAAGGCACAGAGGAATCACGGAGGACGCTGGTACGGTCGACAAGGTACTCCCTCACCATCTTCTGAAACTTTCCACTCCATGTGAGAGTACCCCGCGCCTCAGGGCCTGTAAGCTGGGCGGGTCTCAGAAAACTGTCCCAGAATGTTGACAGTGTTCCCCTGACTCTGCTGGATTGGAGTTGCGTCCCTCTCACATGTACGCCTTGGTTGGGCAACGAACTGTGACCTCTGCCGCTAGCGTGTTGAAATGGGAATTTTTTTTAACAGTTCTGCAGCTAGGGCCTTCTGGTACTGCCCCATTTTTGTAGACCTCTCCACCTCAGGAATGAGAGAGTGAAAGTTCTCCTTGTAGTGGGGGTCTAAAAGTGTCACCAACCAGTAATGACTGTCATCCAACATTTTGACAACGCGAGGGTCACGGATTAGGCAGCGTAACATAAAGTCAGCCATGCGTGCAAGACTGATAACGGGCAAGACTTAAGTGTCCTCACCAAGATGACGACTGATCATGCTCTCCTCCCCCTCCTCTTCCCCCCTGTCCTCAGGCCAGCCACGCTGAACTGACGGTATGACAGCTGTACAGGTACTACCGTCTACAGCGCATGAAAACAGCTCCTGTTCTTCCTCCTCCACCTCTCCCTCATTGTCCCCCGATGCACATTGAGATGAGATGAGGCTGGGCTGTGTGTAATCTCCCACTACGGCTTCTTGATCCATCTCATCATACTCTGGCTGCAATGCCTCCTCTTTAATTCTCTGCAGAGAGCGTTGCAAAAGACAGACAAGTGGGATGCTGACGCTAATGATGGCACCATCGCCACTCACCATCTTGGTGGACTCCTCAAAGTTTGTCAGGATGGTACATATGTCAGACATCCAGGTCCACTTATGAGGTCTTATGTGTGGAGTCTGACCTGAATATCAACGGCCTTGTTGCAGCTGGTACTCTACAACTGCTCTCTTCTGCTCACAAATCCTTTGCAACATGTGGAGGGTAGAGTTCCAACGTGTGGGGACATCACACACCAGTCGGTGTGCCGGAAGCTGCAAACGCTGCTGCAACACAGCAAGGGCGACGGAAGCTGTAACCGACTTCTGAAAATGAGCTGACAGGCGGCGTACTTTGATGAGCAGATCTGACAACTCGGGGTACGATTTAAGAAACAGCTGAACCATGAGGTTAAGCACGAGCCAGACATGGTACGTGTGTGATCTCGCCTCAGAGCTGCCACCAGGTTACGGCCATTGTCACACACAACCATGGCTGGATGTAGGTTCAGCGGTCTCAGCCACATATCTGCCTGCACTTTCACAGCTGTCCACAACTCACAAGCAGTGTGAGGTTTATCACCTAAGCTTATGAGTTTCAGCACAGCCTGTTGCCTCTTGGCGGAGGCAGTACTGCAGTGCTTCCAGCTTGTAACTGATGTGGTGATATCTGAGATGGAGGCTGAACATGAGGAGGAGGAGTAGGAGGATGATGCGCAGGAGCTGTACACTGTGGGGGCAACTATGACTGACATAGGGCCCGCAATCCTCGGTGTGGGAAGGATGTGTTCCGTCCCAAGGTCAGACTGGGTCCTGGCTTCCACTATGTTTACCCAGTGTGCCGTCAGGGAGATGTACCGTCCTTGGCCACAAGCACTTGTCCATGTGTTCGTTGTCAGGTGGACTCTCCCAGTAACTGCGTTGTTGAGGGCACGGCAGATGTTTTGGGACACGTGCTTGTGTAGTGCGGGGATGGCACACCGGGCAAAATAGTGTCGGCTGGGGACCACCAGCCTAAAAGGCAGCATTTCCAACGCAAGCAGTCGTGAAATGTGCGAATTTAGGACTATGGCCTGTGGGGCGTTGGCTGCGAATTTGCACTTTCGTTCAAAGGTCTGGTATATGGACAATTGAACGCTGCGGTGGGACGTGGATGTTGATGCTGTTTCTTGAGAAACTGCCATAACAAGTGAAGACTGAGAGGAGGGGGCATCTTTGCATGCAGTATGGACAGGGGATTGCCTTGCACGCACACCAGGGGGTTCTCTTACACGCACAACAGCGGAAGAAGCAGTGGTGACACCCTCTGACACTGGTCGTGGACCCTGGGGTTTGCCCCACAAAGTTGGGTGCTCTGCTGACATGTGCCTGATCATGCTGGTGGTGGTCAGGCTGGTAGTTTTGTCACCCCTGCTGATGCTGGCCTGGTAGGTGGTACAAATGGCCTTTTAGGGGTTATCAGCAGAGTCTTAAAAAAAATTCCAGACTCTGGAAGACCTACTGGTTGTACTGGCTACGTCCCTCGTGTTGGTGTTACGGGGAACGGTTGCCCGCCTTCTGTCTGCGGCCACCACACTGCTTCTTCCTGCCTGTTGGGGTACTCTGCCTCCCTCACCCTGTGTGCTGCTGGCCTCGCTCTGCGTGTCCTCCTGCCACGTTGGGTCAGTTACTAGATCATCCACCACCTCCTCCTCTTCCACTTCCGCACCACAATCCTCCTCCTTACTTCCTGGCAATTGTGTCTCGTCATCGTCCACCTCTTGTGACAAATTGCCAGCGTCGCCTTCCTGTGGCCGTGGCTGTTCAAATATTTGGGCATCGCTACATGGGATCTCCTCTTCCACCACTTCAAGCGGAGCAGGCGAGGGGCACAAATATGGAAATAGACCAGTGAACAGCTCTTCAGAGTGTCCAACTGTGGGATCAGTTGCTGTCTGACGACACTCGGCATGGTGGGAGGAAGGAGCATCAGGGTGAGGAGGAGTATGCGGTCGAGACTCACGGCTATTAAAACTTGACCGTGTGGAAGACAGACCGGAGGTGGTGGTGCCCAGTTAACTGGTAGTATTATCTGCTATCCAATTAATAACCTATTCACACTGATCAGTTCACAATACTGGTGTTGTTGTGTGCTTCCCTAGTAATTCGGTCAAGAAGTGGGAGCGAGAAGATGTGGCTGTTGGTGTGGCACATTTTCACCTTGGCCACGGTCCCGTCCTCTGCACGCACCATCACCAGAACGTCCAGTTCCACGTCCCTTGCCACGCGCCTTGCCCATTGTAAATGAAGTAAAATAGCTTACACTCGCACTATCAATGGAAAAAGGGTAATAAAAAGGAGATTAGAACCGTGGAAGAGGAAAACCACAGTTCTATTTCTCTGGCCTACACCAGAATCTTTTAAACAGATGTATTTGTGTCTGAACACTGAGCGAAACACTCAAACTGTTTTTTTTTATGTAAAAAAGGCCAAAAAGTGGATAATACAGAGATTTGAACCATGGAACTGCAAAACCACAGTTATAATTTCCTGGTGTATACCAGACTTGTTAAAATAGATATATTTGTGTCTGAACAGTCAGCGACACACTCAAACTGTTTTTTTTTATGGAAAAAAGGCAAGCAGGTTGATAACACCCAGATTTGAACTGTGGAAGAGGAAAAACACAGTTGTATTTCTCTAGCCTACACCAGAATCTTTTAAACAGATATATTTGTGTCTGAACAGTCAGCGACACACTCAAACTGTTTTTTTTTTTATGGAAAAAAGGCAAGCAGGTTGATAACACCCAGATTTGAACCGTGAAAGAGGAAAAACACAGTTCTATTTCTCTGGCCTACACCAGAATCTTTTAAACACATATATTGGTGTCTGAACAGTCACAGACACACTTAATTTTTTTTTTTTTGGGGGGGGGCATACCAAAAGGTTAATAAGACGCGTATTTGTACAGTCTGACTGAGGAAAAACAAAACAGGATTTAGATGGGAAAAAAAAGGATTTTTCCTGGCCCCTGAGACCTGGGGATAAGTCTAGCAATTTGAACAGCAGGAGCACACAGGACTGTAATGCACTGTCTGTTGGTATAACCAGTGCGTCTCCTATACAGCCTGCCTGCCTGATATCTGTATAATGTATAAAAACCAGGTACGCGCGTCGGGCTCCTGGCACCACTCCATTTCTTTCCCCCCCTCCACTCTGACTGTGCTTGTCTGTCAGGTAATTACCTATGATTTTGTATATTGTTTCGGTACCTGGTTTTTATACATTACTCTTATGTTTTTACCTTGCCATCTTACAGGTGGTAGGTCCCCTTGTATGGGGTTCCCCACTAGAGATTGTTCTTATGCTTATTCTATATATTCATATTTATGATTGATATATACATATACATGTACTCTTTGACTACGGGCATTTGTGCAATTTCGTCTATTCCAGGCACCGCTGTTACTATCTTTATACTTGTATGCGCCTGACCCTCTAGCATTTTTTCCATCTAGTCACCCCCTCTTGTCTTTTACTTATATTTTTTTCTTTACTTTTGTTTTGATTCAATAAATATACTTTTTCTTGCAATGTTATGCTGGGTTGTCCTCCTTTTTTTCTAGGTTTTTCAGCTTGCTTTTTGGACGGGTGCTTGTCATGTGACTAGCCATCCGCCCATTTTTCCTTTGTTATCTTTTTTGTATGGCAGTATCTCTGTTATTACTATTTCACACTATATATCTCTCCCTAACTCAGCAGCACTGACCCTACACTGTCTGATCCCGGGCGACTGTGTCCAAGATGGCAGCACCCGGTTTTAAATACTCGAGGTGACGCTGTGTGGCCAGCCAATCTCTGTAATGCCAACAAACAACATGGCTGCAGCATTACAGTGACTGGCTGGCAATCCCTTCATGTTCATTGGCTCTGCAAAGAACGCCAAACATGCAGGGTGGAGACCCGAGCTCCCGCCCGAATAACCCGGAAATGCTCAGTGCTCGCCGAACATTACGAGTAGCGAGATGCTCGGGCGAGTACCAAGCAGTGTCGAGCATGCTCGCTCAACACTATTCGTTATTACTGGTAGGTCATTGCTGGGAGTAAGGGTGGTCGTTATCAAAAATCAACAGGTTTGTGGCGGGTCTAACATTTGGCTTCAAGGTCAGGGGTTTGAATGATTTGACAAAATCTTTTCTGGTTTTACAAGCACTAAAGGGATGGAGGAGAAGCTGGAAGGTATCCGATAGAAGACGGCCGGTGTCATGAATTATTATTACTCCTGGGTAGGCAGGTGGAGGGAGCTTGTAGGTCTCAGTGGGAGATTTGTTTATTCAAATTGGCCTTTTCTTTGGCCTTCTTTACAGCGCTCAGGTTGGGAGAATTTATTCAGCCCCTCAAAAACAAAAAAGGGGGGGTTGTTGAGAGAGGATGTGGACTTGTATGAGGATAGGGTTGAGTTAGTGATCCGTTAATCAAAAACAGACCAAATTGGTAGAGGCCACAGGTTGGTGATTTTTTGCGTCGCTGGGTCAGCAATGTGCCCAGTAAGGTGTTTGAGGGAGTTTGATCAAACTGATGGGGGACCTAGTGCTCCTTTGTTGGTACATGAAGATGGATCATTTTTGTCTCGTTTTCAATTTGTCACCATATTTCGGCATGGTTTGCAGTTAGGAGGGGTAACACCGGTGGATTATAGTGGTCAGTCCTTCAGAACTGGGGCGACTACTGAGGCTGAGAGGAGAGGGTTAGGTGAGGACATGGTGAAGCGAATTGGCAGGTGGGATTCTGCCAGATTCAGGTCTTATGTGCAGTTAAACAGTTTGTGAGTTTTCGTGTTTAAAAAAAAAAAAAAATATATATATATATATATATATATATATATATATATATATATATATATATAGTACAGCCCAAAACTTTGGACACACCTTCTCATTTAAAGATTTTTCTGTATTTTCATGACTATGAAAATTGTACATTCACACTGAAGGCATGAAAACTATGAATTAACACATGTGGAATTATATACTTAACAAAAAAGTGTGAAACAACTGAAAATATGTCTTATATTCTAAGTTCTTCAAAGTAGCCACCTTTTGCTTTGATGACTGCTTTGCACACTCTTGGCATTCTCTTGATGAGCTTCAAGAGGTAGTCAACGGAAATGGTTTTCACTTCACAGGTGTGCCCTGTCAGGTTTAATTTTATAAATGGGGTTGGGACCATCAGTTGTGTTGTGCAGAAGTCTGGTGAATACACAGCTGATAGTCCTACTGACTAGACTGTTAGAATTTGTATTATGGCAAGAAAAAAGCAGCTAAGTAAAAAAAAAGAGTGGCCATTTTCATTACTTTAAGAAATGAAGGTCAGTCAGTGCGAAAAATTGGGAAAACTTTGAAAGTGTCCCCAATTGCAGTTGCAAAAACCATCAAGCGCTACAAAGAAACTGGCTCACATGAGGACCACCCCAGGAAAGGAAGACCAAGAGTCACCTCTGCTTGTGAGGATAAGTTTATCCGAGTCACCAGCCTCAGAAATCGCAGGTTAACAGCAGCTCAGATTAGAGACCAGGTTAATGCCAGAGTTCTAGCAGCAGACACATCTCTTCAACAACTGTTAAGAGGAGACTGTGCAGCAGGCCTTCATGGTAAAATAGCTGCTAGGAAACCACTGCTAAGGACAGGCAACAAGCAGAAGAGACTTGTTTGGGCTAAAGAACATAAGGAATGGACATTAGACCAGTGGAAATCTGTGCTTTGGTCTGATGAGTCCAAATTTGAGATCTTTGGTTCCAACCACCATGTATTTGTGCGACGCAGAAAAGGTGAACGGATGGACTCTACATGCCTGGTTCCCACCGTGAAGCATGGAAGAGGAGATGTGATGAAGGGGGGTGCTTTGCTGGTGACACTGTTGGGGATTTATTCAAAATTTAAGGTATACTGAACCAGCATGGCTACCACAACATCTTGCAGCGGCATGCTATTCCATCCGGTTTGCGTTTAGTTGGACCATCATTTATTTTTCAGCAGGACAATGACCCCAAACACACCTCCAGGCTGTGTAAGGGCTATTTGACCAAGAAGGAGAGTGATGGGGTGCTATGCCAAATGACCTGGCCTCCACAGTAACCAGACCTGAACCCAATAGAGATGGTTTGGGGTGAGCTGGACCGCAGAGTGAAGGCAAAAGGTCCAACAAGTGCTAAGCATCTCTGGGAGCTCCTTCAAGATTGTTGGAAGACCATTTACAGTGACTACCTCTTAAAGCTCATCAAAAGAATGCCAAGAGTGTGCAAAGCAGTCATCAAAGCAAAAGGTGGCTACTCAGGGTGTAGCAGAGGAAGGTTTAAATGGTCAGTCACTATTGTTTCCTGTGTGGAGTGTGTGGTCTGGAGATTGCAGTCTACAGGCTGTGTTGGGCTGAAGCCAGAGAACAACACCGGAGTACTAGTGTTGCTGTAACTTCAAAGTGCTATCTGCAGCCGGCAAAGCCTCGCTGGCTAAAGGACTCTTTTATACTTCATCTTTTGTTTTCCCGTTAACCCCGAGGGGGACTGTTTATTTTGATGGGACGCTGCTGGTGTTTATGCCACACAAATAAACCCACAAGAAGTTTACTCAAACAAATAGTGTGTCCTGTGTCTGCCTCTGGAGAGCAGAGCAAGTCGTTTTACCACAGTTGGTGTGAGAGTACGTGCAAGATACCAGGAACACGTGTACTTGCCACAGAGGTAGATGTCCTAGGTGAAGGCTGCAGCCAGCCAGAGTAGTCCGGAAGCCAGCCAGAAAAGTCCGGCAGGATGGAGGAGCTCATTAAGCACCTGGTGCAGAACCAACAACAGATGCACCAGCAGCACTTGCAGAGCCAGCAAAGCATGCAGCAGAGCCAGCAGAGCATGCATCAGCAGCACCAGGAGACGACCAAACTGTTGCTGCAACAGATCCAGTAGCAGCAAAAGGCGCAGCAGAGGAGCAGCAACAGCAGATACAGATTGTGGTGGACGCCATCCAGGGCAGAGCGACCACCCCACCCCCAGGTTCGACTGATGACTCACACGTCAGGAAGGCGGTAAGATGGGCCATGCAGAAGATGACCCCCAGGGATGATGTAAAAGCCTTTCAGAAAGTCTTTGAGAGGGTGGCTGATCGGGAGAGACTTCCACCAGAACAGTGGGCAGAGGTTCTGGCACCATATTTGTTGGGTGAACCCCAAAAGGCATATTACGACTTGGCACTGCAGGACGCCAAGGAATATACCAAGCTAAAGACAGATCTTGGCAGGCCTGGGAGTGAATATGGCGGTGAGAGCCCAACCAGTCCACCACTGGGCGTATGCCAGCGACAAACCCTCTCGCTCACAGATGTTTGACCTACTGCATCTCGTTCAGAAGTGGTTGCAGCCAGAGTCCTCCACTCTGGCCCAGATGGTCGAGAGGGTGGTGATTGATAAATTCGTGCATTCCCTTCCCAAGTCGGTACAGACTTGGGTTGCCCAGGGTGATCCCCAGAACGCAGATGACTTCATTTGCCTGGTAGAGAGGTACCAGGTGGTTGAGAAATCCCTTGGGAAATCGGGTAAAGTCACTTCTACTACTGGGATACCCTAAATGGGCGGGTTCAACACATAAGGGGTCTAGAGCCACCACTGGGGGGCGTCCCACTCCCACTGAAGGTGCCACAAGGTCGATTGTTAAGTGTCAGGGAGATATTAATGTCGGGAAGATATTAAGAAAATATTAACCATTTCTCCCCCCTGAAGCCCCCTCACCCCTCCCTTATCCATCTGTTGCCACAAGACAAGAGCTGACAGCCCATGCAGCTGTCTGTATGAGAGTAACAGTGCAACTAGCTCAATTACCTACTCTACTTAACATATGAATGCATTTCCTCTTAACACTGACCTGGGATAGATTGACACCTTCCATCATAGGGGCAGAGATGGAAGGAAGGAGGAAATGGCTCGTTTAGTCTCAAAGAGAGTTTAACAAAAATCTCCAGACACTTCGGAGCCGGAAACTAAATATGGAAACTAAAGTTCTATACATCCGCTAATAACGGGACCTATATTTTTAGTGACAGGAACAGCCAAGGAGCTATATGCTAATTTTTTCATAGCCGTAAACCCCTCCGTGGAGCTGTAGCACAAAAACACCAGAATAGCAGACTGCAACTGCACGCTATCATGTGTGTTCTCTAAATGAAGGTAAAATCATAATAGAAAATATGGTACCACCTTTGGGCTTCTGGGATCAACGAGTTTTTAATACAAACATGAGGGGTGGAGCCCGAGCCCACATGATGTCATCACAGGGGTGTGTAGGCCAATCTTCCCCTTCAGCATAAGAGAGCCGACGGAAGATTGATCAATGTTCTTTGCCCGGGAGTATATGTTTATCATAACGAAGGATCGCGTTCGATAACGCTCAAATCAAGCGGAGTGTCCCTCCACCTATATTGAATCGTCTCAGCGATTGTATAGTAAATTTCTTCTGTAATCCTGTTTATTTTATGTAACTATTCAGTACTGTAAATGTCTCCTTTGTAACATTCTTGTATATATTTTTCCTAAACACTGCCTCCCTTTTGGATTACATATAAAATGTAATAGTTCTGTTACTTTTGTCCTGTAATCATTCCCTCCTCTGAAGCCATATACGCTACCAAAACGCAGGCGTCCGCCCAGGCCTGTATTATATTTCAAAGCTAGACGGTGGTGCAGTGAATAATATTAATAATCGGGCTATCGTGAAGCAGACAATGACCGTACAAAGGGCATAAACACATATTCCATGCGCTGGAATTCGGAGGTGTGACGCCATACGCTCACTGGTCGCTTGTCGATACCTATGTAGTGAGTAGTCTGGATCGTGTGCTCGCGATTACGGACGAAATCTGTAACAGAGTGACGGCACGGGGAGATATTGCGTGATCTCCCCGGTGTCGTCACTGTGGAATCCCTGACATTAAGGATATAGTCTGTTGGCGGTGTCACAACCCTGGACACTTAGCCGCCTGGTGTCATGTCCCCTGAGCCCATGGACTTCAGCCTAGGCAGACGGGTCTCCTATTATGTTTACCCAGCCTCCAGTGTGGACTGTTGACCCAGCGAGGGGAGGCAGGCGTGCGCCGTGTCCATTAATGGAGTAAAGGTGCTTAGACTGTTAGACTCTGGGAGACTAGTGACCTTAATCAGAGCTACCCTTCCCCACCAGTTGGTCCCTTCCAGAACTGTAGGCATTCAGTGCATCCATGGGGATGCCAAGGACTATCCCGTGGTCACAGTGACAGTGGGAACAGACTGTTGTGCCCAGTCCCACGAGGTCAGGGTGGTTAAGGACCTGATACATCCCATCATACTGGGCCGTGATTTTTCTGTTTTGGGACTTGTGGGGGAATGGAACCAGACTAAGTAGCATGGGCAAAAGCCAGGTCCCTGGAGAAGAACACCTGATGAAGTCTCAAGTGGATGAGTTCCCACTGTGCGTCCTTGCCGGCGATGAGGGAGAGAGGTTGACCGAAGAGGCCGACCTCCCTGAGTTAGATGTGTCCGGAAAGAACTTTGGGACTGCTCAAGCTCGAGACCTGACCTTAAAGGGTGCGTTTGACCAGGCTACTGTATGTAATGGGGATGCCCAAGAGCTGACACCAGATTCCCCCACTTAGCAGTGCAGGGGGAGTTGTTATATCGGGTGGCCAAACTAAGGGTCGGTGAGATAGTGGAACAGCTGTTAGTGTCGGGGCCATACAGATGAAGAGTGCTAGATATGGCCCATTCACATGTTCTGGGGAGACACCTAGGGGTCGAGAAAACTGAAGAGAGGATACCGAGAAGGTTTTATTGGCCAGGGTGTTACCAAGAAATTCAGAACTATTGTAGGTGCTGCCCCACCTGCCAAATAACCGCTCCCTCTTCCCACTTCCATAGTCCATTAGTTGACTACCGGTGATAGAGATTGCCTTTGAGGGGATCACTATGGACCTAGTAGGGTCCTCAGTCAAATCAGCCCAAGGCCACCAATACATTCTGGTGATTATGGACTATGCGACCCGATATCCAGAAGCGGTACCGCTAAGAAACTCATCGAGTAAATGCATAGCCAGGGAATTTGTCCATGTAGTGCCGGCGTCCCTGCCCTCTGCTAGGCAGGGACGCTGCTCCACTCACCGCTCTGCTCCGTGCCCGGCGTCCTCCCCCCGCTCTGCTGTCAGCGCGCGCTCCTTCCCGGCCCCTGTGCTTAGGGCGCGCGCGCGCTCCCCTCCTCTTAAAGGGGCCGCGCGCGCCGTCCTAAGGAGTCCCCGGCCAATGGCCGGAGGACTTCATCATATATAAGGCACCTCCTCCAAAATGGAGGTGCCCGAGCAATGTTGTTTGCACCTGTGTCTCACCTGTGCTTCAGCCCTCAGGTCCCGTTGCCAGTTACCTGCCAGTTACCTGCCAGTTACCTGCCTGTTACCTGCCTGATTCCTGCCTGTATACTTGTTACCTGTCTGCCAGTCTGAGGTCCGACGGTCTGCCTCACTACTCCTGTCAGTCTGTCTAAGGGACCAGCCTGCCCGCTCACCTGGGAGCGCACATCAGCTACCTGCCTGCTTGCCTGAGGTCCGACGGTCTGCCTTACAACTCCGGTCAGTCTGTCTATGGACCAGCTTGCCCGCTCACCTGGGAGCGCTTCTCCGTTACCTGCCTGCTAGCCAGCCCGGAGGCTCCGCTGTCACGTGCTGTGACCACCAGCTACTCCAGACTCTTGCCCGCTCACCTGGGAGCGCTTCTCCACTACCTGCCTGCTTGCCTACCCGGAGACTCCGCTGTCACGTGCTGTGACCACCAGCTATTTCAGAGACTCTTGCCCGCTCACCTGGGAGCGCTTCTCCGTTACCTGCCTGCTTGCCAGCCCGGAGGCTCCGCCGTCACGTGCCGTGACCACCTGCTATTCCAGAGACTCTCGCTTGCTCACCTGGGAGCACACATCTACCTTCTGCCTGCTAGCCTACCCGGAGGCTCTGCCATCACAGGTCGTACCTACCCTTTACCCAGAGACTGCCCTGATCACTTGCCGTAACTCCCTGTCCGTTCTTCCAGAGACTGCCACCCGCTCCCTTACAAGGGCCGCCCCCTTGTATAGTAGCTCAGAGGTTCCGCCTCCCTGACCCGTTACAGTTTGCTCGGGCCATGGAACCCGGTGGCACCCAAGCTCCCTCGCTCACGGACCTGTGTCATGAACTGTCCCGTCAAAGGTCCCAACAGGAGTCCATCCTGGGTCACCTGCGGAATGTCAATACTCGCCTGGACACTCTGACTGCACCACCTGCAACCACTGCCACTACCATGACTCGCAACCCGGCAGCTCCGCTACCCACTAATACCATGGTATCCTATCCCGAACCCCGGCTGTCTGCACCTCCTCGCTTCGGAGGCGACTCCGCCCAGGCTCGGGGCTTCATAAATCAGTGCACCCTGCACTTTGAACTTTTGTCCCATCAGTTTAACTCCGACCGGGCCAAAATTGCCTTTATCATGTCCCATCTCACCGGGGAGGCCCTGGCCTGGCTAAATCCTCTATGGGAGAGAGGAGACCCCCTGGTGTCCAACTTGCCTGCTTTTCTCTCGGCTTTCCGGAAAGTCTTCGACGAACCCGGACGGAAGACCTCATCCGCATCCTCTCTGCTACGCCTCCGTCAGGAGGGTCTCTCCGTGGGCCAATATGCCATACGGTTCCGCACTCTTGCCTCGGAACTGGCCTGGGATAACGACGCTCTGGTATCCGTCTTCTGGGAGGGTCTGTCCGGTCGTATTAAAGATGAACTTGCTGGTCGGGACATTCCTACCTCTCTCGACGATCTAATAACCCTTGCCACCCGGATTGACCTACGGTTCCAGGAGCGAGCCAAAGAGGTCACCCGTGAGAGGAGGATTCCACGTTTAGCTCCTACTTTCCAGAAACCCGTCATTCCCTCCGTCTCTCCCCAGGTACACTCTCCTGAGCCTATGCAGGTCGACCAGACCAAGATGGTCAAAACCCGTCAGGACTCACGCCGTGCCGAGGGGAGCTGCTTCTACTGTGGCAGTAAGGAGCACCGGATCCGTGCCTGTCCGGAGAGGTCGGGAAACGCCTGTGTCTAGGTTCGCTCAGAGAGGTCCACCTAGACAAGAATAAATCCTCTCCATCCCTGCTGTTGTCTGTTTCGATTATCTACGGGGAGAACCGTTTTTTCGAACTAGCCCAACTAGACTCTGGAGCAGCCGGGAATCTTATTTCACAGTCCCTGGTTGAGAAATACCGCATCCCCACCAAACCTCTGGCTGTACCCTTGTCTGTCGCTGCCGTGGATGGGGGCCTCTTACCTCGCCCCATTCAACTCATCACCGAATCCATTACCCTGCAGGTGGGAATGCTGCATTCTGAAAGTATCTCCTTTCATGTTCTGCCTGGTCTCTCTCACGCCCTCTTGCTAGGTCTGCCCTGGCTCCAGAGACATGCACCCGTGCTTGACTGGCAAACCGGAGAGGTCCTTCGCTGGGGACAAGACTGTCATAAAACCTGCCTGGTTCCCGTCCATCCCGTCCGTCCCTCTCCTACCCCAGCTAATCTACCTGGACTTCCGATTCCTTATTGGTCTTATGCAGATGTCTTTAATAAAAAGGAGGCAGAGACATTACCACCTCATAGACCATACGACTGTCCCATCGATCTGCTACCCGGTACTACTCCTCCCCGTGGGCGTATTTATCCTTTATCCGCTGCTGAGACCCGGTCTATGTCTGAATATATTGAGGAGAATCTGGCCAGAGGATTCATCCGGAAATCTACCTCCCCGGCGGGAGCAGGCTTCTTTTTCGTCAAAAAGAAGGACGGCTCTCTCCGTCCCTGTATAGACTATAGAGGCCTAAACCTGATCACGGTGAAGAATAAGTACCCCCTTCCACTCATTCCAGAATTATTTGATCGTCTGAGGGGGGCTAGGATCTTCACCAAACTGGACCTTCGTGGGGCGTACAACCTGGTTCGTATTCGTCAGGGGGATGAATGGAAGACGGCATTCAACACCCGGGACGGCCACTATGAATACCTGGTAATGCCCTTTGGTCTCTGTAACGCTCCTGCCATCTTTCAAGAGTTGGTCAATGACATCTTCCGGGACCTTCTCTACTCCTGCGTAGTGGTGTACCTGGACGACATCTTGGTCTTCTCTCCGGATCTCCAGACTCACCGGAGGGACGTTCGTCAGGTCCTGCTCAGGCTCAGGCAGAACCATCTCTACGCTAAATTTGAGAAGTGCCTCTTTGAGCAGACCTTGCTTCCGTTTCTGGGCTACATTATCTCTCAGACCGGCCTACAAATGGATCCTGAGAAACTGTCTGCCATCGAGAAATGGCCCCTACCGGAGGGATTGAAGGCCATTCAGCGATTCCTGGGCTTCGCCAACTACTACCGCCTCTTCATACCACACTTCTCTTCCCGGACGGCCCCAATTTCTGCGCTCACCCGTAAAGGTACTAATCCCAAAGAGTGGCCACCCGAAGCAGAGGAGGCCTTTCTTTCCCTAAAACAGGCCTTCTCTTCTGCCCCGGTGCTGCATCGCCCAGATGGCAACAAGCAGTTCTTCCTGGAAGTTGACGCCTCCTCCTCTGGAGCCGGAGCGGTACTTACTCAAAAATCATCTTCCGGGAGGATGGTAACTTGTGGCTTCTTCTCAAAACTCTTCTCCTCCTCAGAGCGCAACTATTCCATAGGAGACCGAGAGTTATTGGCCATCAAACTGGCATTGGAGGAGTGGCGTTACCTGCTCGAGGGGTCTCTTCACCCGGTAATAATTTACACTGACCACAAGAACTTGGCTTACCTCCAGCATGCCCAGAGACTTAACCTGCGCCAAGCCCGGTGGTCCTTGTTTTTTGCTCGTTTTGATTTTGTCCTTCATTTTCGTCCGGCTGACAAAAACGTCAAAGCGGACGCCTTGTCTCGATCCTTTCTGGTGTCTGATCTCGAGGAGGATCCGAAACACATCATCGATCCCGCCAGAGTAATGCAGGTGGCTCCCGTGAGTCTAAATCGTCTCCCTCCTGGTAAGACGTTCGTATCAGTACCTGATCGGGAGAAGATCCTACACTGGGGTCATTCGTCTAAACTAGCTGGCCACGCCGGTCAGAAAAAGACCCTCCAGCTTATTACCCGGCACTACTGGTGGCCTAACCTGCACAAGGATGTAATAGACTTTGTTTCTGCCTGTGTGTCCTGCGCCCGCAACAAAGTTCCGAGACACCTGCCGGCCGGCCGCCTCCTACCTCTGCCAGTACCTGTTGCCCCTGGACTTCATAACTGATCTGCCCGTCTCTGCCGGTTGTACGGTCATTTGGGTGGTCGCTGACCGCTTTTCCAAGATGGCTCACTTCATTCCACTGCCAGGCCTTCCGTCTGCACCCGAGCTGGTTAAAGACTTTATCCGCCACATCTTCCGTCTTCATGGCCTGCCCCGTCACATCGTGTCGGATCGAGGAGTACAGTTCACTTCTCGTTTCTGGAGAGCCACTTGTAAATTGCTGGACGTCACCCTGGACTTCTCCTCCGCTTACCACCCACAGTCTAATGGTCAAGTGGAGCGGATCAATCAGAACCTGACCAGTTACCTCCGGCACTTCGTTAATGCCCACCATTCTGACTGGGTGGATCTTCTGCCATGGGCCGAATTCTCGTACAACAATCACGAGAGCGAGTCTTCCTCCAAATCCCCGTTTTTTGTAGTCTACGGTCAGCATCCTCGGATCCCGTTTCCCGTCTCCACCTCGGTGGACAATCCGGCTGCGGAATCTCTTGTTAACAAATTTTCCTCCATTTGGGAGAGTACCCGGTCCGCACTCCTTCTGTCATCCGAGCGTATGAAAAGACACGCTGACAAAAAACGTCTGGACCCTCCTCAATTCCGTCCTGGGGATAAAGTCTGGCTCTCGTCCAAATATGTCCGGCTCAAGATCCCTTCCTATAAGTTAGGGCCTCGGTTCATCGGCCCACTGGAGGTCATCAGTCAGATCAACCCGGTGGCCTATAAATTGAAACCCCCAGCCAACTTACGGATCCCTAACTCCTTCCATGTATCTCTCCTCAAACCTGTGGTGCTTAACTCTTTTTCCAAGTCTACAGGTACGCCTCCTGCTCCGGTTTCTGCTGAGGACGAGTTTGAGGTAGAGAACATTCTTGCCACCAAAAGGGTAAGAGGAAAGACCTTTTTTCTGGTAGATTGGAAGGGGTTTGGTCCTGAGGAGAGAACGTGGGAGCCCCGGGAGAACATCCATGCCCCTCTCATCCTAGCTAAATTTCTATCTGGCCTAAAAAAGGGGGGGCCTAAAGGGGGGGGTACTGTAGTGCCGGCGTCCCTGCCCTCTGCTAGGCAGGGACGCTGCTCCACTCACCGCTCTGCTCCGTGCCCGGCGTCCTCCCCCCGCTCTGCTGTCAGCGCGCGCTCCTTCCCGGCCCCTGTGCTTAGGGCGCGCGCGCGCTCCCCTCCTCTTAAAGGGGCCGCGCGCGCCGTCCTAAGGAGTCCCCGGCCAATGGCCGGAGGACTTCATCATATATAAGGCACCTCCTCCAAAATGGAGGTGCCCGAGCAATGTTGTTTGCACCTGTGTCTCACCTGTGCTTCAGCCCTCAGGTCCCGTTGCCAGTTACCTGCCAGTTACCTGCCAGTTACCTGCCTGTTACCTGCCTGATTCCTGCCTGTATACTTGTTACCTGTCTGCCAGTCTGAGGTCCGACGGTCTGCCTCACTACTCCTGTCAGTCTGTCTAAGGGACCAGCCTGCCCGCTCACCTGGGAGCGCACATCAGCTACCTGCCTGCTTGCCTGAGGTCCGACGGTCTGCCTTACAACTCCGGTCAGTCTGTCTATGGACCAGCTTGCCCGCTCACCTGGGAGCGCTTCTCCGTTACCTGCCTTCTAGCCAGCCCGGAGGCTCCGCTGTCACGTGCTGTGACCACCAGCTACTCCAGACTCTTGCCCGCTCACCTGGGAGCGCTTCTCCACTACCTGCCTGCTTGCCTACCCGGAGACTCCGCTGTCACGTGCTGTGACCACCAGCTATTTCAGAGACTCTTGCCCGCTCACCTGGGAGCGCTTCTCCGTTACCTGCCTGCTTGCCAGCCCGGAGGCTCCGCCGTCACGTGCCGTGACCACCTGCTATTCCAGAGACTCTCGCTTGCTCACCTGGGAGCACACATCTACCTTCTGCCTGCTAGCCTACCCGGAGGCTCTGCCATCACAGGTCGTACCTACCCTTTACCCAGAGACTGCCCTGATCACTTGCCGTAACTCCCTGTCCGTTCTTCCAGAGACTGCCACCCGCTCCCTTACAAGGGCCGCCCCCTTGTATAGTAGCTCAGAGGTTCCGCCTCCCTGACCCGTTACAGTCCATATATTTGCCAGGACCGACCTGCTGAAGGAAATCCTAACGGACCAAGGGACCCCGTTCATGAGCAAGGTAATGAAGGAGCTGTGCAAGGTCCTCCAGATTACCCTGTTGCGAATCTCCGTTTAGCATCCGCAGACAGACGGCTTAGTAGAGAGCTTTAACAAGACCCTGAAAGCGATGCTCAAGAAAGTCGTAAATAAGGATGGATGTGACTGGGACTACCTGCTGACCAACCTGCTCTTCTCGGTAAGGGAGGTTCCAGTAGCCTCTACCGGTTTTTCTGCATTTGAGCCCCTGTATGGACAATATCCGCGAGGGCTCCTGGACATCGCTAAGGACACCTGGGAAGCCGAGGTTACGCCACACCGGAGCATCATTGAACATGTCGCCCAGATGCAGGAAAGAATAGCGAAAGTGATGCCGATTGTGAAAACACATCTCCTCCAGGCACAGGAAGCTCAGGCAAGGGTCTGTAACTGATCGGCGAGGCTGAGGCAGTTCCAGCCTGGGGACCATGTTTTGTGCTAATCCCTATCGTCGAGAGCAAGTTCCTGGCCAAATGGCAAGGTCTGTAAGAGGTGATGGAGAAAGTTAGTGAGGTTAATTATAAAGTCCACCTGGCCGAAGAAAGTCGCACCAAATATACCATGTGAACTTGCTCAAGTCATGGCGGGACTGGGAACCTGTGGAAACTCCTTGCCTGGGAGCCACTCCAGAAGGCAAGGTGGAGAAGGTCACTATAGCAAAGACTCTATTGCTGGCCCAGAAGCAACAGTGTCGAGAACTACTACAGCGGAATCGGGAGCTGTTCTCATAGTTGCTGGGGCATATTCAGGTGGTAGAACATGACATGCTAACAAATATAAGAGTGAATCTGAAGCCATACCAGATTCTCGAAGAAAGTTGGGAGGTGATCTCGACTGAGGTGAAGAGGATGTTAGAACTCGGTGTGATAGAAGAGCAAAGGTGTTCGAGCCCAATCATCCTTGTACCAAAACCCAACGGAGAGTGGAGGTTTTGTAATGACTACTACCGGCTAAATGAGGTGTCCAAGTGTGACGCGTAGCTGATGCACCGCATCAACGAACTCATTGAAAGGCTTGGACCGGCAAGGTACATGACCACTCTTGACCTGATGAAGGGTGTAATGCACACGCCCGGGCTGAGCGGTGTGTGCGTGTGATTCCACTGGACCGTGCCGGAGAGTGAATGCCTGGAGGGGCGTAACTAGGTATTCACCTGATCTGACCAGGGTCGCACGACGGCATACGACGCCAGTGCACCAAGGAGGAACCGAGCAGAGGGACCAGGTGCTACTCCAGGACAGACCCCGGACACGGCTGTTGACCCACACAGGGGAATACAGGAACAGACAGGTTAGGCTGGCACACAGACTGGTGGGTATAGGCAGGCACGACTGGCATGCAGGCAGGCGGGTATGCAGGCAGGGGGGTACAGGCAAGCACAGCTAGAGTGCAGACAGGGAGGCACTAGCAGGTAGGAACACAGGCGGGATAGGACCCAGTACACACTGGGACTCAGGAACAGAACCACAGATGTGGCGGACAAACACAGCAGAGTAAGGCCGCCCAGAGTGGTGAGCGAGAGCAGGGCAAGACAAGACCGCCTAGAGCGGTGAGCGAGAGTAGAGCAGAACGAGGCCGCCTGGAGCGGTGAGCGAGAGTAGAGCAGGACGAGGCCGCCTGGAGCGGTGAGCAAGAGTAGAGCAGGACGAGGCCGCCTGGAGCGGTGAGCAAGAGTAGAGCAGGACAAGGCCGTCTGGAGCGGTGAGCAAGAGTAGAGCAGGACGAGGCCGCCTGGAGCGGTGAGCAAGAGTAGAGCAGGACGAGGCCGCCTGGAGCGGTGAGCAAGAGTAGAGCAGGACGAGGCCGCCTGGAGCGGTGAGCAAGAGTAGAGCAGGACGAGGCCGCCTGGAGAGGTGAGCAAGAGTAGAGCAGGACGAGGCCGCCTGGAGCGGTGAGCAAGAGTACAGCAGGACGAGGCCGTCTGGAGCGGTGAGCAAGAGTAGAGCAGGACGAGGCCGCCTGGAGCGGTGAGCAAGAGTAGAGCAGGACGAGGCCGCCTGGAGCGGTGAGCAAGAGTAGAGCAGGACGAGGCCGCCTGGAGCGGTGAGCAAGAGTAGAGCAGGACGAGGCCGCCTGGCGTGGTGAGCAAGAGTAGAGCAGGACGAGGCCGCCTGGAGCGGTGAGCAAGAGTAGAGCAGGACAAGGCCGCCTGGAGCGGTGAGCAAGAGTAGAACAGGACGAGGCCGCCTGGAGCGGTGAGCAAAGGCAGAGCAGGCTAGAACAGCCGGAGCGGTGAGCAAAGGCAGAGCAGGCTAGAACCTCCGGAGCGGTGAGCAAAGGCAGAGCAGGCTAGAACCGCCGGAGCGATGAGCAAAGGCAGAGCAGGCTAAAACCGCCGGAGCGGTGAGCAAGGCAGAGCAGGGGGGACAGGGCTCTGTTCACACGGAACAGACAGGAAGGGAAAGGCAGAACCAGATAAACACAGGGTACTTGCAGTGAAGTAGCGAGTGGACCACAAACTCACAAACGGAAGTACAGGGACAACGAGCAGGAGTTAGGTACGAGTTCAGATTCTGCAGAAAAAGGAAAAGTACGGACATAGAGAAACACAGGAAACAGGCTAGAAAAGTATACAGACAAGAACAGACACAGTAGCAAGATACAGAAGCGGGTCTAGGTATGCAGCCCCTAGAAGGCGGGAGGAACAGGCTAGGAGCGTGTTCAGACAGGACAGACAAGATACAGGAGCAGGTATAGGTATGCGGCCCCTAGAAGGCGGAAGGAACAGGCTAGGAGCGTGTTCAGACAGGAACAGGCAAGATACAGGAACGGGTCTAGGTATGCAGCCCCTAGAAGGTGGGAGGAACAGGCTAGGAGCGTGTTCAGACAGGACAGACAAGATACAGGAGCGGGTCTAGGTATGCGGCCCCTAGAAGGCGAAGCGAACAGGCAAGGAGCGTGTTCAGACAGGCCTGGAAATACAGCCTCCAGGATAGGCAGACAAGCAAACACAGAAGGGGACCTGGCACATTCAGAGTGAAAGAGCACACTGAATGAAACACAATGCTCAGGCATGGGTTAATTGGAGCAGCTGGTTTAAATACCAATTGACAGACAGCAATAGGCTGAGGACGCACAAGGGGTGTGCCTGCAGCAGGTACAAAAAGCAGGAAGTGATCGGGTGCCGCCCTTAAGCAGCAGCACACAGAAGCAAACAGACAGCATGGAGGGAAGCCAGAGAGACATTCTGGATTGGAGATCAAGTGCGCGCTCTTGCACAGTGGGAGATGGACCACTATGCAAGGACGCCGCCAGGTATGTTACAAAGGGTTATTGGCAGATCCCCATGGCCCAGACGGCCAAGGAGGAGACGACTTTCTCAACATCTGATGGGTGCTTTCAATACACTCGGATGCCGTTCGGACTACAGGGGGCCCCAGCCACCTTCCAGAGGGCTATGGAGGAAACAGAGATGGTGTTTCAACAGCTGAAGCTAGCACTGTGTAAGCAGCCAGTTCTGGTCGCACCAGACTTTAAGAAAGACTTTGTGGTCCAGACATACTCTTCGGAGGTTGGTCTAGCAGCCGTACTCTCTCAGGAGATAAATAGAGAATATCCCATTCTCTATCTGAGCCGGAAGCTTTTGTCCTGCGAGAAGAACTACGCAATAGTAGAAAAGGAGTGTTTAGCCATAAAGTGGGCCGTAGATACACTGAGATACTACCTACGAGACCGGAAGTTTAAGTTGGTGTTAGACCATGCCCCTTTGAGATGGTTGAGGGAAAAGTGGGGTAAAAATACTAGGGTAACTAGATGGTTCCTAGGTTTTCAGGACTTTAACTTTGACATGGAGCATAGGCCCGGGAAGTTACATGGGAACACAGATACCCTCTCTAGAATTCCCTGCCTGGTATCGGAAGGTGACCAAACCTTCGGCTTTGGGGAGAGAGGCAGAATATGTGACAGAGTCACTGGTGTGATATATGAGGGGAGGTATGTGTCACGCAGGTTGCTCTCCTGTGTGGACTCAAACCTACTAAATTTCTGCCAGCATGTTATATGCTGGGGGTTAACTCTCTTAAAGGGTGTGGTTTTATGGGAATGGCAAAGAGGGTGGGAGGCCATTCCCCTACCTCCCCTCAGGATGTAGTGGAGCAAGGTTTAAATGCTCAGTCACTATTGTTTCCTGTGTGGAGTGTGTGGTCTGGAGATTGTAATCTCCAGCCTGTGCTGGGCTGAAGCGAGAGAAGAACACCGGAGGACTAGTGTTGCTTGTAGCATCGGCGTCTCTGCATCCCCCTTACCGCCGCGGTCCTGCTCTGCCGTCTTCCGGCCTCCCTGCAGCTGCTGCTGGTGCACGCAGCTTCCCCGGCTCTGTGCTTAGGGAGCGCACTCCCCCCCTCTTAAAGGGGCCGCGCGCACCGTCCTAAAAAGTCCCCGGCCAATGGACGGAGGACTTCCCCTATAAAAGGCACCTCCTCCAATATGGAGGTGCCCATGCAAGGTTGTTGCTTTGTGATTATTACTTTGTTTCAGCCCTCAGGTCCTCTGCAAGTCAGTCCTGTCCGCCAGTCTGATCTTCAGTCCAGTCCGCCAGTCTGACTACTCTCCAGCCCGACAGTCTGTCTACAGTCCAGTCTGCCAGTCTGTCTATGGGCTCTGCTTTCCTGGAAGCACCTGCCTGTTACCTGCCGTGCCTGCCAGCCTGCTTTACCTGGAAGCACCTGCCTGCTACCTGCCGTGCCTGCCAGCCTGCTTTACCTGGAAGCACCTGCCTGTTACCTACCGTGCCCATCAGCCTGCATTACTTGGAAGCACCTGCCAGCTACCTGTTGTGCCCGCCAGCCTGCCTTTCCGGTACACTCGCCTGGCTATCGCCTAATTAGCCCGCTGATTTACCCGGACCACCCGTCAGCCTGCCTGCCGAAGCTCATCCGCTGTTCCGGTCAGTTCCTGCCTTCTGACCCGTGGGAGTCACCTGCTCTCATACAAGGTCGGTCCCAGAGTGGCACCTGGTTCCTCTCTGGTTCACGGAGTCGACTGAGCCGCCGTGCGACCTTGGTCGGACCGAGTTGATACTTAGCCACGCCCCTCTGGCCCCTCTTTGCACTGCAGCACAGAGGTTCCACCACCCGGATCCGTAACATTGCTGACTGACCGATCACAGCACGATCGCGCCGTTCAGGAGGCAGGCAGAGGGATGGGAGCTCCCTTTGCCTTCAGATCGGTGCCCCACGACGTCATCAGGGGGCCGACCGTTGCTGTTACCAAGCTACAGAAATGCTGCGAGTATGTTCTCAGAAGCTTTCAAGAAGATTTTACACAGGTAAAATGTACTGCAATGCTAGTGCATTATAATACATTACACCTGTGGAAAAAGTGAAAAAAGTGAAAGTCCCATAGTGGGACTAAGTACAAAAAAAAAAAAAAAGTTAAAAAATAATAAAATATATTACACTAATAAATACATTTTTATGTAAAAAAAAAATAGGGGGCATGACCGGAAGCCGATGAGGAAGGACGTGCTTGCAAGAGCTCTGTGCGCTGATCTGGCCATCTGAAGCAATCATCCCTTACTTTAAAAATATTACTGAGACTTTCAATCTCCATATTCTTCCCCAGGTTGCGGGCTACAGCCTGAACATTTTCCGGACCGGATCGGCCTTCCATAAGCAAAGTTAAGGTCTGAGGCCTACTTCTGCCTCGAGGCTGAGGCCTACCCGGAAACTTACTACCTACCCTCACTTTGTTGCCAGCCTGCCTGGCTGAACCCGAGGTCCGGAGTCGCGGCCAGAGACACTGAGGCATCTGGGATCGTCGCTCCTGCGGTGAGTCAGCTGATACAGGCAGTACGGATGCCGGAGCCCGGAGGCCCAGCTTCGGAGCCTGGCAGCGCGCAGGACCGCGGCATCACTGGCGATCCTGGTCCGGCCCGCTGTCTGCCACCGGAGATCGAAGTGCAGCGCGGAGTGGCGGACCTCGACGGGGGAAGTGGAGGTGAGGAGGAGCCATCGGCAGGAGTTCTCCCTGGCTCCTGTGGAACGGGGGGTCGAGCACCTGCACCGGTGCAAAGAGACTGGGGCGGAGGAGTGGGATTACCTGGGGAATGATCAAGGCAACCTCTTTGGCGACCACCCTGAACATAATCAAGGTCCTTGGGCACACAGGCCTAAAAGAGATCTCCCCTCCATTGTAATAAAACCCCATTGGGAACCAGCTAAGAGAGAGCACTACAGGGGACTGGATTTGCACCCCTTACCCCTCATTATCCTCCCTGATAAGTCACTGACTGAGGGGCTGACGCAGAAACTTGCAAGGGGTCTTCAGACACTGTAAATATACTTTAAATAAAACAAAAAGGCCTCTCATTAATACGACTTACTCCACACACAAGGCAAACCGGTGTTCTCTCTCTACTTTAGTAGCAGTCCCATGTATCACACAAAAAGAGGAAGGAAGAAAAGACAGGACATTGCATTCTATTGAATACAACAACTCAGACAGTCACTGAAAATATCTATATTAAACTAACGCAGGATTTTAAACCACTACTGCCATCTTGTGACAAAATCAAGAACTGACACTCTTAACAGTTCTTCATATCTGCTTTGAACTAAACAGCAACTTATAGGAGACCTTCGGGAGGCAGAAAAAAATCGTCTGCTTTTTATTAGAGCTCCCTGGTTGTAGGAGAAACCCCTTCCTGTTTCCCCTGACAAGGGCACAAAAAGCCAGGATAAGGACCAGGCAAGGGCATCCATTACCGAACCCAGCTCTCCGGAAACCCCGGGGTCGACAGGCTCAGGTAGCGCCACATAAAGCAGCGGAATCACCATCAGCAGGAGCCTCACAATATTGCTCTAGTTAATCACTCTACTAAAGCAACAAGCGATCCGCCATGTAACTTACCACTACCAGCTCCTTAGCTGAACTGCCTTACAGAGACCAATGTGACTATTAAGTCAACAGTGACATCACCACCTTTTATACGAAAACTCGTAGTGATTCTACACGCTATGGATAAATTTGTGGGCAAAAACAATAAGGGAGGCAGAGTCGCGACACACACTCAAAACGCAAATTCTCCCACAAAGTTGGCAAATGAGGCAAGCAGAGGTGATCCACAATCCATAGCCCAAGCTATAATGGACCGTCTAATGCTAGAAATTGATAACAGGCTGACGGCCTTTCAGGCATCGCTGGAAATAATTGTATCACAGGTCAACACACAGGGGTCACGTCTAGCGGAGGCAGAGCACAGTTTCGGATCTAGAAGACGCAGAAAGGCTGTGTGCCTACTATGCATTTTTAAGCATTTCCGCAGCGGCAATTCCGCTGCAGAAACGCTTAAAAAACGCTTGGTAGAAGGTCTGCCTTGTTTCCCAATGATAATCCGCATGTGCTGTGCACATACTGTGGAAATTTCCGCTGCGGATTATCATTGCGGAAAAATCCGCAGCACTACCAATTATTTTGCATAAACGGGGCGTTTTCGCCGCCATTGACTTGCATTGGAATGCTTGGATTCCGCATCACTGCATCTACAGATGCGGAATCCATGCGTTTCAATGTGCGGATGGTACCCGGGTCTGGAGAAGAGGAGACTCTCCTCCGGACCCGGGTACCATAGAACCTGTAAAAAAAAGAATAAAATAAAAAATATACATTATACTTACCTTCTGATGGCCCCCGGAGTCCTTGTCTCTGCTTGCCGGCAGCTCGCGGTAGACTAAAGACCTGCGCTGATGTCATTTAGTCATGTGACGGGTCTCGCGATCGGTGACGTCGGCAGGTCCTTAAATCTATCGCGAGCTGCCAGCAAGCAGAGACAAGCCGAGCCGAGACATCGGGGGCCATCAGAAGGTAAGTATATATTTATTTTTTACCATTCTTACGGTCACACTATATAAATCCATGCCATTTGCATGGATTTACACTGCTCAAAAAAATAAAGGGAACACTCAAATAACACATCCTAGATCTGAATGAATGAAATATTCTCATTGAATACTTTGTTCTGTACAAAGTTGAATGTGCTGACAACAAAATCACACAAAAATCATCAATGGAAATCAAATTTATTAACCAATGGAGGCCTGGATTTAGAGTCACCCCCAAAATTAAAGTGGAAAAACACACTGCAGGCTGATCCAACTTTGATGTAATGTCCTTAAAACAAGTTAAAATGAGGCTCAGTATTGTGTGTGGCCTCCACGTGCCTGTATGACCTCCTTACACTACTTGGGCGTACTCCTGATGAGGTTGCGGATGGTCTCCTGTGGGATATCCTCCCAGACCTTGACTAAAGCTTCCACCAACTCCTGGTCAGTCTGTGGTGCAACGTGACGTTGGTGGATGGAGCGAGACATGATGTCCCAGATGTGCTCAGTCGGATTCAGGTCTGGGGAACTGGCGGGCCAGTCCATAGCTTCAATGCCTTCATCTTGCAGGAACTGCTGACACCCTCCAGCCACATGAGGTCTGGCATTGTCCTGCATTAGGAGGAACCCAGGGCCAACTGCACCAGCATATGGTCTCACAAGAGGTCTGAGGATACCTAATGGCAGTCAGGCTACCTCTGGCAAGCACATGGAGGGCCCTCCAAAGAAATGCCACCCCACACCATAACTGACCCACTGCCAAACCGGTCATGCAGAAGGATATTGCAGGCAGCAGATCGCTCTCCACGGTGTCTCCAGACTCTGTCACGTCTGTCACATGTGCTCAGCGTGAACCTGCTTTCATCTGTGAAGAGCACAGGGCGCCAGTGGCAACTTTGCCAATCCTGGTGTTCTGCATCCTGCACGGTGTTGGGCTGTGAACACAACCCCCATCTGTGGACGTCGGGCCCTCATACCACCCTCATGGAGTCGGTTTCTAACTGTTTGTGCAGACACATGCACATTTGTGGCCTGCTGGAGGTCATTTAGCAGGGCTCTGGCGGTGCTCCTCCTGTTCCTCCTTGCACAAAGGTGGAGGTAGCGGTCCTGCTGCTAGGTTGTTGCCCTCCTACGGCCCCTCCACGTCTCCTGGTGTACTGGCCTGTCTCCTAGTAGCGCCTCCAGCCTCTGGACACTACGCTGACAGACACAGCAAACCTTCTTGCCACAGCTCGCATTAATGTGCCATTCTGGATGAGCTGCACTACCTGAGCAACTTCTGTGGGTTGTAGAGTCCGTCTCATGCTAACTTGTGTGAAAGCACAACCAACATTCAAAAGTTACCAAAACATCAGCCAGAAAGCATTGGTACTGAGATGTTGTCTGTGGTCCTCACCTGCAGAACCACTCCTTTATTGAGGGTGTCTTGATAATTGTCAATAATTTTCATCTATTGTCTATTTCATTTGCACAACAGCATGTGAAATTGATTGTCAATCAGTGTTGCTTCCTAACTGGACAGTGTGATTTCACAGAAGTTTGATTTACTTGGAGTTATATTCTGCTTAAGTGTTCCCTTTATTTTTTTGAACAGTGTGTATAGTGTGACCAAGTTGTCAAGTACTTTCCAAGTGATGCTAAAATCGCTTGGAAAGCGCTTGTCAACCCGCATGCGGAAATGCATGTGAAGAACGCTTCACATCCGCTTGTCTCTGGCAGGAAAAACGCATGTACAATCCGCATGCGTTTTTTCTTCCAGGGAGATGCAGAAATGCTCAGGAAAAATCCGGAGCATTTCTGCATCGTGGGCACATAGCCTAAAGGACATTACAAACAGGCTGGTAGCCAAAGAAAAAGAAACTTCCTTCCTGCTAGATAAAGTTTATGACCTGGAAAATAGATCTCGCCGCAACAATTTGAGGCTGGTAGGTTTCCCTGAGTCGGTCCCATCATCAGACCTCATTAACATTACATCAGAGTGGCTCCCAAAAGTGTTGAACTGAAATCCGGCATCAAAGAAGATCACGATCGAAAGAGCCCACCGCATAGGACCACCAAGGAAGGGAGAGAAGGATAAACCGCGACCGGTCATCTTCAAGGTCCTAGACTTTCAAGACAAGCTATGAATACCATCAGCCTTCAGGAAGAAACGGAAGCTACTCTACAACAACAATTAACTCCTTCTCTTTCAGGTCTACTCTGCGGCCTTAGCCGCGAAAAGCAAAACCTTCAACTCAGCATGTAAAATCTTGGTAGATAACAATATTCGGTTTGGTTTACAGTACCCGGCTATCCTACGTTTTACATTTTCCGGAAAGAATTGGACCTTTGATAATCCAACAAAGGCCCTCACCTATCTATGCTCAGAAATCCAGTCCTCACCTCGAGATCGGGGAGATACTTGAACATATGGAGTCACAATACTTATCTTTTTCCTTTCACTTGTTCTACTGTGATGTCACTGATTTTTTCTTTTTGGAAGGCTATTTTTGACATATGCTTTGCATTACTGATATGTTAAGGTTGTTCATGTTTTCTTCAAGAAATGATAGTTGAAATTATTGTTGTTGGGGGGGGGTAGAGGGTCTCTACGTGCTCCTATATAGTTTGCTGGCCTTATCAGCTCTAGCACTTACTCGCTGGGATAAATGGAGAGCTGGATTACAAATTTTAATAATTTCATGGCTGTTTACGCGTTTGGGGATAAGTTAATGGCGAACACAGCCAACCAAGAGATATCCATAACACGATCTCTCCAGTGGTGTCATTGGAACGTCAATGGGCTTAATTCTCCTGTTAAAAGGAAAAAAGTCTTAAATTATCTACAACGTGCAAATTTCTATGTTATTTTTTTACAGGAAACGCATTGGGTAAAGAATAACCAGCCTTCTTTCCTTAGCAAGAAATACACACCGGGTGCAGAGGCCTCTTATGCCATACCTTTCAATAAAGGTATTAATTATGAGATTTTTGATGTGATGGCAGACCCGCAAGGAAGATTCCTACTGGTTAAAGTTAATATAGAAGAAATTACCTATTGTCTGGTCAATGTGTATGCACCTAATGTTTATGACCCTCAATTTCAGGCACAACTAATAACACACATAACTGACTGGGAAACACCCAACTTAATCATAGGGGGAGATTTCAATGAAGGCCATGATGTGTCACTAGACAAAACTAGCTCCCATACAACACAACAGTCATCACAGAGCGGTTACATACAGTCACTACTAAATCAGTTGGGACTGACGGACATTTGGAGGCTACAACACCCCATAGAGAGAGACTACTCTCATTACTCCCATGTGCACAACTCCCATGCTCGGTTGGATTACTGGTTGCTGGGCATTTCCATGCTGCCATTAGTGCTCCAATCGGATATTCTAAATATCCATGCATCAGACCATGCCCCTGTGACTTTCAGCTCACGTTTAGTCAGCCCAATAAAAACAGAGAGAAGCTGGAGATTCCCCACCTACTTACATAAATAAGATGATTTCAGGGCATTTTTACAATCCTCTAGGGACATTTGTAAGAATGATAATCAGGAGCAGAATCAAAACACTTCCTTATTCTGGGCAGCATCCAAGGCCGTGATAAGGGGACAAATAATCTCATATATAAGTAATAAAAGGAAGAAATTAATGGAGAAAACCATAGAAACACAGAAGCTATTAACACAAACATACAAAAACTTTAAATCCAACACACACATCAACAAAAAAAATTCTTGGAGGCAAAAGAAATAGCGGACACTTTGGCGCATGAAAGAGAATAGCACAACTTAGACTACCAAATACACAAATATTTTAAATGGGGTAACAAACGAGGACATCTGCTAGCTTCCCTCACCAAACCCTTCAGAAAACAAACTAGAACAAATAAAATCCCCCCAAAAATGGCCAGCTAGCATCTAAAAACAAAGATCGTGGATGAGTTTAGGACATTCTTTAGCTCCTTGTACAAAGAGGGAGGGGGAGAAGTTGACGAGAACTCTTGCTTTCTCAAGAACAATGTTACCCCTACACTTACAGAAGAACAAAGAACAACACTTAACAAACCCATTATCCCAACAGAAGTGTTGCAAACCATCAACACCCTAAACATATCTAAAGGACCGGATGGTTTCGGAAATGAACATTACAAAATACTAGGAACTGCAGTAAGCTCACACCTTTGCGAGGTATTTAATGGAATAGTGAAAGATGGTCAACTACCTGACCGGTTTAATGAGGCTAATATCATTGTGTTACCCAAACCGGGCAAAGACACCTCACAGGTTAATGGATATAGACCAATATCGCTACTCAACTCTGATTTTAAAATCTTTACAAAAATCTTAGCAAACAGAGTGCAACAGATAATTCCTGACCTAATATTACCACATCAAATGGGATTCGTTCATGGAAAATCCATCACATATAACATTAGAACAGCCATAGGGGCGATATCCTCAGGTAGAGCGCGTGGACACAAAAGAAGCATTGTGGTGAGCCTCGATGCAGACAAGGCTTTCGACCCAGTATCCTGGCTCTACTTACATAAACTGCTAAAAATTCGCAATTTTGGTCCACGATTCTGTGAGGCTGTAAAACCAATATATAAAAATCCTACATCCCGACTCTACATAAACACCACATTTTCTGAACACTTTCAAATACAACGAGGCACAAGAAAGGGATGTCCACTGTCCCCGCTATTATTCAACTTAGCACTAGATCCTCTTCTAAGAACTTTACAAAATCTACCGGCATTCTAAGGAATCATGGTGGGTAACTCATCAGTTAAGCTACTAGCCTTTGCCGATGACATATTGTTATTTATCGCTAACCTGACTCAAGCTATTCCTATAATGAAGATACTGGACTTATACGGGAAAAATACAGGCTTTAACCCCTTAACAACATCTGACGTACTAATACGCGTCTGTGCCCTGGGACTTAAGAGCCAGACCCATATTAGTACGTCATGGCGATCGCGCGCGCACACAGGCTGTGCGGGCGCGATCACCGCCGGGTGTCAGCTGATTGTCACAGCTGACACCCGATACTATGTGCAGGCAGCAGTCCTGCACCGCTCCCAGCACATTAACCCCCGCGATGCTGCGATTGAAGTCGATCGAAGTCGATCGCAGCATTGCGGGGGCAAGGGGAGGTGATCGCAGATACTCACCTCCTCTTCCGGCTTCCAGCGCTGTCTGCAAAGGCTTCCCGGGTGTTGCCATGACGACCCAATGTCGTCATGACAACATCCGGGTCACCAGACAGCAGGAAGATTGTTTGGACATGCGCAGTGCATCTCCAAACAATCTTCTCCCTGTCCGGCGCTGACAGCCTGCATGGCACAGGGATGGTGCTGCATTCCTGTGCCATGCAGGCGATCAGAGAAAAAAAAGTGAAAGTCCCAGAGTGGAACAAAGTAATAAACTATATAAGCTTCCAGAAAGTGAAAAAAAAAAAAAAAAAATTGCAAAAATATAAAAAAAAATAAAAAAATAATCCACCAAAAATAAAAATATAATGTACCCATCAATAAATATTATTATAAAAAAAATAAAAATAAATAAAAGTACACATATTTGGTATCGCCGCATCCGGAACAACCTGACCTATAAAACTGTCTCACTAGTTAACCCCTTCAGTGAACACGGTAAAAAAAAAAAAAAAAAGAAAAACGAAGCAAAAAACAATGCTTTATCACCATACCGCCAAACAAAAAATGGAATAACACGTGATCAAAAAGACAAATATAAATAAAAATGGTACCGCTGAAAACGTCATCTCGTCCCGCAAAAAACAAGCCGCCATACAGCTCCATCATCCGAAAAATAAAAAAGTTATAACTCAGAATAAAGCGATGCTAAAAAATATTTTTTTCTATAAAATTGCTTTTATTATGTAAAAGTGCAAAACATAGAAAAACAATATAAATGTGGTACCACTGTAAACGTACTGACCCGAAGAATAAAGCTACCTTATCAATTTTACCACACGCGGAACAGAATAAAAAAAAAACAAAAAAAACAATTCCAGAATTGTTGGTTTTTGTTTATTCTGCCTCCCAAAAATCGGAATAGAAAGCGATCAAAAAATGTCACGTGCCTGAAAATGGCACCAATAACAACGTCAAGTCATCCCGCAAAAAACGAGCCGTCACATGACTGTCTGCCAAAATCTGGAAAAATTATAGCTCTCAAAATATGGCGATGCAAAAACTAGATAATACAAAAAATGCGTCTTTTAGTGTGTGACAGCTGTCAATCATAAAAACCCCATATGATTCTGGTATTGCTGTAATCACACCGACCTGAAGAATAAAGTCGTCTAATCACTTATACCGCACAAGGAACGGCGTCAAAATAAACTCTTGGGTTAGGATTGGGCTAGGGTTAGGGCTGGGTTTGGGGCTAGGGTTGTGCTAGGGCTAGTGTTGTGCTAGGGTTAGAGTTGTGCTACGGTTAGGGTTGTGCTAGGGTTAGGGCTGGGGTTGGGGTTGGGGTTAGGGTTGTGATGGGGTTGGGATTTTTTTCAAAAGTAAGAAAAAAAGATGACGATATGGCGACTAGTGTTGAGCGCAAGTGCTCGCTACTTGAGTTTGCATCGGGTGCTCTGGTATGCATTGAGTATCGTGGGTATTTGAGTGACATGCTTGAGTCTCTGCCCCATATGCTTCGCGGCCAAAAAAACTTTACGGGGATTGCCTGCCATGCACGAGCGATCCCCGCATGTTTTTTTTGGGTGTCTAATAACCGTTAAACATGCGGAGCAGGGACTCGAGCATGTCACTCGAGCACACGCTGTACATGGTGCATACCTGAGTACCCGATGCAAACTCAAGGAGCGAGCACTTACGCTCAAGACTAATGACAACTTATTCAATATGATGACCTAATGTAAACAAATTCTGTGTCGTACCTCTGGGTTCAAAATGATCACTATACACCTTAATAAAATCCTTGGGGGGTATAGTTTCCAAAATGCGGTCACTTGTGGGGGAGCTCCACTGTTTAGGCACATCATGGGCTCTCCAAACGCGACATGGTGTCCGCTAACAAATTGAATGGAAAATCGTCTCAAATTGTTAGCGGATGCCATGTTGCGTTTGGAGAGCCCCTGCGTGCCCAAACATTGGAGCTCCCCCACAAGTGACCCCATTTTGGAAACTAGACCCCCCAATACACCTATCTAGATGCATAGTGAGCACTTGGAACCCCCAGGTGCTTCACAAATTGATTCATAAAAATGAAAAAGTGTTTTTTTTTTTCACTTTTTCATTTTTATGAATCAATTTGTGAAGCACCTGGGGGTTCCAAGTGCTCACTATGCATCTAGATAGGTGCCTTGGGGGGTCTAGTTTCCAAAATGGGGTCACTTGTGGGGGAGCTCCAATGTTTGGGCACACAGGGACTCTTCAAATGCAACATGGTGTCCGCTAACAAATTGTCGGCTCAAATTGTTAGCGGACACCATGTTGCGTTTGGAGAGTCCCTGTGTGCCCAAACATTGGAGCTCCCCCACAAGTGACCCTATTTTGGAAACTAGACCCCCCAAGGCACCTATCTAGATGCATAGTGAGCACTTGGAACCCCAGGTGCTTCACAAATTGATTCGTAAAAATGAAAAAAAAACACTTTTTCATTTTTACGAATCAATTTGTGAAGCACCTAGGGGGTTCCAAGTGCTCACTATGCATCTAGATAGGTGCCTTGGGGGGTCTAGTTTCCAAAATGGGGTCACTTGTGGGGGAGCTCCAATGTTTGGGCACACAGGGGCTTTCCAAACGCAACATGGTGTCCGCTAACAATGTGAGCCGACAATTTGTTAGCGGATATCATGTTGCATTTGGAGAGTCCCTGTGTGCCCAAACATTGGAACTCCCCAACAAGTGACCCCATTTTGGAAACTAGACCCCCCAAGGCACCTATCTAGATGCATAGTGAGCACTTGGAACCCCTAGGTGCTTCACAAATTGATTCATAAAAATGAAAAAGTGTTTTTTTTTTCACTTTTTCATTTTTACGAATCAATTTGTGAAGCACCTGGGGGTTCCAAGTGCTCACTATGCATCTATTAGAAGATACAATCTGGCAGTGAACTTTAGATATACACTGTGTTCCAAATTATTATGCAAAAAGTGTTTAGGAGTGATAAGGTAAGAATTTTTTTGTTTGTCAGTTAAACTCATTGATGGTGATGTGTGTCAGGGCTCTTTATATCACTGTAAGCAATTGCAGACACCTGTGCTAATTAGTTTGGCAGGTGTGTCCAATGAAAGGCAAGACTACTTAAGAAGGCTGTCCAACATTATTAAGTAGCCTACATTTTCTGCCAAAATGGGAAAGAAAAAGGATGTGTCGGCTGCTGAGAAGCAACAAACTGTGGAGTGTTTAGGTCAAGGCATGACTACAATCAACATTGCCAAGACACTTCATCGTGATCATCGCACAATCAAGAAGTATGTAGCTGATTCACAGTACACACGTGTGCGTGCTGATAAGGGAAAATTGAGGACTCTTTCCTACAGGCAATTACGTCTGGTTAAAAGAGCAGCGGCAAAAAAGCCTTGTCATAGCAGCAGACAAGTTTTTGAAGCTGCTGGTGCCTCCAACGTCCCCTGAACAACAAGATGCAGGGTCATTCAGAGGTTTGCAGCTGTGCGTAAGCCATCCTGTCGATCTCCTCTGTCCACTGCACACAAGCAGAAATGGCTCCAGTGGGCCAAACAATACATGAAGACTGACTTCAAAACTGTTTTGTTCACCGATGAGTGCCGTGCAACGCTCGATGGTCCAGATGGATGGAGTGGAGGATGGCTGGTTGATGGACACCCCATGCAAACACGGCTACGGCGCCAACAAAGAGGAGGTGGAGTAATGTTTTGGGCTGGAATCATAGGGAGAGAGATTGTCGGCCCCTTTAGGATCCCTGAAGGGGTAAAGATGAACTCCATAATGTATGTTGAGTTTCTCAAACAGCACTTCCTTCCATGGTTCAAGAAGAAGAACCGTGCATTCCGCAGCAAGATCATTTTCATTCATGATAATGCACCGTGTCATGCTGCACATAACACATCTGCATCTCTGGCTGCTATGGGCATAAAAGGGGACAAACTTATGGTGTGACCCCCATGCTCCCCTGACCTCAACCCCATTGAGAACCTCTGGAGCATCATCAAAAGGAGTGTCTATGATGGCGGGAGGCAGTTCACATCTAAGCAACAGCTCTGGGAGGGTATTCTGTCCTCATGCAAAACAATTGAAGCAGAAACCATCCAAAACCTGACAAATTCAATGGACGAGAGAGTTCAGAAGCTCCTTTCAAACAAGGGGTCCTATGTGCAAATGTAACATCACCTAGAATAAAGTTTTGAGTTGAAAACTGTTTGATTTCGGTTTGTAATAACCTGCTAATGCTTATAATTTCAAAAATGACCATTTTTTTGTTCTTTATTAAAATAAAAAGGTTGAAAACTCTGCTGTGCATAATAATTTGGAACATGCATTTTAAGTGCAGTTTGAGTGTTTTTTTTTTTAAATATAATGTTATCATAGACAGTTTGTACAAAAACCTTTCAATTGTACTCTAATAGTTAATTGACTGGAAAATTACAATGACTGCAATTCATATAGCTAATTTGTGAAAATCTGAGAAAATATTATTTGCATAATAATTTGGAACACAGTGTATAGTAGATTGGATCCGCGGGACCTACCATTTTGATAACGTACAACAAGAGCAACAACTGAGTCCCCGGGTGTCACTAACTGCCCTGATCCACTTAAGCAATGATGAAATCTCTGATGATATCAGAGAACACCCGGTCTTGTGGCAAACTATTTTAACATGGAGGAGAGGGAGAAAAATTTGTGAAGGGTCAGGGAATAGATCTCCCTTCCAGCCATTCCTAGGCCACCCAAACTTTATGAATAACTGTCCATCCTCACATTATGAAACTCCAGAACAGTCCCAAGCTCGACGTCAGCAGCAAGCGACTTACATGGCGTCCCAAAGAGCCACTGAAACTTATGAAATGGCCGAATCTCGGAGATGCACTGTTGCTGAAAGGGCAGCACAGCGACGTCAAACATTTACAAGAAATACATGGATATTGTTTAATAAAGCTGCATTTGAGTATGACGAGACTCTTGATTATGAAACTCACAAGCTTATAAAAATAGAAGCAATGACCATAGATTGCAAATATTGCAGAGCTCTTAAGTGGAAAGAGGAAGCAGCAGGTATGTGTTGTTTGGGCGGGAAAGTAGCTCTTCCTTATATAGACGAGCCAGTTCAACCTTTAAAAGAGCTTTTCTCTAATGAAACTGATGAATCTCGCCTTTTTCTAAATAATATAAGAAAATACAACATGTGCTTTCATATGACGTCTTTTGGAGCAGATCAAATTGTCTCAATGCCAGGGTTTTGCCCGACCTTTACAATACAAAGACAAGTATACCACCGTATCATAGTAACATAGTTTTTAAGGTTGAAGGAAGACTAAGTCCATCTAGTTCAACCCATAGCCTAACTTGTTGATCCAGAGGAAGGCAAAAAAATAAACATGTGGCAACACTAAGCTCCACATTGGGGAAAAAAATTCCTACCTGACTCTATACGACAATCAGACTAGTTCCCTGGATCAACGCCCTATCAAGGAATCTAGTATTTATAACCTGTAATATTATACTTTTCAAGAAAGGCATCCATGCCCTTCTTAAATTTTAATAGTGAATCACTCATTACAACATCATGCGGCAGAGAGTTCCATAGTCTCACTGCTCTTACAGTAAAGAATCCCCGTCTGTGATTATGATTAAACCTTCTTTCCTCCAGACGTAGAAGATGCCCCCTTGTCCCCGTCTCAGGCCTCAGAGTAAAAAGATCAGTAGAAAGGTCTTTGTACTGTCCCCTCATATACTTGTACATAGTAATAAGATCATCCCTAAGCCTTCTTTTTTTCCACAGTAAATAACCCCAAGTGTAATAACCTGTCTTGGTATTGCAGACCCCCCAGTCCTCTAATATCCTTGGTCGCTCTTCTCTGCACCCGCTCTAGTTCAGCTATGTCTTTCTTATACACCGGAGACCAGAACTGTACACAGTATTCTAAGTGTGGTCGCACTAGTGACTTGTATAGAGGTAAAATTATGTTCTCCTCATGAGCATCTATGCATCTTTTAATGCATCCCATTATTTTATTTGCCTTTGCAGCAGCTGCCTGACACTGGCCACTAAACGTGAGCTTGTCGTCCACCAATACACCCAGGTCTTTTTCAGTTACAGTTTTGCCCAGTGTTTTACAATTAAGCATATAATTATACATTTTATTTCCTCTGCCCAAGTGCATTACCTTACATTTATCCCCATTAAAGCTCATTTGCCATTTATCAGCCCAAGCTTCTAGTTTACATAGATCCTCCTGTAATATAAAATTGTCCTCCTCTGTATTGATTACCCTGCAGAGTTTAGTGTCATCTGCAAATATTGAAATATTACTCTATATGCCCCCTACAAGGTCATTAATAATTATGTTAAAAAGAAGGGGGCCAATACTGACCCCTGTGGTACCCCACTGTTAACTGAGACCCAGTCTGAGTGTTTTGCATTAATAACCACCCTTTGTTTACTATCACTGAGACAATTCTTAACCCACATACATATATTTTCCCCTATCCCCATTGTTCTCATTTTATGTATCAACCTTTTGTGTGGAACCGTATCAAAAGCTTTTGAAAAGTCCATATACACAACATCCACTGCATTTCCTTGGTCCAGTCCAGAACTTGCCTCCTCATAAAAACTGATCAGATTAGTTTGACAGGAACGATCCCTCGTAAACCCATGTTGATATTGGGTCATGAGGTTATTCTTCTTCAGATACTCTAGTATAGCATCTCTTAGGAAACCCTCCAGGATTTTACCCACAGTAGAGGTTAAGCTTACCGGCCTATAATTTCCAAGTTCAGTTTTTGTCCCCTTTTTGAATATTGGCACCACATTTGCTATACGCCAGTCCTGTGGTACAGACCCTGTTATTATGGAATCTTTAAAGATTAAAAATAATGGTCTATCTATGACGTTACTTAATTCCTGCAGTACTCGCGGGTGTATCCCATCCGGGCCCGGGGATTTGTCAACTTTAGTGATTTTTAGATGCCGCCGTACTTCCTGCTGGGTTAAGCAAGTGACATTTACTGGAGAATTTTTGTTATCACTAATCATGTTTTCTGTCATGCGATTTTCTTGTGTAAATAGGGTTGAAAAAAAATCATTTAGCATATTGGCTTTTTCCTCATCCTCATCCACCATTTCACCCAGACTATTTTTAAGGGGGCCTACACTATCATTTTTTAGGTTTTTACTATTTATGTAGTTAAAGAATATTTTGGGGTTATGTTTACTTTCTCTGGCAATGATTCTCTCTGCCTCAATCTTTGCTGCCTTGATTTGTTTTTTACATAATTTATTTAATTTTCTATATTTATTTAATGCCTCATCACTACCTACTTGCTTTAGTTCTCTAAATGCTTTCTTTTTGTCACTTATTGCGCCCCTTACAGCTCTATTTAGCCATAGTGGTTTCCTCCTATTTCTAGCATGTTTATTCCCAAGGGGTATATATTGTGCACAGGTCCTATTCAGGATGTTAATAAATGTCTCCCATTTGCTTTGTGTAGCTTTATGTCTCAGGATATCGTCCCAGTTTATTGCACTAAGATCATCTCTTAACCGTTGGAAATTTGACTTCCTGAAGTTTAGTGTCCTTGTAACCCCTCTACTACACATCTTATTAAAGGTTACATGAAAACTTATTATTTTGTGATCACTATTACCCAAGTGACCCCCAACTCGTATATTTGATATGCGGTCTGGACTATTGGTTAATATTAGGTCTAGCAGTGCCCCCCTTCTTGTTGGGTCCTGAACCAGTTGTGAAAGGTAATTGTCTCTCATAGTAGTCAAAAACCTATTTCCTTTGCTTGAACTACATGTTTCTGTCCCCCAATGTATTTCAGGGTAGTTGAAGTCTCCCATAATAATGACTTCTCCTTGAGTCGCTGCTTCATCTATTTGCTTTACGAGGATATTCTCCACTACTTCCATTATTTTTGGACACTTATAACAAACCCCTATCAGTAATTTATTATTTTTTCCCCCTCCCCTTATCTCCACCCACAGGGACTCTACGTTTTCATTAGATTCACATATATCCTCCCGCAAGATGGGTTTTAAGGATGATTTTACATATAAACACCCCCCCCCCTAGCTTGTTTGTACGGTCATTTCTGAACAGACTATAGCCCTGTAAATTAACTGCCCAGTCATGGCTCTCGTCCAGCCACATCTCAGATATCCCTACCATGTCATAATTATTTTCCAACAAAATTAATTCTAATTCCTCCATTTTGTTGGTGAGGCTTCTGGCATTAGTGTACATGCATTTTATGTATCTCTCTGTACCTCTATTCCTTCTTACTTTATTGACTGTTCTAACCCCAGTTTAATTCCTACGTCCATTTCGCAACCACAATTTTTACAAGTTTATTTTATAGGTGACGAAGAAGAACAAATCAACAGGCGTACTGAGTGCGTGCAAAGCGTAGATAGAAACATAGTTAAAAAATTACAACGAGTACTTCACGACCACAACATTTTGGTGCATGAATTTAAAATGGCTAGAGACAGAATGATCAATGACGATCATTTCAAAGTAGTGATTCACCCAGACCGTGTACCACGTGGTCAACATGAGAGACGATTCAATGCCCCTACTACAAATGAAATAGCTGCTGTAATAGTTAGTAGCGAACAAACTATGTCTCGGGACATCGTTGTGCAGGCGTGCGATGGCATGCTCACTAGGGTTCCCGATACACATAGATTCTATGACGCTCTCGAGTACCCAATAATTTTTTGGAAAGGACAAGAGGGGTACAGCATTGATATTCCTCAGATAAATCCAATTACCAAACAAGCAATGCCAAGTAAAAAGGTGTCCTGCAAAGATTTTTATGCCTTTCACTTGATGGTCCGTCGCAGCGATTTTAATTTGATGCTTAAGTGTAGGCTCCTACTTCATCAGTTTCGGGTCGACATGTATGTAAAGATGGAAAGTGAGCGCTTAAGGTTCATTTCTTTAAATAAAAAAAAACTGCGCGCAGAAAATTATATTCACTTGCAAGATGCAATAAGAAATGATGCGGATTTGGATCCAAATAACTTAGGTCAGATGGTGATTCACCCGTCATCATTTGTAAATAGCCCGAGATACCTACACGAATACACACAAGATGCGTTCACATACGTACGTAATTATGGGAGGCCTGATTTATTTATTACAATGACTTTCAACCCCGCTTGGCCAGAAATCACCAAAGAGCTTATGGCTGGTCAAAATTCAACGGACAGACATGACTTAACAGCTCGAGTATTTAGAATAAAAGTACAGAAGTTGGTAGTTCTGCAATGCTTCATGTACTCGATCGAGTGGCAAAAGCGAGGTTTGCCTCATGTGCACTTACTGCTGTGGTTAAAGGAAAAATTGCATCCGAACCAAATTGACGAAATCATATGTGCTGAGATACCAAATAGTGTTGAGCCACCCCCGTAGTGTTCGAGTTCGGTTCGGTTCGTCGAACACCCGTGTGTTCGCCAAACTGTTCGTCGAACTGTTCGTCGAACACCTTCGAACACCGTTAAAACCAATGGCAGGCAAACAAAAACACATAGAAACACATAGAAAACACCTTCAAAGGTGTCCAAAAGCTGACAAACTGCTCAGAAGACACAACTAACACATGGAAAAGTGACAAGTACATATAGTCATGCGAAAAGAAAAGAGGTGGAGGAGTAAAAGGAGGGGGAGACACAGATATAGGCATGTCATGCCCTTCTAAAATCCAAAAAGTGAGAAGCCGACACGTTCAGTCCGCTCCTGCCCGTGCCACTTCCGTGTCGCCGGGTTTGTGCCAGAGCTGCGGTGAACCCTGACGGCCAGCCCCCCTCTCCCAATACTGGTGCCTGTCCGCTGGTGGGTCGAGCGAGCCCCCCTGTGGTGGAGGCAGCTCTAAGCTTTTTAATTTAAATTGTCTCTCTAATTTGAATAAATACACTTTAAATCCATTTACAAGGATCTATTGGAGGGCAAGTCTCATGCCAGCAGCCGCGTAATTCCAGCTCCAGTAGCGTCCACTAAAGCTGCTGCAGTTAAAAAGCTTTTATAAGGATCGAGCTCGGCTGTCCACCGCAAGGCATCCTACTGCCAGTCCGAGCCCCTATGCCTTGGGGTGCCTCCTGATGCTCTTCACTGAGTATCCCGTGGTCCCGAAGCATTTCCTTTGAAAAAATGAAGTGTCCAAACTACAGGTGGTGTAGCTTGCTTAACAGCCGGGATAATCCGCTGACTAGCAGACCCTGCTACTAGGCACAAAGTATTTCCTGGGCTAGATGCAGTTAAAAATTTGTAATTAGATACTCTCGTTGGATGCTGAGAAAGCATTCCATAGAGTCTCCTGGCACGCCATATATGATTCTCTTAAAAAGCTTGGGGTAGGGGTCTAGGGGACCCTTTTATAGCCAAAATCACGGCCCTGTATCGCAATACGTCACCTAGGCTGAAGATAATTGGAACTGTAGCACCCTGAGGGCTCGGTTGCTACAGAGGTATTGCACCTCACCCAGAGGTGTGATATCTCACTCTCAGGTAAGGATGTAGTGTGGATCAGGACCCGACACCTGCATGCATTACACCACATTGCCGTGGGGCAGGGCGACCAATATGCCCCTGAGATGGGCACGACAGTCCCTGTCCCTGGCTGGAGTGGGGGGAGGGAACACTGAGGAAGGGGAACCCTGTAGTGCAGGAGCAGGGAGGAAGCAGTTCCTGGGTGCATTGAGAAGGGAGTATAAAAGGTGGGCACCATCTTAGTTCAGTGCAGAGAAGTCTAAGCAGAAGTGGCAGGGAGCAGGGGCTCTGCATGAGCTCTGCTCCGGAGGCGGGATTAGTAACAGAGGCCCAGGCCTGGAAGAGGGAGAAGGAAGGAAGAGGAGCGGAGAAGGCTCCAGGAACAAGAAACGAAGGGATCTCAGGGGTGCGGACGGGCGAGTCGCCACCGTACGCCCGAATCCACCTGCGTGGAGGGGTCAGGCCAAAGGGGGAGACCGGTCCCCGAAACTAGTGGAGGCAGGAAACGACCCTCAGCTAGATACAGGAGGCTGTGACATTTTCTGTGGCGCAGCCCCTCGCTACACCCGCTAGGAAGGCACCACATAGGGTCAGGGAAACTGGCGCCAAGTTTACCAAGAGGAGGCTCGAGGCAGCCGGACAGAAGGGTTGGTAAGAAAGGCCAGACAAAGGACACACAAAGGGGGTCCTGTGAAGCACTCCAAAGTTATCTGGGAGTTGTCTGAGCCCCTCACCTGGTGAGCACAGTACGACGTGGGCAGCCGTTACCTGCAGACGTGGTCTGGATAATAAGAACTGTGAGTAAAGGCCCTGGACTGCATCACTGACTCCGTGTCATTACTGCTGCTGCCCTGCACCATCACCCCCATCCTCCGCATACACTGCCCTGAGGCTATACTCCTCCCGTGGGGAGTTATGCTACGCTCTGCTGCACCCACAACACCAGCCTCAGCGGTCTGCCCTAGAGCGGCGGTTCACTCTGACCGCAATCCACGGGTGGCGTAGTCGGACATTTAAACATCAAAACCACATAAATAGTTCCGCCACTGGTTTGACCGCCCTGAGCCACGGAACCGGGTTGCCGCCACGGAGACTACAACCACCAGCATCCACCAAAAAGGGTCCGGCTCCGGGTGTCCCAAGGCCCAGGGGGCGCGTCAGAACATTTTCATCACCTTTCACAATCACCAATGGGACAAGGCAGGGATGTTGTCTGTCCCCTCTCTTATACATCCTAGTGACGGAGCACCTGCTCTCATCAATTCGCCATAACCCCAATATTAGGTGGATTGAGGTGGGAGGCACCGAGTACAAGTGCTCTCTATTTGCTGATGATGTCCTAGTATATATCACTCAATCACATATATCCATCCATGCTGTTATGGCTGAAATAGATCACTTTGTTACATGGTCAAATTTTAAAATCAATGCAGCGAAGTCTGAGGCCCTCGATGTCTCCCTCCCCAAATCCATATAGGATTCCATCCAGTCCAACTTTCCCTTTGCCTGGCCCTCACAGGGTATCAAATACTTAGGAATTCCTATTCATAGAGACCTCTCCCATCTATGTTATCTTAATTTTGGGCCCTTTATTGAACAACTCCATACAGACCACGGTTGGCAAGTTAGAACTGTAAGATTCACTACGTGAACCACTGGTGTTTTGTGGAAAAGCACATGTACACTGTGTTCCAAATTATTATGCAAAAAGTGTTTAGGAGTGATAAGGGAAGAATTTGTTTGTTTGTCAGTTAAACTCATTGATGGTGATGTGTGTCAGGGCTCTTTATATCACTGTAAGCAATTGCAGACACCTGTGCTAATTAGTTTGGCAGGTGTGTCCAATGAAAGGCAAGACTACTTAAGAAGGCTGTCTCACATTATTAAGCAGCCTACATTTTCTGCCAAAATGGGAAAGAAAAAGGATGTGTCGGCTGCTGAGAAGCAACAAATTGTGGAGTGTTTAGGTCAAGGCATGACTACAATCAACATTGTGCGATGATCAGGATGAAGTGTCTTGGCAATCAAGAAGTATGTAGCTGATTCACAGTACACACGTGTGCGTGCTGATAAGGGCAAATTGAGGACTCTTTCCTACAGGCAATTACGTCAGGTTGAAAGAGCAGCGTCAAAAAAGCCTTGTCATAGCAGCAGACAAGTTTTTGAAGCTGCTTGTGCCTCCAACGTTCCCCGAACAACAAGATGCAGGGTCCTTCAGAGGTTTGCAGCTGTGCATACGCCATCCTGTCGACCTCCTCTATCCACTTCACACAAGCAGAAATGGCTCCAGTGGGCCAAACATTACATGAAGACTGATTTCAAAACTGTTTTGTTCACGGATGAGTGCCGTGCAGCGCTCGATGGTCCAGATGGATGGAGTGGAGGATGGCTGGTTGATGGACACCCCACGCAAACACGGCTACAGCGCCAACAAGGAGGAGGTGGAGTAATGTTTTGGGCTGGAATCATGGGGAGAGAGATTGTCGGCCCCTTTAGGATCCCTGAAGGCGCTAAAGATGAACTCCATAATGTATGTGGATTTTCTCAAACAGCACTTCCTGCCATGGTTCAAGAAGAAGAACCGTGTATTTCACAGCAAGATCATTTTTCTGCATGATAATGCACCATCTCATGCTGCACATAAAACATCTGCATCTCTGGCTGATATGGGCAGAAAAGGGGACAAACTTATGGTGTGACCCCCATGCTCCCCTGACCTCTACCCCATTCAGAACCTTTGGAGCATCATTAAAAGGAGTGTCTATGATGGCGGGAGGCAGTTCACATCTAAGCAACAGCTCTGGGAGGGTATTCTGTCCTCATGCAAAACAATTGAAGCAGAAACCATCCAAAACCTGACAAATTCAATGGACGAGAGAGTTCAGAAGCTCCTTTCGAACAAGGGGTCCTATGTGAAAATGTAACATCACCTAGAATAAAGTTTTGAGTTGAAAACTGTTTGATTTCAGTTTCTAACAACCTGCTAATGCTTATAATTTCAAAAATGACCATTTTTTTGGTCTTTATTAAAATGAAAAGTTTGATCGAAAAGTTTGGGGGATCTAAGAGTGTGGCAACCCAGTAGTCATGATTACTTCGAATTCTGACAATATGAGGGTCATGCTGCAGGTAGTGCAGCAAGAAGGCACTTATGTGTCTTGCACATCTCGGAGCCCCAAAATTATTTTCCGGGCTAGATGCAGCTAAAAGTTATTATTAATTTTAAATCTGGTGAAGCTTTAGTATAGATGGCCTAATAGGATCAGTGCTGCACACTGCTACAAAGCCCAAATTATTTTCCAGTCAAGATACAGATAAACATGATTAGTAATTTTAAATCTGGTGGAGCTTATTATAGATGGCCTAATAGAATCAGTGCTGCACACTGCTACAAAGCCCAAATTATTTTCCAGCCAAGATACAGATAAACATGATTAGTAATTTTAAATCTGGTGGAGCTTATTATAGATGGCCTAATAGAATCAGTGCTGCACACTGCTACAAAGCCCAAATTATTTTCCAGCCAAGATACAGATAAACATGATTAGTAATTTGAAAGCTTAAAACGGTTGGTAGGGTGATTTTAACCAATCATCAAGCTTTTACTCTCCCCAGGATGACACAGGAGTAGAAAAGTCGTTTCGGATCCATGATTTGTTCATCTTTATGAACGTGAGTCTGTCTACATTATCAGTGGAGAGCCGCGTGCGCTTATCTGTCAGCACACCACCAGCAGCGCTGAACACACGTTCAGACAGAACGCTGGCTGCGGGGCATGACAAGATCTCCAAGGCGTAAGTGGCTAGCTCCGGCCATTTATCCAGATTGGAAGCCCAAAAAGAGCAAGGGTCCAGTGACACAGTCGTGGCTTCAATGTTTACTTGGAGATACTCCTGTACCATCGTCTCTAGGCGTTGACTATGTGTCAGACTTCTTGTCTCCTGTGGCCTTGCAAAGGATGGGCTAAAAAAGTGGTGAAATGATTCCGCAAAATTGATGTTACCAGCAGATACTGTGGTTCTGTTACGGTTTGAGTGCTGAACACTTGACGGTCCCACGGTTGGCAAGTTGGAACTGTGAGATTCACTACGTGCACCACTGGTATTTTGTGGAAAAGCACATGTAAGATTCTGCAACAGTCTCTGCTGATACTCCTGCATGCGTGCATCCCTTTCTATGGCAGGAATAATTTCTGCAAATTTACTTTTGTACCGGGGATCTAACAGTGTGGCAACCCAGTAGTCAGGATTATTTCTAATTCTCACAATTCGAGGGTCATGTTGCAGGTAGTGCAGCAAGAAGGCACTCATGTGTGTTGCGCATCCAGGAGCACCAAGTCCCTGTTGTGTTGGTGGCGAGGTAACAATCATGCTTCCTTCCTCTGTCCTCTCCCCCCAACCTCGCACAACAGAAATGTGATCAAGGTCTCCCTCATCTGATGAGTCTTCCATCAGTTCGTCCTCCACTTCTTCCTGGGCTCCTGCACCTTCCTCACTAGTTTGGCTGCTACCATGCGCCCTGGTAAAACCATCTCCCCCACCCTCACATGCCTGCCGCCTTAGTGCTGCCGACTGTCTGGACCTTGCAGATGTTAGCCCTTCCGCATACAACTCCTCCTCCTCTACTTCCTCCACCTCCTCTTGTGCCACCACCTGACTCCGAATTCTGTTTAACATGTGCTCCAGCATGTAAATCACCGGAATAGTCATGCTGATAATGGCATCGTCAGCACTAAACATCTTCGTCGCCATTTCAAAACTGTGCAGAAGGGTGCATAGGTCCCTGATCTGAGACCACTCCTCCAGCGTGATTTGCCCCACCTCTGGATCTCGTTGGCCCAGGCTATACGTCAGAACGTATTGCACCAGGGCTTGTCGGTGCTGCCACAGTCGCTGCAACATGTGCAGAGTTGAATTCCACCGGGTAGGCACATCGCATTTTAGCCGGTGAAGTGGCAGGCCCAACGACTTCTGTAGAGATGTAAGTCGCTGAGCTTCGGGATGCGAACGGCAAAAGTGAGCACACAGCGACCGTGCCCTCTGCAGCAGGCCATCTAGTCTGAGATAGTGGGCTAAAAATTGCTGGTTCAACAACAACCAGGTTCAACACGTGAGCCATACAAGGCACGTGTGTGACATTGCCCCGGCGAAGGGCCGCACCCAGGTTTGCAGCAATGTCGCACACGGCCTTCCCTGGTTTCAGGTCCAGTGGAGACAACCATTCATGAAATTGGTTCTCCAGAGCTGACCACAACTCCTCAGCTGTGTGACTCACATTTCCCAGACATTTCAATGTAAAAACCGCCTGATGACGTTGAGCCCTACTGCCAGCATAGTAAGGAGGTGTGCAGGATCCCTTCTGCGCAGTTAGAAAGCTTGTGGCATGACCAGACAGGCTTTGGGTGCAGGTGGAAGACCGAGAGGAGGTTGAGGAGGCAGAAGCAGTGGAGGAACTTTGACATAAAGAGGATTGACGCACAACTCGTGGGGACAGCAAGACTTGGACAGCAGCCCCTTGTCCTGCTGTCACCATAGTTACCCAGTGCCCAGTCAGCGACATGTAACGCCCCTGTCCATGCCTACTCGTCTAAGTGTCTGTGGTGAAATGCACCCTGTCACACACAGAGTTTCTCAAAGAAGCGGTGATGTTGTGTGCGACATGCTGGTGGAGCGCAGGCACACCTTTCTTTGAGAAGTAGTGCCGACTGGGCATCTGGTACTGGGGCACTGCGACGGACATAAGGTCTCGAAAATCCTCTGTGTCCACCAGGCGGAAAGGCAGCATTTCTGTAGCCAAGAGCTTGCAGATGGTGAAATTCAACCTCTTAGCTTTCTCATGGCTAGGAGGAAATGGTCTTTTACTTGTCCACATCTGAGGGACCGAGGGCTGGCTATTGTGCTTAGACGGGGTTGATAAGGGTGTCCCCGGCAAACTGCCGGTCTGTGAGGAAGATGCAGGCGGACATGTTAGGTTGCCTTCATCCAAAGGTGGTGCTATCGATGTCGGACAGCGCTCAACACCAGCTGGTGTTACCACCTCCAAAGAAAATGATGACCTGCCAATCACGCTGGCTGTTGCGGGTAAAGAGGTGGCAGGTCTGCGCCCCAAAACAGGTGTGACTGCTGTCCCCCCAGTCACAGAGGATGAAGAGGCCGCGGATGAACAAGATATGGCAGACGGTTGTTGGCCCGGCCGGCTAGGCCGCATTGTAGCACACTGAGCTTTCCACTGCAACTTATGCTTCATGTCCATGTGCCGGTTCATGCATGAAGTACTCAAACTATGTATTTTTTGGCCTCTACTTAGCTTTTGCTGACAAATGTTACAGATAACACGAGTTGGGTCATCTTTATCGATCTGAAAAAATGCCCAGGCTATGCAAGGCTTAGCACCCATGCGACCTGAAGAGCCACCATGACTTGTGGTGAGAGGCAGAGTTGTGTTTGAGGATGCAGTTGTTGACGTGCTTCCAGTACTACGTCTCTGTCCAGGAAGGCGCAACCTGACCTCGTCGTCACTAGCATCTTCCTCCACCTCCTCTGCTGACCTCATCTCTTGGCTGACTGTGGGTTGACAGTAAGTGGGATCTCCAACCTCATCATCATCACCCTGTGCGTTATCACACCCGTCGTCCTCAGAGCCAACCTGTTCCTGCCCTGACAAAAAACTAAAGTTGTCGCTCCAATCAGGTATTTGAGTCTTATCATCGTCTTCCTCATTGTCTCCACCAACAGGAGTTACAGTTTGGGAATGAGGGTCTACATTATGGTCAGAACCTTCTGCGTCTGGTCCTGGATCCGACTCATAAAGATTCTGGGCATCAGTGCAGATCATTTCCTCGTCTGGATTCACAGAAGCGCTGGAGTCGACCTCTGATTCCCAGGCTATAGTATGAGTAAACAGCTCTGCAGACTCAACCATCTGTTCTACCTCATACTCAGACGGGCAGCTGGAGATTTGGGAGCTGTGAGGAAGCAAGTGCGATTGGGGTGACACCTTTGAGGACTGGAGTATTTGTGATGTTGAAGTTGATGTGGAGGAGAGCCCACTTAAAGGATCACTTGATATCCGTTGAAGCACCTGCTGTTTTTGTGCCTCATCTGGAATTTGTAGCGATTGGCGTGGCCGTAAGAAAGGGATCTTATCACATTGTCCGCTAAAAGAAGTAGACATTTTAGTTTGGCTGGAAGATGGTCTTTCTTCTGCAGATGTTACTGTTGCTTTAACACCTACCCCACGGACACAACCTTTTTTCCCCTTCCCAACACGCCTATTCCCCTTTCCACCAGGAGCAGGCCTTTTTCCACTCATTTTGGTGGTTAACTAATTAACAACTCTGGAGTTGTTTGCACAAAAAAACAATGGATGGGAACCGAGCAGAGCTGAGTGGCCAAACTGTGGTATTAGGCCAAAACTATTGGCTGGGTTAGATGCAGAAAAAAATTATATTCAATTTGCAACCTGATGGAGGTCAGTATAGATGGACTAATAGAGAAAGTCCCACACACTGCTAGAAGGCCAAATATTTTTTCAGAGCTAGATGCAGATAAAAATTATTTTTAATTTGCAACCTGATGGAGGTCAGTATAGATGGACTAATAGAGAAAGTCCCACACACTGCTAGAAGGCCAAATATTTTTTCAGAGCTAGATGCAGATAAAAATTATTTTTACTTTGCAACCTGATAGAGGTCAGTATAGATGGACTAATAGAGAAAGTCCCACACACTGCTAGAAGGCCAAATATTTTTTCAGAGGTAGATGCAGAAAAAAATATATTCAGTTTGCAACCTGATGGAGGTCTGTATAGATGGATTAATAGAACAAGTCCCACACACAGCTAGAAGCCCAATATTTTTTCAGAGGTAGATGCAGAAAAAAATATATTCAGTTTGCAACCTGATGGAGGTCAGTATAGATGGACTAATACAACAAGTCCCACACACAGCTAGAAGCCCAATATTTTTTCAGAGGTAGATGCAGAAAAAAATATATTCAGTTTGCAACCTGATGGAGGTCTGTATAGATGGATTAATAGAACAAGTTCCACACACAGCTAGAAGCCCAATATTTTTTCAGAGGTAGATGCAGAAAAAAATATATTCAGTTTGCAACCTGATGAAGGTCAGTATAGATGGACTAATACAACAAGTCCCACACACAGCTAGAAGCCCAATATTTTTTCAGAGGTAGATGCAGAAAAAAATATATTCAGTTTGCAACCTGATGGAGGTCTGTATAGATGGATTAATAGAACAAGTCCCACACACAGCTAGAAGCCCAATATTTTTTCAGAGGTAGATGCAGAAAAAAATATATTCAGTTTGCAACCTGATGGAGGTCAGTATAGATGGACTAATACAACAAGTCCCACACACAGCTAGAAGCCCAATATTTTTCCAGAGGTAGATGCAGAAAAAAATATATTCAGTTTGCAACCTGATGGAGGTCTGTATAGATGGACTAATACAACAAGTCCCACACACAGCTAGAAGCCCAATATTTTTTCAGAGGTAGATGCAGAAAAAAATATATTCAGTTTGCAACCTGATGGAGGTCAGTATAGATAGACTAATACAACAAGTCCCACACACAGCTAGAAGCCCAATATTTTTTCAGAGGTAGATGCAAAAAAAAATATATTCAGTTTGCAACCTGATGGAGGTCTGTATAGATGGATTAATAGAACAAGTCCCACACACAGCTAGAAGCCCAATATTTTTTCAGAGGTAGATGAAGAAAAAAATATATGCAGTTTGCAACCTGATGGAGGTCAGTATAGATGGACTAATACAACAAGTCCCACACACAGCTAGAAGCCCAATATTTTTTCAGAGCTAGATGCAGAACAAAATTATATTCAATTTGCAACCTGATGGAGGTCAGTATAGATGGACTAATAGAATGATGCTATGCCCAAAAGATTTTACTTCACTAGGTGCAATAAAAAAATTGGTATTCTATACACAGGTGGTATATCTTGCAACACAGATAGGCTACTCCACTGACTAACACACTCTGCAATAGGCCAAAAAGGATTAGCTTTGCTAGATTCAGCCAAATGCTGTGAAAAAAACTTGCACAGCACTGGCACAGACCTGCCTGGCAAAAAGTGATAGGAACTGATGTAACCTAGTCCTGAAAAGCACTCCAATTACAATTAGTCTTTACTCCCACAATCTATCTATTTAAGAGCACAGACCTGCCTGATAAAAGTCGTAGGAAATGCTGTAACCTAGTCCTTAAAAGGACTGCAATCACAACTATTCCCTACTCCCAAGCTATCTGTAGATTTGTGCGAAAATTGGCTTGAAATCAACAAGGTATCGCGCACACAGCAACAGCGGTGCTGTCTAACACGCAGCTGCAGCAGTGAGAAAATGGTGGCGACGGGGAAAATGGCTTGGTCTTATAGGGCAAGGACATGTGACATACACTGCCAATGACACATGCCCTTGCTTGTGTGAAAAAAAGCACTTCGCTCCGTGTGTGCGCTGCTGATAGGCTGACAGATTGCACCTCCCCACTGTAAATGCGGGAAAGAGAAAAAAAAAATGGAGATCTTCATTGTTCCTGCAGAGATCCATCCCCTGCCCCTCCCCCCACCCCGCTGTACACTCAAACTGTGTATTAACATTAATTTTCATCATTACTGAGAAAAAATCCAGTTATGATTTTGGTGCACGAACAGTTATCGAACATAACCTCAAAAGCCGAATTTTTCTCAAATTGTTCGTGTTCGCCGAACGGCTCGAACACCGCCCAAAACAGCTCGAATTTGAGATTGGCGAACAGTTCGAGTAGAACAACGCTCATCTCTAATACCAAACCCAGAAACTGATCAAAAGCTCTATGATACAGTGACAAAGAATATGATTCACGGGCCATGTGGTACATTCAATTCTTCATCGCCATGCATGAAGGAGGGAAAATGTACCAAAAAATATCCGAGGAAGCTTTTAAAAGATACTCAAACCAATGACAAAGGTTATCCTTTGTACAGGCGCAGAGCACCAGAGAATGGTGGACGCACGACGATTATAAAAACCCATAGAGGAACACAGGAAATATTGGTGGACAATAGCTGGGTGGTCCCATATTCTCCACTCTTATCAAAAATTTTTAATTCTCATTTAAATGTAGAGTTCTGTAATACGGTACAGGCGATAAAATATATTTGTAAATATATTAATAAGGGTAGCGACCAGGCTATTTTTAACATCCGCCAGCAAGGGAATGTTAACATTGACCCAAGAGATGAGGTGCAGACCTTTAGAACCGGCCGATATGTTAGTAGTAACGAAGCAGCGTGGCGGATCTTAGGTCTGCCTCTGCACGAGAGATACCCAACCGTCACTCATCTCGCGATTCATTTACCCAATGACGAGAGGGTTTACTTTACGGAAAATAATTTTAGAGAGAGATTAGAAGTACCACCTAAAACTACACTAACTGCATTTTTCATGTTGTGCCAAAGTGATACGTTTGCAAAAACATTACTTTACATTGACGTACCTCGCTACTATACTTGGAATGTGGCACGGAAGCAATGGAAACGTCGTTTACAAGGAACACCTGTCGATGGCTGGCCAGGTGTGAAGGCAGGAGACGCTCTAGGTCGCATTTACACGGTGCACGTTAGCAATTTTGAATGTTATTGCTTGCGTATGCTGCTGAATGTAATAAGGGGTCCAACCAACTTCTCGGATTTAAAAACATTTGAAGATCAAGAACTTGCAACTTTTCGGCAGGTGTGTGAGAAGATGGGGTTGTTGGAAGATGATAACCACTGGGATACCACCTTAGAAGAGGCCGTGCTATGTCGCTCCCCGGCGCAAATAAGAGAGCTGTTTGCCATATTGATATGCACTTGCGGTTTATCCAATCCTCTACAACTCTGGCACAAGTATAAAACTGCGTTATCAGAGGATATCATGCACAGATTTGAAAGAATGGATCAGGTTAACGATGATCTCTGTTTCAATGAGGCGTTGGGGCTTATCGAGGATAAAATATTAATAATTTCTGGAAAGAAATTGTCCGATTTTGGTCTACCCTCACCGCGGCATAGAGGAGAGCTGTCGAACGAGTTGATAAAAGAGCTAAGCTATGATACCAACCAGTTAGACGCTCACGTTTGCGAAACTGAGCCACGTTTGCTACCTGATCAAAGAGAGATTTATCACAAAATAGTAGGACGAGTTGAGAATGGTGAAGGCGGACTTTTTTTCCTTGATGCCCCGGGTGGTACAGGAAAAACTTTCTTGCTTAATTTACTTTTAGCAAAAATTCGTAGCGGTCATAACGTTGCATTAGCTGTGGCTTCCTCTGGAATTGCTGCAACATTGCTAAGCGGTGGACGGACGGCACAATCAGTCTTTAAATTACCTCTTAATCTGGTGAACGAAGATACCCCATCGTGTAATATCAGCAAGAGCAGCGCCCGTGGCCTCCTGTTGCAACAGTGCAAACTAATCGTGTGGGACGAGTGCACAATGTCACACAAACGCGCCATCGAAGCTCTTGATCGTTGTCTACAAGACTTACACAGTAAACAAACAATAATGGGTGGTGTGGTTGTTTTATTGGCTGGGGACTTTAGGCAAACTTTGCCTGTCATCGAGCGAGACACTGCAGCAGACGAAATTAACGCATGTCTGAAATCCTCATATTTATGGACCAAAGTTGAAAAGCTGCACCTCACCACCAACATGCGTGTCCAGTTATTCAGTGATCTAGAGTCGGGCGCGTACGCTGAGAAACTGCTTGAGATCGGTGAAGGTCGAATCGAAACTGACGAAGAAGGTATGGTTCTATTCACTAACCAATTTTGTCATGTTGTGGATTCGGAAGACGCACTTATTGCTCAACTTTTTCCGAATTTGCAACAAAACATCCACAATGAAAATTGGCTATGTGAAAGAACTATACTAGCACCAAGAAATGAAACAGTTGCGAAAATCAATAAAATTATCTTGGACCAAGTAACCAGCGATGCAACAACCTACAACTCCATCGACACAGTCATGTCATCTGAAGACTGTACGAGCTACCCCGTGGAGTTTCTTAACTCTTTGGAGCTATCCGGGGTCCCATCTCATAAGCTCAAATTAAAGGTCGGTATACCCGTTTTGTTAATGCGCAACTTGGACGCCCCGAGATTATGTAATGGCACTAGATTGCGAGTCACTGAACTAGGCAGGCACATTGTAAAGGCCACAATTTTAACTGGAGAAGATAAGGGTGAAAATATTCTTATACCACGCATCCCAATAATACCCAATAACTTACCCTTTAATTTCAAACGTTTGCAATAAATCAATAAATCGCAAGGGCAAACTTTGAAGGTAGCGGGGATACATTTAGGCACGCCCTGTTTTTCCCACGGTCAGCTATACGTAGCTTGCTCACGTGTTTCTAAATCGAAAAATCGACATATTTTCGCTGAACGAAAGAAATCAAATAACATAGTTTACAGGAGTATATTGCAGTAAAAACACATAGATAAATTACCTGCAGATGTCCATTATTTCAATTACATACTAATTCTTTACTAACACGAACAATATTAAACGCAAGTAACTTCAGTCCGTCCTGTTTATTAATCAGTGTTTAGTAATCCGTTTGTGATGAAATTTGATATGGATAATTTCAAGCCTGGGGAAGGACATAGGGCTACTTTTTATAAACACACCATACAGGCGAAGATTATATAAAACTGTAAACCTGATTGACTGACACACCTAGAGGTCAACGCACAGCCGAAACCACTGAACTTAGCATCTTGAAATTTGCAGATAGGTTCTATTATAGCTTAAATGAGCACTAAGAAAGGAATTTTGATAATTCCACCCTCAAGAGTTTCCCTCTTAATATTATAGGGGTTCAAAGATTGTATGGAATCCGTCAGGTTTGAAGTTAGACATCTGAAATTTTGGATGTACGAGTAACTAAATAAGATGATTTTTTTTTACTATTAAAATGATCTGTCACGAAACTTAATGTGGCAGACCAAATTCCACGCGAACGAAGCCGCGGGTAAAAGCTAGTATTCTATACTACGTCAACGCTGGTCTTGGGAAAAGAAGAATAGTGGACCTTCCAAATGGGCAAGAGATATACCAGGGTTTGAAGTGGAGATTTTTTGAATGCCATAGTGTCACAAAAGAAATATATTCCCTATAATAGTTATACAGACATGGCTCTATTAATCCTCCATAGGGCATACATAACCCCAGGAAAACAGGCTAAAATGACACCTACAACATCGTATACATGCTCAAAATGTGGGACACACAACATAGACATACTTCATCACTTGTGGAGTTGTTCAAAGATGCAGGATTTGTGGCATGAATCATACATAGAAATACAAAATACCCTCCATATTACATTTCCACTTACATCACAATGGGCAATCTTCAACATACTAGGGGAACCCCAAAAATATTTGCCCAAACATATAAAAGCAGTTCTGGTAATATGGGCCTCAGCTGTTAGGAAAAGTATACTACACCACTCAGCATCGGACTGGCCCACCGGGACACCGGACAATCCTCCGGTGGGCTCCGGGTCCTCGATGGGCCCCCTGTGCGGGATATAGTAGGTGTCAGCTGGTTACTGTTGTCGGACCTATCAGAGGCTGACGTCACCGTGCGGCGCATAGTAGTGGCATTTAGTGCCGCCGGCCAATCAAAGGCCGTGCGCGTCACTGTCATGGAACGTCCCTGCTATGCGCCGGGCGCTGTCGTCAGTGTGCGGCGCATAGCAGGGATGTTCACTGGCCGTCGGTCGGCATCTCACAGGATCATATGGCTCTCTTGCACCTGAGCTGCTCCCGGCTCTCATGGCTGCTGTCAAAAGGTCCTGTCCTGGGACGTGGCTCCTCTTCTTGTTGCTGGTGTCTCCGGTCCTTCATGTCTCTGTATCCCTGGAGCCTACTGTCCTGGGACGTGGCTCCTCTTCTTGTTGCTGGTGTCTCCGGTCCTTCATGTCTCTGTATCCCTGGAGCCTACCACCAGTGGTCTCACTATAGCTGCCATCTCAGACATTACAGTCTCCAGGTACTCCCCTAATGTCTGCTGCGGGCAGCTGGTGGAGTGCTGCCAGGTGGACAAGCTCTTCTATAGCACAGGTTAGATATGAATAGTAATGGTTTACATGTGCTGCTGTTGATCTGCTGGGATTTATAGTCCAGCACCATATGACATGCTGCTGTAAAAGTGTCGGAGATTGGGCTGATTTGGAAAGTTATAGGGTAACGCCACCTCAAAGGACCCAGAGCACCTAGCCAATGCTCAGACGTCGACATCATTCCAACCTGCCACCATTGTAATCATAGCACTGTTCAACAGCCATATAAACCACATCTGACCCTTTCTTTCGCAGGGCGCTGACGTCAGTGCGAGATGCATAGCAGTGATGTGAAATGGCCAGCCTTTAAATGTCACAGCTATGCGCCGAGCATCAACATCAGCGCGAGCCTCTGATGGGTCTGCGGCCATGTTAACAACCACGCCGGATATAAAGGCGCAAGAGGACGCTGGGGGAGCGCAGGAAGGTAAGAAGAATTTTTTTTTTCCACTGTGAATGGGCAGGGTAGTGGACATAGGGACCTAGGATGGTGCAGCATAGAGGCCCAGGATGGAGGGAGATACATAGGGGCCCAGGATGATAGGAGGATACATAGAGGCAAGGGATGGGGGGAGGGATACATAGAGGACCAGGATGAGGCGACATAGCATCAAGAGGAACATACATTATTAGTTTATGGTGCCAAGTGGGGGACATTATTACTGCTGTAATATAATTTACTTTTGAGGAAAATGTCTTCCATGGAGGAACAAAAGGGACATCCTGTTACTATGGAGGGCGGCACTTGTCGCTTTTTTTCTTCATCTGACGTAGTGTAGAAATTGGGGAAAAAGTGGGGATGTGCTCTCGATCAGCTATAGATAACTGTGTTATTTTCTGCAGAGACGAGTCCTGGCTGGAAGAAGTGACAGCAGTCTGTGCCAGATGAAGAAAAGCGAAGATGAATGACTTCACCTAGAGACATCACTGGTGAGTCAGTGTATTACATGTACACTTACACTATACACTGTATACAGCGCTCCTCTGTATAATGTCACGGATGATCCCTGTATTACCTGTACACTGACACTATATACAGAGCTCCTGTGTATAATGTCACTGGTGATCGCTGTATTACCTGTACACTGACACTATATACAGAGCTCCTCTGTATAATGTCACTGGTGATCACTGGATTACCTGTACACTGACACTATATACAGGGCTCCTGTGTATAATGTCACTGGTGATCACTGTATTACCTGTACACTGACACTATATATAGAGCTTCTGTGTATAATGTCACTGGGGATCGCTGTATTACCTGTACACTGACACTATATACAGAGCTCCTATGTATAATATCACCAGTGGTAATATTCATGTTATTAGTATTGTGGTTTCTATTCATGATCATTATTGTAGTATTATTCGGTCACTATGTAGTAATATGTGATCTGGTCACGGTGTGGCGGTATTTCTCCTTGAATGGGGTATTATTCGGTTACTTTGTTGTGGTAATATGTGTTTTGTTCATAGTGTAGCGATATTTATTCCTTGTATGTGGTATTATTCGGTCACTATGTGGTGGTAGTATGAGATCTGGTCATGGTGTGGTGCTATTTATTCCTTATATGTAGTATTATTCGGTCACTATGAGGTGGTAATACATGGTCTGGTCATGGTGTGACTGTATTAATTCCCTGTATGTGGTATTATTTGGTCATTATGTGGTGGCAATATAAGGTCTGGTCATGGTGTGGCGGTATTTGGCTTTTGTATGTGGTATTATTGGTCTTGGTATAGGGGATTGTGTTGTGTATGGAGGTAATTTGTTCTCTCTGATACAAATGAGGCAAAGACTCTATTTCCAATAGAGATTAATTTCTTGGATGTTTAACCCCTCCCTGTCCCGTGTCTATTACACAGTAGCAAATATGCACTTAGAGATGTTCTCTGGTGAAAACAAGTAATCGCCTATCCTAAGGCCACGTTCATACGTTCAGTATTTCTTCCGTATTGTACATTAGTATTTGTAAGCCAAAACCAGGAGTGGGTGAAAAATACAGAAGTGGTGGCGTGTTTCTATTCTACTTTTCCTCTGATTGTTGTACTCCTGGTTTTGGCTTAAAAATAAGTGATGTAAAATACTGAATGCGCGAACGTGGCCTGAGCATAAGTGATAAGTTATTGATTTGTGGAGGACGACTGCTGGGACCTGCACATATCGGCAGAATGTGGAACTTTTATCCTCATAAGAGTGGAGCTTCCATTCGTTCCCTCAGTGGCTGCACTTGCCTTTTTCTGGAAGCCCCAAAAAGAATGAATGGAGCTGCGGTCAGACATCCCATCTGCCACTGCATTTTAAAGTGAAGATAAAAGTGCGCTGTTCTTCTTATCGGTGGGGTTTCAAATGGTCAGATTCCACTGATCAATAAGTTATCACCTACCTAACCTGTGGATCAGTGAACCCTGTAATGTAAACTACTGTAATTGTACACCCAGTCAGGGCTGTGGAATCGGTAAGCGAAACCTCCAACTCCGACTCCATTTTATACCGATTCCACCAAAATGGGCACCGACTCCGACTCCACAGCCCTGATCCCAGTTATAGTGGCGCACAGTAGATATGCAGGAGCCGTCTGTGTTTTACAGTTGACCCTCCACTATAACGGGGATAACTGCTAACAGGTATTTGCATATAGCTGTAGGGTGGGCCCTTAGGGTGAATTCCTCCTGTCGGTCCCAGACACCCCAGTCCGACCCTGACACTACTGGCTGAACCCTAATGTACCATCCTAATCATTGACACATACAAATGTTCCTATTCAAAATGGAATGGCTGGAAACATTAACTGACAAAGAGAGATTAATGGGGAGATTCCTCACAACTTGGTCTTTCCTTATTCCCACATTATCACTAGCTATTAAAGATAAATTGAGAGCGGAATTAAAGGACACCAAATGGTATCTCCTTAAATGTGTTGAAGGTTGTGTTCTGATTCCATAAATACTGTTTTTCTTTTTCGGGGGAGCACGCAGAGGGGAGGGAAGGGGAAGGGCAAGGGGGGCAGCGGAATATAGAATAGGTAAAGTTTGAATAAGATTCTTGCTGTACTATATCATAGGCATATCAAAATGCATTGTAAAGGACAAAAAAAGAGACACAGAGACATGTTATTGATTTGATATGTATTGCTTAAAATCAATAAAAAAAGTTTGGAAAAAATAAAAAATAAACAAAAAAAAGTACACGTATCTGGTATCGCCACATCCGGAACGACCCGATCTATAGACGTGTCACACTAGTTAACCCCTTCAGTGAACAGCGTAAAAAAAAAACAAAAAAACACGGGAAACTATGCCTTTTCATCATACCGCTGGAAAAAAGAGATCAAACGTGATCAAAAAGACGGATGTAAATAAAAATGGTACCGCTGAAAACGTCATCTTGTCCCGCAAAAATCAAGTTGCCAAACAGCTCTATCAGCCGAAAAATTAAAAAGTTACAGCTCTCAGCATACAGCTATGCAAAGATAATTATTTTTTCTATAAAAGTTTTAATTATGTAAAAGCGCAAAAACATAAAAAAAATTACATAAGTGAGGTATGGCTATAATCATACTGACCTGAAGAATAAAGCTGCCTCATCAATTTTACCACACAAGTAGCGATCAAAAAATGTAATTTACCCAAAAATGGTACCAATAAAAACGTCAACTTGTCCCGCAAAAAACAAGCCCTTAAGTGACTCTGTCGGCAGAAATATGGAAAAATTATAGCTATCATAATATGGCGATGAAAACAGTTTTTTCAAAAAAAGAGTCTTTTAGTGAGTGACAACTGTCAATCATAAAAACCTGATATAAATCTGGTATCACTGTAATCGCACCGACCCAAAGAATATAGTCGTCTAATCACTTATACCACATGAGGAACAGCGTAAAAAATTAATAAAACCAATTCTTCACTTCCCGCTGTTTTGCTTATTCTGCCTCCCAAAGATCACAGTATGGCTCGGCTCACATTTATCCTGCGCTCTGCGCTGAGCACTTACATCATGGTTTCCGTGTAATCTCTGAAATAAGTGATTCAGACAGAACCCCGGCGGAAGATTCCCTGTAATGAGGCAGATGGAGGCACTGTCGATGCAGTCTGACCTATGATTCGGCGGTGTCCATCATTTTAGGCGTAGATAAAAGCTCGGTCAGCCACAGTTTTGTGCACCTGTGTAAAGAAGGACAACACTGAACAGAGGCCAGATGGAGTCCAGAGTAACTCGGCTGCCTCATCTCATTAAAGTGAATGGATTCCTTGGGGGTTTCATCTGAATCACGTCATTCAGAGATTTAGATGGAAACCCCAAACTAAGTGCTCAGCGCAGAGCGCAGGATAAATGTAATCTAAAATGTTATGTAAAATGTTCCCAAGAAAAGCTTCACATAAAAAGCCCCCACTCACGTCAGTCATCTGTTAATGGATATATAGGGGGCTTCCACGTTACTGGTAGTACAAATTCTCTTGAAAAGCGAAATGGCTCATCACCCCCCAAAAGAAATTCAGCAAATTCTGCGCTCCCTAATCCAAATCCCGCCTCTCTTCTGAGATCCAGTGTGTGTCTAAACCACATTTAGTGTCCACATGTTTGGCAGGGGTATAATTTCCAAAATGAGATCACTTGAGGGGGGGATTCTGTTCTTCTAGCACTTAAGAGCTCTGCATATGGAGTCCGCAAACTATTCTAGGAAAATTTGCGCTCCAAGAGGCAAATAGCTCTCCATCCCTTCCGAGTGTCGCGGTATGACTAAGCAGTACTGTACAGCCACATATGAGGTATTGCCACATTCAGCAGAAATTATGGGACACATTTTGGTGCCATTTTTATCCATTATCCCAGTGTGAAAATGTAAAATCTGGGGCTAAAACAATTTTTTTTGCGGTAAAAATGTAATTTTTTTCCTCACTGCCCAATGGTATAAAATCCTGCGACACATCTGTGGTGTCAACTTGACCACTGCACCCCTAGATGAGTTCATTGAGAGGTGTAGTTTGTAAAATGGGGTCACTTATGGGGGATTCTGCTGTTCTGGCAGTTCTTCATGGCACCCTCAAACCATAACAATAAATCTGCACTATAATATGGAGCTCCTTCCCTTCTGACCTTTGCACTGTGCCTCAAAAGCAGTTCACAATTACATGTAGTGTATTGGCATACTCAGGAGAAATTGCACAACAAAGTGAGGGGTCCATTTTCTCCTGTTATCCTTGGGAAAATAAAAAATTTAGGGCTAAAAGAAAATTTGTGATTTTTTTTTTATTTTCACGGTTCCACGTTATAAACTTCTGTGAAGCACCTGGGGGTTCAAAGTGCTCACCACACATCTAGATAAGTTCGCTGAGGGGTCTAGTTTCCAAAATGTGGTCACTTGTTGGGGGTTTCCACTGATTAGGTACATCAGGGGCTCTCCAAATGCGACATGGCATTCGCTGATTATTCCAGCAAAATTTTAAATTCAAAGAGTCAAATGGCGCTCCGTCCCTTCCGAGCCCTGCCATGTGCCCAAACAGTAGTTTTCCGCCACATATTGGGTATCAGCATGCTCAGGAGAAATTGCACAATACATTTTGGGGCCCATTTACTTTTTAAATTTGTTTATTAAACAAAAAAAACTTACAAGTTTTATATATAGTTGTGCTCAAAAGTTTACATACCCCGGCAGAATATTTCCTTTCTTGGCCTTGTTTTAGAGAATATGAATGATAACAAAAAAAATGTTTTCTCCACTCATGGTTATTGGTTGGGGGAAGCCATTTGTCAAACTACTGTGTTTTCTCTTTTTAAATCTTAATGACAACCAAAAACATCAAAATTACCTTCATCAAAAGTTCACATACGCTGGTGATTTTGGCCTGATAACATGCATAGAATTTGACACAAATGGGTTTGAATGGCTACTAAAGGTAACATCCTCACCTGTGACCTGTTTGCTTGTAATCAGTGTGTGTGCATAAAAGCTGAGTGAGTTTCTGGGATCCAGACAGACTCTTGCATCTTTCATCCAGCCACTGACATTTCTGGATTGTGAGTCATGGGGAAAACAAAAGAATTGTCAATGGATCTACAGGAAAAGGTAGTTGAACTGTATAACACAGGAAAGGGATACAAAGATACCCAAGGAATTGACAATGCCAGTCAGCAGCGTTCAAACTGTGATTAACAAAGGGAAAATCAGGGGCTCTGTAAAAACCAGACCAACAAAATTTTCGGCCACTACTGCCAGGAAAATTGTTCGGGATGCAAAGAAAAACCCACAAATAACATCAGCTCAAATTCAGGACTCTCTGAAAAGTAGTGGTGGGGCTGTTTCAAGATGCATGGGCTGCATGGTCAAGTCACCAGAAGAAAGCCATGACTGTGCAAATGCCACAAAGTATCTCGCCTACAATACGCCAAACAGCACAGAGACAAGCCTCAAAACTTCTGTAACAAGGTAATTTGGAATGGTGAGACCAAAATGTTTTGGCCCCAACCATAAACGTTACATTTGGAGAGAGGTCAACAAGCCCTATGATGAAAGGAACACCATTCCTACTGTAAAGCACGGAGGTAGATTGCTGATGTTTTGGGGATGTGTGAGCAAAAGAAGGCACAGGAAACTTGGTAAAAGTTGAAGGAAAGATGAATGCAGCACGTTATCAGCAAATACTGGAGGCAAATTTGCACTCATCAGCCCGGAAACTGCGCATGGGACATACTTGAACATTCCAACATGACAACAATCCAAAACACAAGGCCAAGTCGACCTGTCATTGGCTACAGCAGAACAAAGTGAAGGTTTTGGAGGTAAGCATTTTTAGGTGGCAAGCATTTTTATTGATATATGGTCTCCCATGCTGGTATGTGCTGCCCCCATCCTGGTATTTGCGCTGCCCCCATCCTGGTATTTGTGCTGCCATCATCCCTATCCTGGTATGAATGGCACCATTCATCCCTATCCTGGTATGTATGGCACCCCTCATCCCTATCCTGGTATGCATAGCACCCCTCATCCCTATCCTGGTATGCATGGCACCCCTCACCTCCAATCCTGGTATGCATGGCACCCCTCACCTCCAATCCTGGTATGCATGGCACCTCTCACCCCCAATCCTGTATGCATGGCACCCCTCACCCACAATCCTGGTATGCATGGCACCCCCCATCCCCAATCTTGGCATGCATGGCGCCCCTCATCCCCAATCCTGGCATGCATGGCGCCCCACATCCCTCATCCTGGTATGCATGGTACCCCTCATCCCTATCCTGGTATACATGGTAGCCCTCATCCCTTTCATGGTATGCATGCCCCCCTCCAGATCCCTATCCTGGTATGCATGGTACCCTCACGCCTCAATCCTGGTATGCATGGTACCCCTCATCCCCCAATCCTGGTATGTGTGGCCCCCTCATCCCCCAATCCTGGTATGTGCGGCCCCCTCATCCTGGTATGTGTGGCCCCCTCACCCCCCAATCCTGGTATGTGTGGCCCCCTCACCCCCCAATCCTGGTATGAGTCGCCCCCTCACCCCCAATCCTGGTATGCATGGTACATCTCTGCACACATACAAAAAAAATAAACACTTATACTCACCTTTCTTCCCTGTGCTCCAGCGCTGCTGTGTCCTGTTCTGCCGGAGGAGGAGTGCGGCGCTGGAGCACCACGCTGTCCAGTGACATTTTGCTGAAGACACACTGCAAATGTGTCTTCAGTAAACTGGCGCCGGATAGCGCTATGCGCATGCGTCGATTCTGACGCCTTCACTCCACCCTCAGTCTCCGGCCAGAATAGAGGCGCCGCGGCAACGCTCCTTCCGGTCAGGTAAGTATGGCGCCGGAGATCGCGGTATGCATTCAGTGTCTACGCATACCGCGATCTCCAGCGCCATACACTCCTCTTACCTGTAACGGCTCCATGCGTTCATCTTCCTGGAGCCAGACTGCGAGGCGTGCATGCGCAGCCTATAGAGGCTTCAGACAGAGGAACGCTTGGCCGATTATATTATAGATATATGTATATATAATCAGGATTTAGGGGAGCCCGGTCCAAATCTTGGACCGGGGCCCATCAGACTCTAGTTACACCACTGACTGTATGCTACATATGTAATGCAGGTGAAGGAATGCAACGCACAGAGACACAAGGCGAGAACAGTCAGAGATGAATGTAAACAATTTATATATATATATATAACAGGTATTCTGAACAAGGGATTGGCAACAAGGGTAATGAACAGTAATTTGAAATATTAGCAAAATGCGAAGCTTCTCAAAGTAAGGTGGTGCCCTCAATCATGGGAGACACCACGCGAGTTCTTTAACTGTGCATATGGCCCTAGCGGGGGTCACCGGTTATTCCCGCTAGGCCGAAAGTCTTTTCCGGATAAATTTAATTAGATCACGTTGAGCTTCTTTAGCCCCAACCGTTCCCCTCCCAACCTGAGTACCTAAACCCAATTGGCCCCGGTACCGTGAGTGAACAGAAGAAGTGACGGCCCTGTTCACGTATGCAGCTCCTCTGCTTTCACTGGCGTGACTTTCCTGGGACAGCCATCTCTCAACTCCTCTCTGCTTTGCTGTTGGAGGCAATCTCTCAAGCCTTGGGTAGGGGGGTCCAGACCTCATCTGTCGGCGGGCGACGTCTGGTTCCGCGAACTCACTCAGCACCGCAAGCAGGCTCCGAGTCTCCTCAGCAGGCACAGCACTCGGGTCACATCTGTGAGGGATCTGGAGCTCTTCCACCGCCGCCCGGCTGTGGCACCTCACAGACCTCTGGCTTAGGCCTGCCACGCGGGGCTTCTCAGCACGCAGGGAGCATGCTCTCTCTCCTCCTCTCTGCTGCTTGGCGCCAAAATCTCCTCAGGCTAGGCACGCTGGCCTCCTATCTTCAGGAACTCCTTCCTGGAAGTCACCTGATCAGGTCCAGCGTCTAAATCTGCTCTCCCTTCAACTTCCCTTGTATATCTTGGTTCCGCCTGACTGTGTTTGGCCAGCAGATGGCAGTCTCTCTCCATCTTTGAAGCATCATGTACTAGTTCTCTTAAAGGCTCTCTCGTCTCTACTACATTCCTTCCTCCTTTTTGCTCGCCAGTCCTCGGGCGAGTGGATTTCTTGCAGAATTGATGTCTCTTTCCAGGCAGTGCAAGTTCAGACAGGAGTTGGGCACACTCCTGCGTTTTCTGTTAGATTTGAGACCAGATAAACTCTTCTTGAGCATACCGGTTAGGAGGAATTCTGGCATTAGCCCGCTCAGTTCTGCGGGGCTCCTCCTGCGGAGGTGACTCCGGGATATCCGATGAATCAACCACTGGGGATTGCAAGTCATTTCTCGACTCATTCTGGGTTCCACTCGGGGTTGGCATCGACGGTTCTGACGGGCCCAGCTGCATTGTGGCCCATCCTTCTTCATCTCCCAAGGTTCCTGTATGCGGCACTTCAGCCAATTCGTTTGAGGGCTCAACTCCGTTACAGGCTTCTGCTTCAGAGGAGCAAGGTCGCAGCATATTGCGGTGCAACACCCTGGGTATCGCGGCGTCATCCCCTTCGGGCCTAACCTCGTAGACTGGGTTATCTGGGTGAACCTTCTTCACCACCCGATATGGTATCGCCTCCCAACGATGGTCCAGTTTACTCCCAAATAGTTTGACCCTTACCAGTACTCGGTCTCCTGGTTGGAGTGATCCACCTGCGGTCAGGGGCCGATCTGCATGCTCTACCTCCTGAAACTTCTGAGCAACCAATCTTCTCACCGTATGGAGCCGACGCTGGTGTTCTCGAATCCAGGTACTTGGGCTACTGCCCGGGCCGGAGTCTTCTGAGTCTAGCTCCAGTTCAGTAATTTCTCGCCCACTTCTTCCAAACAGCAACATGTAAGGGGTGTAGCCAGTAGTCGCATCAACTCGATTATTATACACCCACACCAGCTCGGACACAAATTCGGGCCACTTCATCTTTTTGTCCGCTTCCAGGGTTCGCAACATTTGCAACAGGGTTCGGTTGAAGCGCTCGCATGCGCCATTCCTTTGAGGGTGATAGGGCGTTGTTCGGGATCGGTCGATCCCATAGATGCAGTATAGTTCATCCATCACTCATCCTTGGAAGCAGGCTCCCTGGTCAGAATGTATTCGCTTCGGGCACCCATAAATCTGGATGAAATCCTGACAGATGGCCTTAGCTGCGGCTTCTGCTGTCTGGTCTTTGGTAGGCGTCACTACTGCGAACTTGGTGAAGTGATCAGTCATGACTAAACAGTGTCCATAACCATTGTATGAAGTTCCTATCAGCAGGTAGTCAATCATCAGGACTTCCAAGGGGGCAGAAGTTCGGATGGTCTGAATGGGAGCTCTTTGTTCTGGGGGCTTGTTCAACTCGCACTGGCGACATGTTCGGCAGACCCCCTCGACTTCTTGCCGCAGTTGAGGCCAATACACCAGCCGTTGCAACCACCGAAAGGTCTTCTCTACGCCGAAGTGAGCACCTCTTCTATGAGCTTCCTGGGCTAGCTGTGTTACCAGCGCTCCTGGAACTACTACCTGCCAGGTAACATCAAACTCTCGAGGTAGCTGGATTCTTCGGCATAGCAAGCCATCCTTCAGGAAGAGCCTCTACCACTGACCTAGGATTTGTAGGGTAGTTGGAAGTGCAGCGGCTCTGGCTTCCTGGTTGGGTCTTTGACCAAGGGCGACCCATTCTCTCAGCTTTGCCAGCTCTGGGTCGGATTGTTGCAGATGTATCCACTCGTCTCTTGAGCGGCCCAGAATTTGAGTGGGCCTCGGCTCCTCTCTGGTCTCCTGGGCGTCGACCACGGCAGCGGCGAACTGGCTGAAATCCGAAATCTCGTCGCCTTCGAGCTCCTCATCTCTGTCCCTCTTCGGCCCCGTCTGAGTGACCCGGGACAGGGCATCTGCATGAGTGCTCATTGCCTTGGACCGATAAGCGATTTTATATTGGTATTTGGACATCCTTGCGACCCACCGCTGCTCTAACGCTCCCAGTTTGGCGTTCTCCAAGTGGGCCAAAGGGTTGTTATCTGTCCGCACTTGCACTTCTGACCATGACAATTACTCAGCAAATTTCTCGGTCATGGCCCACACCAGTGCCAGTAGCTCCAGCTTAAACGAACTGTAGTTGTCTGGATTCTTCTCCGTATCTCGGAGCGACCTGCTGGCATACGCGATCAACCGCTCTTTTCCTCCTTGCACTTGAGCCAGCACTGCTCCCAGTCCATGCAAGCTTCCATCAGTGTACAACATAAAAGGCTGCGAAAAGTCAGCGTAGGCCAGAATTGGGGCATCCGTTAGCGCCATTTTCAATGCTCGGAATGCCTCTTCTTGTTATGGACCCACTGAATGGGCTGCCGCTTGGCTCCCCCAGCCGTTCCTCTCAGCAATTCATTGAGTGGGATCGCAATCTTAGCGAAGTCTTTAATGAATCTGCGGTAGTATCCAGTGAGCCCCAGAAATGCCCTCAGTTCTTTTAGATTGGCGGGTGTGGGCCACTTCTGCACGGCAGCTACTTTCTCCGCAGTGGGGTGCACTCCTGCATTGGACACAGTGAGCCCCAGATATTCAATTTGTCGCTTGAAGAGACGACACTTACGAGGCTTAATTTTCAGGCCGTTCTAACACTTGTTCCAGTCGGCGGAGATGATCTTCAAACGTAGCGGAATAGATAATTATATCGTCCAGATATATTAAAGTGGCTTCAAAGTTGAGGTCCCCCAAGCATCTCTCCATCAGTCTTTGGAAGGTTCCCGGCGCATTTGTTAGCCCGAACGGCATACGATTGAACTCAAACAGGCCCATAGGGAGAACAAAAGCTGTCTTCGAACGATCCTTCTCAGCTACTGGGACCTGCCAATAGCCACTGGCCAGGTCGAGGAAAGAGAAGAACTTGGCGCTTCCTAGCGCAGATAGAGACTCTTCAATTCGGTGGAGTGGATAGGAGTCCTGTACTGTACAGGCATTCAGCTTCCGATAGTCCACACAGAATCTCAGTGTACCATCCTTCTTCCAGACCAGCACGATAGGAGCCACCCAAGGACTCTGACTTTCACAAATCACGCCGTTCTGCAACATGTGGGCCAATAGCTCTTTCACTTCCTGGTACATTTGAGGCGGGATGTGTCGATATCTCTCTCGGATGGGAGCAGTATTTCCGGTGGGTATTTCGTGCTGAATGTCCCGAGTGCACCCGAAATCATCTTCGTGTTGTGCAAACACTCCCTGATATCGCTGTAGAAGTTGTTCGATCTGCCTTACTTGTCCAGCAGAAAACTCAGTAAGATTAGCCTCCATTTTCTCCAAGAGGTGGCGCCCAGTCAAGGGTTCTCTTCCATTCTCCTGGCTGTTGAGGGACACCTCCAGGGTCCATAGCTCTCCTTCCACAGGTGCCAGCCCTATAGCGTCAGCTCTGGTAAGGGCCTCGGGCATTATACACACTCGCTCCACCTCTTGTCGGGGCAACAACTGTAAATTCGTGCCACTTAGGTTGATGCAGCCGTCTCTCAACTCTTCTCTGCTTTGCTGTTGGAGGCAATCTCTCAAGCCTTGGGTAGGGGGGTCCAGACCTCATCTGTCGGCGGGCGACGTCTGGTTCCGCGAACTCACTCAGCACCGCAAGCAGGCTCCGAGTCTCCTCAGCAGGCACAGCACTCGGGTCACATCTGTGAGTGATCTGGAGCTCTTCCACCACCGCCCGGCTGTGGCACCTCACAGACCTCTGGCTTAGGCCTGCCACGCGGGGCTTCCCAGCACGCAGAGCACACGTCCCCTCCTCTCTGCTGCTTGGCACCAAAATCTCCTCAGGCTGGCCTCCTATCTTCAGGAACTCCTTCCTGGAAGTCACCTGATCAGGTCCAGCGTCTAAATCTGCTCTCCCTTCAACTTCCCTTGTATATCTTGGTTCCGCCTGACTGTGTTTGGCCAGCAGATGGTAGTCTCTCTCCATCTTTGAAGCATCATGTACTAGTTCTCTTAAAGGCTCTCTCGTCTCTACTACACATACACTGCTCATAAAAATAATGGAAACACTCAAATAACACATCCTAGATCTGAATGAATGAAATATTCTCATTAAATACTTTGTTCTGTACAAAGTTGAATGTGCTGACAACAAAATCACACAAAAATCATCAATGGAAATCAAATTTATTAACCAATGGAGGCCTAGATTTGGAGTCACCCCCAAAATTAAAGTGGAAAAACACACTACAGGCTGATCCAACTTTGATGTAATGTCCTTAAGACAAGTCAAAATGAGGCTCAGTATTGTGTGTGGCCTGCACGTGCCTGTATGACCTCCCTACAACGCCTGGGCATGCTCCTGATGAGGTTGCAGTTGGTCTCCTGTGGGATCTCCTCCCAGACCTGGACTAAAGCATCCGCCAACTCCTGGACAGTCTGTGGTGCAACGTGACGTTGGTGGATGGAGCGAGACATGATGTCCCAGATGTGCTCAATAGGATTCAGGTCGAGGGAACGGGCGGGTCAGTCCATACCTTCAATGGCATCATCATGCAGGAACTGCTGACACACTCCAGCCACATGAGGTCTGCCATTGTCCTGCATTAGGAGGAACCCAGGGCCAACCGCACCAGCATATGGTCTCACAATCTCATCTCGGTACCTAATGGCAGTCAGGCTACCTCTGGAGACCACATGGGGGGTTGTGCAGCCCTCCAAAGAAATGCCACCCCACACCATTACGGACCCACGGCCAAACCGGTCATGCTGAAGGATGTTGCAGGCAGCAGATCGCTCTCCACGGCGTCTCCAGACTCTGTTATGTCTGTCACATGTGTTCAGTGTGAACCTGCTTTCATCGGTGAAGAGCACAGGGCGCCAGTGGCGACTTTGCCAATCCTGGTGTTCGGTGGGAAATGCCAAGCGTCCTGCATGGTGTTGGGCTGTGAACACAACCCCCATCTGTGGATGTCGGGCCCTCATACCACCCTCATGGAGTCGATTTCTAACCGTTTGTGCAGACACATGCACATTTGTGGCCAGCTGGAGGTCATTTTGCAGGGCTCTTGCAGTGCTCGTCTTGTTCCTCCTTGCACAAAGACGGATGTAGCGGTCCTGCTGCTGGGTTTTTGCCTTCCTACGGCCCCCTCCACATCTCCTGGTGTACTGGCCTGTCTCCTGGTAGCTCCTCCAGCCTCTGGACACTACGCTGACAGACAAAGCAAACCTTCTTGCCACAGCTCGCATTGATGTGCCATCCTGTATGAACTGCACTACCTGAGCAACTTCTGTGGGTTGTAGAGTCCGTCTCATGCTACAACGAGTGTGAAAGCACAACCAACATTGAAAAGTGACCAAAACATCAGCCATAAAGCATTGATACTGAGATGTGGTCTGTGGTCCCCACCTGCAGAACCACTCCTTTATTGAGGGTGTCTTGATAATTACCAATAATTTCCATCTATTGTCTATTCCATTTGCACAACAGCATGTGAAATAGATTGTCAATCAGTGTTGCTTCCAAAGTGGACAGTTTGATTTCACAGAAGTTTGATTTACTTGGAGTTACATTCTGTTGTTTAAGTGTTCCCTTTATTTTTTTGAGCAGTGTAGTTTTAACTCTTTAATGCCCAATGATGAATATATTCGTCTTGTAGCATGTCAGGGACTTTGGAACAGTCTCAAAAGCACAGCCCACTCTGCACTGGGCAGATGTCGGCTATATTATATAGATGAGATCTGACTCTTAACGACAGCACTTGATGTACCAGACCTTTGCTGCTGTTAACCTGTTTAATGCCGTTGTCAGTTGCTGACATTAGCATTTAAGCGTGACATGATCACATGGAGCCGTTGGGTTGCTATGACAGTTATGACAGCTATGACAGTTTCTATGTTATGTGATCTCCCCTGTGATTTTTACTATATACTGCAGTACTCTTGTATTGCTGTGTATAGCATAAGCGAACAGACGATTGCAGGTTGAAGTCCCCTTAGGGACTAACAAATAAAGTAAATTAAAAAAAGATTTAAAAAATGTAAAAAAAGAAAATCAAAATTCAAATCACCCTTTTTTCTCCAGGTAAAATTAAAGTAAGGAAAAAGAAATAAAAAAAAAACAAAAAAACACATATTTGGTATCAACATGTTCATAAAAGTCCGAACTATGAAAATATAAAATTAATTGGCCCAATCTGTAAAAACTATCAAGCAAAAAGAAAATCAAAAAGCCAAAATTGTTTTGGTTGTTACAACTCCACAAAAAGATGCATTAAGAAGTGATCAAAGAGTCGTAACTACCCCAAAATAGAATCAATTAAAATATCAGGTCACTACACAAAAAAAGAAGCCCTCACACAGCTCCATCGACCAAAAAATAAAAATGTTATAGGTATTCGAAAATGGCGACTCAAGCTAATTTCCGTTTTTTTATTAATTATTTGAATTTTTCTTCACCACTTAGACAAAAAAAAATGCAGGTTTGACATCTTCAAAATCGTACTGACCTGATTGGTCCAGGCATTTAGCCGTGCATAAAGATCGGACATCAGACAGAAGAAATTCATTTTTATATATATGTATAGAGACAGCATTAGTCACTATTCTGAATTCCATGACTTTTCTTATTTCGTACTTAAGATTTACCCTGACCCACTTCTGTTTATCACAGGATGCTGAAACTTCACATGTGTAATGATATAAGCCTCTATAGGTTACGTGCCAATTTGCAACTCAGAATTGATAACGGTCTTGATTTTACAGGTGCTGAAGTGGTGTGAGGTTTGATAGTGGACCCAGTGGAATACAGAGCAGTCATCAAGTTCCTTTACTTGAAAAGCCGCACACCAAGGTAGATGTTCGATGAGATGAAAGAGGTTTATAGTGACGATTCCCCATCATAAGATGTAGTCAAGAACTGGCATCGTTTGGTGCAAATCGCTCCAATTCCAGGGTGACCCCACTCTGCTATTGATGAACACACCATCCAGCAAGTGGAGGTCGCCATTTTGGAAAATTGCCACATAACCATTCGCCACCTAGCCCAAAATGTCAAGATTAGTGTGAGTTCCGTGGAAAAAATCATCCAAGACCATCTTCACATGCATAAGGTATCCGCTCGCAGGGTTCCCCGGCTGCTCACACCTTTTCAAAAGCAGAAACGAGTCGAATGCTCTCAGGCTCTATTGACGATGTGCAATGGAAACAGGAGGACTTTTTCAACAGACTGATCACACAGGATGAAATCTGGTTCCATCACCATGATCCTGAGACTAAAGTCCAGTCGATGCAATGGAAGCATCATGACTCACCGCCTCGAAAGAAGACACGAGCCCAACCCTTGGCAGGCAAGGTCATGCTCACAGTATTTTGGGACCAGCACAGAGTAGTATTGATGGATTTTCTACCAAAGTGTACCGTGATCACTGGGGCATACTATGCTTCACTGCTGCGGAAATTGCGAGAGGCCATCAAAACCAAGAGATGTGGCATGCTCACCAAATGGTGCCATCCTTCGAAAGGACAATACACCAGTTCACACCTCACATGTTGCCCAAATGGAAACATGCTCCTGTGGCTTTGAAATTCTACCGCATTTCCCTTATTCACCCGACCTCGCACCATCGGACTTCCACCTCTTTCCAAAAATGAAGGTTTTTTTCCAGATTATGAGACTGATTTCCGAAGTCACAACATGGCTTTTGGAGCAACCTGTCGGCTTCTACAAGCGAGGTGTTTACAGTTGCTTAAAGAGATGGTAGAAGTGTGTATCCATAGGTGGCACCTATGTAGAGAAGGACTAATAACTGTGCCAAGTTTCATTGCACTCAGTCCACAGGAAGTGGGTCAGGGGAAATCTTTAATGAACGCCCCTCGTACATAAATTGTTCTCCAATTTGTGCTTGACATTTTTCTAAATAGAAATAATAGCAAAAACCTTAATTGGATAAAAAGAAGGAGGTTTCCCTATAAATATCCTAATGTTAAATAGCAATTTTAGAATTTTTTTTCATTTATTTATTTATTTATTAACAAGTACAGCAAAATACACACGCAAGGTAACATTAGTTCACAGCCTCCAGGTGTTCCAGCTGGAAACTCCAGTAATCTTAAAGGGAATCTGTCACCACTTTGGAGTTATCAGCCCTCTACTATGGGCATACAGGTGATAGAAAAATAAATCTATACATACCTGTATGGCCCATGGTAGAGGTCTGATTGCAGAAAAAAGCAGTTTAATCAATTCTATTTTGTACAGGCTTGGTGTCCGGGGGGCGCCAAGCAATCCCCGCCTATGTGCTTATTATTCCTCCAAATCCCCACCTATATGCTTAATTATCATATCCTCCCCCCCTCCCCTGTACATCACAGGGCCCTGTGACAGGCCTTGTGATGTGTACTGTGCTCCCTGACTTCCTGGGCATGCGCAAAGTGCCGCTCACATAGAACGCGCTTTGCTTCATCCCAGCCTCGTCTGCCTGTGCACTGCGCCGCAGGGTTCTATTGTGCAGGCGCCGGGAAGTGACAGTGACCTTCGGTGACCCGGTAGCTGTGAACTCTGGTAGCCTTTAAGGTTACTTGAGTTCACATCCATCGGGTCTATCGGTGGCTCAAGTGCTGGAGTGTTGGACTCGTGGTCGTTCATCAGTACAGCACTTGAGCTGCCCTGTTGAGAACCGGGCGCTGTGAACTAAATTAACTTTACTGACGTCACCTCAATTCACAGTGGCCGGGTCTCGCAGAGTGCAATGTGAGCCTTGTAAGTGGCTTATGCTCCAGTCAATGGAGCTGCATTCTCTGAAAGGAGCTCCATAAACTGGATGAAGAAGACTGGGATCATCATGGGACCTCCATGTTATGGATTATGGCGGATGGATTATTTTTTTTAATAAATGGGGGAAAGAGGGAAATTAATTTTCAAATAAAGATTTTTTCCTGTGTGTTTGCTTCTTTTTACTTACTGGGTTACTAATGGGGTTGTCTTATAGATGCCTTTCCATTACTAACCTGTGGGCTTGATGTCAGCGGACATTACACCCCTGACATCAACCCCACGATCCCATTACCCCAATTGCCACCGCACCAGGGCAATCGGGAAGAGCCGAGGCTATGCTCCAGAGTTGGAGCATCTAATGGATGAGCTATTTCTGGGGCGGCTAAGGGCTGGTATTATTATGCTGGGAAGGGGTCAATATTAATGGCCGTTTCCAGCCTATTAGTATCAGCCTCCAGTTGTCTGCTTTGCCTTAGCTGGTTATTAAAAATAGGGGGGACCCCACGTCATTTTTTTATGCTCCCCCCATTTTTGATAACCAGCAAAGACAAAGCAGACAGCTGGGGCTGATATTAACAGAATGTGAAGGTCCATGGATATTGGCCCCTTCCCAGAATAATAAGACCAACTCACAGCCGTCTACTTACTCTTGGCTGCTTATTAAAATTGGGAGGACACCATGTCGTTTTCTTCATTTATTTGTTTAGTAGTATTTTTAATTTATTTATTAGCAATAAATAAATGAAAAAAAAAAAAACGGCATGGGGTCCCTCCTATTTTTAATAACCAGCTACGGAAGAGCAGACAGCTCAGAGCTGATAATAATAGCCTGGGAATATCCATGGTTATTGGGCCATTGTCAAACCTACAAATATCAGCTTGTAGCCGCCCCAGAAGTAGCGCATCATATTTGATGTGCCAATTCTGGCACTTAGCCTCAGCTCTTCCTGATTGCGCTTGTGCGGTGGCAATCGGGGCAATTGTTATTGGGGTTAGTAATGGAGAGGTGTCAGTCAGACACCCCTATAACTAACCCAGTAGTAAAAATAAATAAACCACTCACATAAAATTATTTTTACTTGATTAAAGACTTGCCCGCACTAGCCCTTGTACACCCATTAATTCATAAAATTATGCCACGAAGTAATCCACGTCCATCTTCTTCTTTGTGGATAGTAGTAAAGTTAACACTATGCACAGTTGGCTGCTGACGACTACTCTCCTCAACATCGCCTACTATCGCTGTTATCAGCGAGAGCAGGAGACACTGATGACAGCAGTAGTCACCTCGATGGCGCCTGACCGCCGGTAACCTTGTCATTGCCGGTTACAGCTGCTGGTTCACACTCTGTCAACTGTGTGACAGCATGGGAACCATGATATACAGTGACTATGACCGGCGGTGACTTCAGTAAGGTTACCGTATATCAGAGCCGCTGTTTTCTACACTGTCGCATGGATGACAGAGTGGGAACCGCTGGATGTTCGGGCCCCCATTGACTTGAATTGGGTTCGGGGTCAAGTTTATATACCGAATCGAACTTTTAACTCTAGTTCGGCCGAGTCCAACAAAACCCGAACATCCACTCATCCTTACTTATGGTATATTCTGCGATACACTTACCTTAGTGACCTGTATGACATCTGTAAGGCGGCGGTATTCACAGCGTGCAGTAACTGAGGCAGTGACCCAAGCAAGTCCAACATAAACAGCTTTATTCAGCAACTCACGGGTAAACAGAAAAGTCCTCCGGTTCACAACCGGGTTAACACCAGTCCTTAAACAATGGTTGCCATGGGCAACGGCCACGCCGGGCCGCTCAGAGCCTGACAGGTGCAGAGCCTTCCTAGGCGGTGGTTCAGCCACACTTAATCCTCATGAGCTTTCCTGCTAAGCTCCTAGCAGGTTCCAATACAGAACAACACTAATCCTTAGTGCAGGGTTTTTAAAGGACCTGTGGCAAGAGCCACTGGAAAACCCGGGTTGGAGGGAGGAGGCCGCCCCACTGCCTTCCTGTAGCCTCCTCCAAGAAATGAAGGCCCTGCCGGGTTTTCCTAATCTGCCTTAGCCAGATAGCCTGACCAGGTCAATGCTCACCTTCATTCCTGCATTGCAGCCGCAGGGGAGTATGTGACTGTAATGCACTCCAATGGATTTAATAGGTCTCTGTACACATTCTGGGGGATATATAACGTCCCTTGTATACGATCCCAGTCACTGCCTCACATACCATATATTTATTTATTTATTTTACTCACTTATATAGCGCCATTAATTCCACAGCGCTTTACAGACATTATCAGCATTATCACAAACTAAAGTCTAATACATATTACAGGGTGATCTTTTTCATCAGCTATTATTTATCATTTATTATCTATATATTTATTGATAGACTATTTTGTGTCCAAGCTATTGACTTTCTCTGGTCTGTGATCTTCTGGTCATGTTACCATGTTTTATTATCCACCAATTCAGATGTGGATTCTATTACACAACATGCAGTCCCTTTCTTTTATTATACCATGTTTTAAATGTATTCACACCATTGCTTTAGTTGGATGTGCGCCTGCTTTTCATCTTCTTGCATGATTACCTCACTCCCACTGCTTGATCAATAAAGTTTACATTATCATCACCATATCCTATATTGACCTGCTTTTTCAGCCTTTCAGCTGAGGTGTGTAGTATGCTTTTCTGCAGCAGCGGAGTTGTGTGTTGTGAGGTTTTGCAGCACCTGAAGTGTTCTTAATTTGCATCTAAGAATAATGTAACCATATGAATAGAGATTGGTATAGATCCATATTTACTTACAGTGAGCATTGTAGCAAAGCCAGGTAGGATAGGGTCAAAACCTAGCTCTACAGGTTCTGATTATTTCCACCTGGCTGGCACTCCATATAATCAGGCTAGGTGCTCACTTTAGTCAGTCTGCTGGGGGGAGGGGGTGAAGCTGACCGGAGTGAGTGTTATTGTAGCTGTAGAGCGACTGCAAAGGCCGTGTGCACCAAACTGCAAGTATCACTGGTGGCTATAGACAATAGCTGTTTTGTTTGACCTAACTGGGACTAGCTCAGCAGTGTCTGAGTAGCCAGGGTCTATTTTGTGTATTAGCGCCTGGACAAGGCTAGGGATTTATGTTTATGGTTTTATGTTTTGGTGCTGTGCAACCTGCGCAAATAAATGTCACATTGTTTCACAAGAATCCAATGTCTGTGTGAACACTACTTAATGCCTACCTGAGAGTGTGAAACCCTACAGTGTATGTGTGTGCACTCATACATAAAGATCAATCTCTATATCCTCTAAGGAAAGAAGCACTATACAAAACTGATATTGCAAATAGCTGCAAGCTTTAGAGTACTGACCCAGTATCGTTCATATACAGTACATATGGCACGTCCAATGTACCCATGTTTTCTCACACCATGGGATCAAGAGATCCATAGATGGGTGTCTGTTAATTTGGTAGATGGCACTAAGTTTTTAATACCTATAATGGTTGAGATATACATACAACCATCTGGAGAATAATTGATAGTCTTCCATGAATGGCACCTTTTTCTTCTTATACCAGAAACAGTAGCGGGCCCACCCGAAGATACGCTACCCTTAACTATATTGGAGTGCACAGCTCCCCAATATAGTTAATCCAGGGCAGCACAGCATGCAGCAAGGACACATGGTGCTTGCATATTATGGGGCAGTGAGGAAAATTGTGAGAGAGAGAGCGGCGTGGGGGTGAGTGGACCATGTGAAGTGTTGGGACAGTATGGAGAGGATGGAGGAGTGGGGAACAATATGGAGGAGTGGGGGATCATTTGGAGAAGTCGGACACATTATGGAGAGGTGGGGGGGCCCTATGCAGAATTGGAAGCGTGGGGGGACCATACGGTGAAGTGGAACTGTTGGGGATTGCATGGAGAAGCAGAGGCACAGTATGGAAAAGTGGGAGCATGGGGGTACCATATGTAAAAGTGGGGGACATTATGGAAAGATGGGACAGTGGGGGGACTGTATGGAAAAATGGGAGCGTGTGGGGACCATACAGAGAAGTGGGAGAGTGAGGAGATTGAATGGAGAGGTGAGAGCTTTGGGGACAATATGGAGAAGTGGGGGCACAGTATAGAGAAGCTGGATAAATGTACTGACAGTGGATCTGGGAAAGGTAAACGCCTTATAGAGCCAAAGGTTATAGGGACTTTTATTGTATATGACGGATGTTAATGTGAAGGCACAGTATTACTGACGGTGGTTCTGTGTACAAGGAAGCTGTGGGGACCTCCTACTCTGTATAAGAGAGCTGTGGGTCCTCTATACTGTGTATAGAGGAGCTGTACATTGGGGGACCAGGTGGACATTATTAAATATTAAGTGGGCATTGTGACAAAATCACTGGAAAAGTGCTGGAGGGAGATGCAGCACTGATGTTGTTAGCTCCACTAATTTAAACCTAAGAAAATGCTCCAGCACACTAAGTGCTGAGAGGGGTTAATCGGTCATGTTTAGTGCTAGCTTGATTAAACAGCTGTACAGTGGTAGGAGTCCAGAGGATAAATACCCAGCCTTCTAGAGCATTCAGTGTGGGGTGGGCCTGGAGGTGAAAGCTCTGGAACTGTGTTTTCATGTTAAGGAAGGCTAAACCTTATGGTGTTTGTTCTTGAAGCAGATGGATTCTCATAGAAACAAGGACTGTGCTACACCTTATGTTTTGTTTTCCTCTTAAGGCTATGTTTGTTTTGATAACTTGTACAGGGGAAGATTTAAAGAGACAGTGTTCCTGTGTCTTTCTTTATGTGCAGCCAAGTGAGTCGATCTACCACAGCATTTAAGAAGCATTACTGGGGCACTCGGGGTATTGTAGTCATCAAAGAGGCAAAATGTGGATACTTTTCTATGGCATTTATACAGGGCATTAATGTTTTCAAGGAAGCAATCTTACCATGAAGAGGGCACAAATGAGGCATTATTACTTTGTAAGGGGCAAAGTGGTTAGGTATTACTATGCGGGGCAGTAAGAGGAGCTCTGTTTTTGTACCCCAAAAAAGTACAGTAATAGGGACACATACGACAGCAGCGGCTCAGTATTGGGATAGTAGCAGGATGAGGAGTTTGTGCAGATTGGGTATACAGTAGATGGGGATGGGGCTGGAAATGTGAGAAGTCAATTGTGCTTTTTGCTGTAATCTCTGTAGACAAGTCGTAACTGGAAGAAGTTGTCATGTCGGTCTAGGATGGATGGAAAAGACAGGAAAATGAACTACTCTACCAGAAAGGAATGTCAGCTGTAAGTTACTATATATAATGTAATATTAGGGGTGTGCTGGTGAGCAAAACACTCAAAGCTGCAGCAGATAACACACAGCTACCACAAGCTGTGAAGTAAAAATAATAATCAAGAGTCAAGGGTTATATCTGCGCTGGTTCAAGTGATGGTGAATGGATGTCAAGGATTGGACAAAGAGGGATTTAATGTTAAAACAGATTGTAGTTTATTAGGCACAAAAGAAAAACGTGCATAAAAGTATTAAAATGAGGATTACCTTTTGATGTTCCCTGGTAGAGTAGAAAAGGGTGGTCTATAGAGCGGGATGTCTCAAAGGAGAGTTAGCCTTTCTGCAGGGAATATATTAGAAACACGGTAATTGGAAAGCAATACTCAAATAGAGGGACGATTGTGTCTAGCTTAGTACACGGATTTTACCTGATAATGTTTCAATGGTAGGTATGATGTGTCTAGCTCATGTGATTCCGTGCTGGGTATAGGGCACTAGAGAAGAAAATAAAAGGCCGTGAGAGACACATTAAGCATAAATATGAATATGAATAAAAGATGTAAAAGATCATGATAAATAATACTAAATGGTTACCACTGGGTGGTGGAGGCCCCACAGCTATTTATCTCTGGGGTAATTAAAAGTGGCTATATAAGTCCACCTGCACTCCTGGTGGAGTGTTGATAGTATGTGGTATATTTGGCTACTGGCCACTGGCTGATGACCAACATGTATCAGTGTCAGTAATGTACCCGGTACACAATAAGGGCTTGTACTCGGCTGGTGGATGCCGCACTGAACGAGAAAGATGCAGGTGTTAGCCTGGAGAGATTTCATACACTTCAGCTGGAGCTGCCGGTTAGTCTGCTTATGATGTAGAAGTGGACTTGCCAGTTGTCTCGCTGCGCTGAGGTAGGTGAGGATGTGCTGTAGACAGGGACGGACTGGGACTGAAATTCAGCCTGGCATTTGAAATCACACAGGCCCATGCTCTCCCCGCCCTTGTGACCACATGTATGCAAATTTCATACTTGCGGTCACATGATCAGGAGCATAACTCCAGTAAGTGTGAGGGTTGCAATTGCACCCGGGCCCTGGAGCCTAGGGGTTCCAAAAGTCCCCTTGGCCTATATGAAAAGACCAATGCTATTAACGGCTTGCAATAATTGGGAGCCCCATTAGAGCTTTTGCTTTACGGCCCATGCTGTTCAAGTTACACCACGGCACATGATCACCAACTCCCAGTGCCATCACCGGAGAATCCTCCCAGCACACGACCTTTGTGAGGATTCAGAAGTCCGCGGTCATATAGAGCCACTGCAGACTTTAACTTCAAGCTTGGAGAAATACTTCAACCAAAAACACTGTACTAAGATTGATATCACCACCATAGATGCAGAAAATATATGTGTGTGTACTGTGCAGATTCTCGCTGATTGTTGTCATTCATTTTCCCTTTTCCTTTGCGTTCCTTCCAGACCACCATGACCTCTTCTTCCATCCATAACTCGTCCCTGCAAAATGTAACACACAGATATCTACTTATTTTCCAGGACCCCCCTCGCATTTTGCCACTTTTACACAAACCACAACTTGTGATACGTTATAATAATTCTCCTGTGCCTCTTTTAATAATGCTCCCCCTTGACCTCTTATAATAATGACCCTGTACCTCCTTATAATAATAAAAATATCAACTGAGCTTTCTTATATTAATAATAATAATGACTCTTTGCTTCCCCTACAATGATAACAATCCCCCCTTTGTTCCTCCTTATAATAATGACCCTCAGTGCCTCTTGATTGTAATAATGCTCCTAAGCAGGGGCGTACATAGAATTAACAGGCGCCCCATAGGAAAAATCCTATCATGTCACAGTCAAAGAAGAGCAAATCTCCAAACATTTTAAGAAACGGAGAAGGAAATGTATTGCAGCACTTAGACAGTTTTTTTTGCCCCTATTGAAGCCTCTAAGTGGTCTCACTCACTATGATACCCCTTTCATGACCCCCGTGGATTATTATGCCCCCACAAAGTATGACGACCCCACACAGTATGGTTGCCCCACAAATCTTACAGAAAGTATGATCTCCCTCCTCACAGAGTAAGATTGTCACTGCAGCCTCCCATAAAGTATGGTATCCACCACAGCCCCCAGTATATAGTATGAGAGGCTCCACAGACCTCCACACGCTATGATGTCCACCACAGCCATCTCACACAGTATGATGTCCATCCCAACCACCCTACACAGTAAGATGGTCCCCCATAGCCACCCCACACAGTATGATAGATTCCCCATACACTATGAAGATCCCTTATAGCCCCAATACCATATGACAGTCCCCCCACAGCCCCGTATATAAAGTGTGATGTCCATCAAAGCCATACAGTATGGCCGTACAGTATGAGGACCCCACAGCCCCCATAGAGTATAATGTCCCCCATAAAAATCCCATACAGTATGATGGTCACCACAGTCCCCAACTTAGTATAATGTTCCCCATAAACCTCCACACAGTATATTGTCCACCACTTCCCAACAGACCCCTATGTAGTATATTGGTCCCCCCAATAGTACACTATATAGTATGGTGGTTCAGCCCACAGTCCCTTATATACTATGGTGCCACCATATTATATAGGAGGCTATGAGGTGAAACATCATACTATGTGGGGGGCTGTTGGGGGCACCATCATTGGGCAGGGACAGCTAATAGAGTCTCACGGCTTTCAGTATCACCTCTATGCTGATGGCACACAGATCTACCTCTCTGGACCTGAAATCACTTCCTTACAACCAGAAGCCCACAATGTCTGTCCGCTATTTCATCCTTCTGCTCTGCTAGATTTGTAAAACTTAAGGCTAAAACCAAATTCATCATCTTTCCACCATCTCTTCAACCCCCCCACCTGACATAGCCATCCAAGTCAATGGCTACTCACTCTCCACAGTCCCGCAAGCTCGCTGCCTAGGGTAACCCTGGTCTCTGATCTGTCCTTTAAACCACATATCCAAGCCCTTCCTGCCGACTCCAACTCAAAAATATCTCCCAGATCTGCACATTCCTCAGCCACGAATCTGCAAAAACACTAGTGCATGCCCTTATCATCTCCAGCCTCGACTACTGCAACCTCCTGCTCTGTGACCTTCCCTCTATTTCAAAACCCTAACCTTGGCATACAAAGCCATTCACAACCGGTATTCTCCATACATCTGTGACCTGGTCTCCCGCTACTTACCTCAACATAACCTCCGATCCTCACAAGAGCTCATTCTCTACTCCCCCTTTTATCTCCTCTTACCACAGTCGCATACAAGATTTCTCCTGTGCATCCCCCCTACTCTGGAACTCTCTACCCCAACATATCAGACTGTCGCCTACCGTGCAAACCTTCAAAAGGAACCTGAAGACCCACCTCTTCCGACAAGCCTGCAACCTGCAGTAAGCACCACACCACTATACCGCTGCACGACCAGCTGTGCCCTCACCTACTGTATCCTCACCGATCCCTTGTAGTCCACTCTCCTCCTGCTCAAGTCGATGACCTGTATTGTTTAAGATTATTGTACCGTTTTTTATTATGTATACCCCTTTTCACATGTAAAGCTCCATGGAATAAATGGTGCTATAATAAATAATAATAATAATATGATGGTCCGACTCACAGCGCCCTATTTAGTGTGATGGTCCCCCTCACCCCAAAAATTAAAAAATACGTATACTCACCTAATCCAGACACCGCATCCTTCGTCTCCTCTTCTATTTATTCTTGCCATGGATGCTGGCGGCGCGTTGCAGTGATGTCATTGCACCTCTGACGTCCCCTGCTTGGTGCTGGCCTCCGGCAGGTCATGGACAGGAGGGACACCTGCAGCCTGCTGGGTTAAGTGATGGAGCCAGCGACATTGTGCTCCATCACAACTGTTAACAGTATGGGCGTCTTGACCATGCAGATTCTGATAACAATGTAGCAGATAAGGAGGCCCACGACTAGACAGGCCCTTCTGGCATTTGCCACAATTGCCAGATGGCCAGTCCGGCCCTGGCTGTAGATGACAGAACAACTCACCAGTCTTCTTGCGAGAGCGGGATGATAGCGCAGCTGTATGCATGGTGCCAAGATGGCTGGTAGCAGTCTCCGTGCCCACTGGTCGGTGGTGGGTGGTGATAAATGCTGGAGTAGCAAGAAGAAAATGGTGGATGGTCCGTGATGGTGCACGCAGTCCTGGCCAGAGGCTGCATGCAGAGGACAGTTGGTAGAGGATGGCGCAGTCAGAGCTTAGTCAGGTGAAGGACCTGTGTGACGCGTGGTCACATGTATGACGTGATGTGGATCCGTACGGAGGCCTAGCAGGGCCAAATTCCTATGCATTTTGGAAATACAGCGTTTTCCTTCGTCAGGGATGGCCCTTCAAGGTCTGTGGATGTTTATATAGGAGGTTCCATACAGGTATTGTAGATCAATCAGTCCCATTGGTAGTATTACTGTGAATTAATAACATTAATTGAACCCAAACAGTTCGATCTCACTATTGAAACCTTTTGGTATAAAGGTGTCAAATTGGAATATCCAATAGCTTTCCACTCTGGACATCCGTTTGATAAAGTCACCTTTTCTCCAGTCTTTCTGCACAATTTATATGCCTGCCACTTGCATGTTTTTAATGGAGCCCCCATGCTTCTCTTGGAAATGTTTGGATGAGTGGTGCCCTTCAAATTTTTTCTTGATGTTCCGTAAGTGTTCCTCTATTCTGGTGCTCATTGGACGGATTGTGGATCCGATGTATATTTTGCTGCAAGAGCATTTGAGGCTGTATATAATGCCTTTCATTGAACAGGTTATGTGATCCTTTATAATAAATTCATTGGTCCCATTGTTGATATTCTTTTGTCTCTCACTATGTAGTGTTTTGCACACTACACATTTTCTACATGGAAAGAAGCCTTGAATAGCATAGAGTGACATTTGTTGTGTGGTGGATGGATTTTTGACAAATGGTGCTACTAAACTGCCCAAGTTCCATGCTTTACTGAAGATGACCTAGGTATTTCAAGTAAAAGATCACCTAGGGTTTTATTATCTTTCAGGTTGTTCCAGTGGCGGCATACTATTTTCCTCATAAGGTGTGTATTGGAATTGAAGGTGGTTATGATTGGGGGGGATATTGGTACGGAGAGTGCTTTTACTTATATGAGCACTCTTACTGCGTAACAGGTCTGAACGCATTATGTTTTGTACTGATTCTTTGGAGGAATGAAGGTGTTGATGGTCATACCCTTTTTCCAAAAATTTGTTGGTAAGGAGATTTTTCTTCATTCTCATAATCTTGTGGATTCAAACAACTGCGATGGAGTCGCATGTCTTGGCTCAATGGTACATTCAAAAGCCAACTGGGTAAATGGCAACTATCTCTGCAGATGAAGCTGTTAGTGTCTGTTGGCTTAAAAAATGTTCGTGTAGCCAGACGTCCCCCATGGATGTAGATGTTCAGATCTAAAAAATTTATATTCTCAGTGCTAATGGTAGAGGTAAAGTTTAAAAAGAAATAATTAGAATTGATTTCTGTTAAGAAGGTGGAGAGAGAAAGTTAATCACCCAACCAGATAGATAATATGTTGTCTATAAAACGTCGCCAGAGGACCAGGTTCGCGTGCAGTTCCCCCCGGGGTATATGGTAGAATGTTCCCACATACCCGCGTAGAAGTTAGCGTAGCTGGGTGCAAACCCGCGTAGAAGTTAGCGTAGCTGGATGCAAACCTGATCCCCATAGCAGTGCCCCACCTTTGGCTGTAGTGGTTGTATTCATATTGAAATGAGTTGTGGGTTAAGATGAACAACATGCAGTCCTGAATAAAATTAACTTGGTCTGATGGGATTCCGCTGTATTCATTTAGAAAATGGGTAGCCGCCTGGCATCCCTTGTGGTGCTGGATGTCGGTATATAGACTCAATGTCAAGGGTCCCCAGGATGTAGTGGCTTTGCCATTGGACTTTGTCCAGTAGTCTTAAGACATGTGTGGTGTCTTTAAGGTACGATGGTAATAGTGGGACTAAGTTGTGTAAATGGCTATCAACATATCTAGAAAGGTTGGAGGTTAAACTTTGAATGCCCGAAATAATTGGTCTCCCTGGCGGGTTATTCTGGGTTTTGTGGATCTTTGGTAGATAATAAAAAATTGCTGTCCTGGGGTGTGGGGTGTTGATGTACTCAAATTTGCACTTATTCAGGAATCCCTCCCTCCTCTGGTAATAAGGTAATTTATTTATTTTGTGTATAATGGGGTGGGGTCACTTTCCATGGGCTCCTAGGTTCTGCTATCACTTCGGAGTCTTAGGGACTCGTTGTTGTTCTGTTGGTAGTCAAGTACCACAATACCTCCTCCCCTTATCTGCTGGGCGTATGACTATATTTTTGCTCCTTTGCAATTGAATTATTGCTTGGCATTCTCCCCTGGTGAGATTATTTTTGAGTTCGAACACCTATTGTCGCTAATCTTATGTATATCGTCAATTACATTTTTTAAAATGTTTCCATTGACGTATAGTATTCATTTAGGGGATTGAAATTTGATTTGTTCTTGAGGTCGGTGTGTTTGTAGTAGTCAGGAGGGGAATTGGATGAAATCAGGTTGGTTTGAGGTGTTTTTTTCAGAAAATGCTTTTTAATAGCTAGCTGTCTCATGAATTTCTTAATTCCTATGAATGCCCCGAACTTGTTAAACTTGGTAGAGGGAGCATATTTTAATCCTTTAGTAGTTTGACCTCGTTGTGGAGTAGGGAATATTGACTAAGATTGAAGATAGAGGTCTTCCCTTGAGTTAGTTCCTGAGTTGGTAACGTTTTCTTATTGGAAAGTTGCCTCCCCCTGCAACTCCTTTTCCCTTTTGCTTTGGTGCTAACTGAAAAAAATTAGACTTGGCTGTGTGTTTGCGTAGCTGTGGGGGATGGGATGAGGTAGTCTTTGTCCTCTCTAGCATAGTGCCTGGAGTTGCGTTGGATGTTTCTCGAGTGAGGGATGTAATTGGGTGGCAAATGGATGATATTGTTAAGGCCCCGTCACACTCAGCGACTCTACAGTGATTCCGACAACGATACGACCTGTCAGGGATGAGTTGCTGCGTCGCTATGTGGTCGCTGGTGAGATGTCAAACAGTCAGATCTTCCCAACGACGCAGCAACGATGTGGCGACCTGTAACGATCTGTATAACGATGCACGCCTATGTGTCTCTGTGTCTGAGTCATCAACAAGGTCGTTGGTAAGGTGTCAAACACACCGATACATGCTACCCAGCGGGGCCTCAACGATCAAAGAAATGTCCAGGCCATTCTGACATGACCAGCGATCTCACAGCAGGGGCCTGGTCGCTGCTAAGTGTCAAACACAGCGAGATCGCTGCTGAGGTCGCTGTTGCTTCACAAAACTTGTGACTCAGCAGAGCTCTCGCTAGCGATCTCGCTTAGTGTGACGGGGCCTTTAGTACTCAGAATGTTGAACATGTTCTGAGTATTAACCGGTATATTTGAAATGGGAGGGGGATCTCTGATCCCTTGAAGTGGTTATTACGACTCTCTGTGTGTTGCTGCCGGTGGATGAATCCTCGTCGGATGTTGGATAAATGGAGAATCTGTCCTCAGACATCGGTATAGTGTTGGGTGTACTTTGTACCTTGTCAATGATTTCAAATACATTAGCTCTAGGTAGTGGGACGGCGGTGGAGGGTACTGGGACAGCATCTCTGCCAAATTTTCTCCTTTTTCTTTGTATACTTTCAGTTTCTTTGGTGTGGATCTTATTTCTAATGCTAGTGGTGAGACGGATAATTTCTGGATGGTTTTCGTGCGTTTTGATGCCATGATAAAGTTTATGAGTTTTTGCTTTACTCTCCATAAGTTGTTTTCGTTTTTCAATTATGAACGAGACAACCTGTTTAGACAATGACTTAAATATCTGGTTCCATCCGGCTAGTGTGGTCTGTTCGCCTATATCTCCAGATAGGGGTTTGGATACATAAAGACAAGTGGGAATGCTGTCAAAGGCCGAATAAGGTTCCAGAGTAGCTACTTCCCAAAGATCCCGCATCTCGTTAAGGAGCAATTGTTCCAAAATTTTAAGTGATTCCTTAGTGTTGCTGATGTCAGCATTATTGGAGTTATTTAGTGACTCTGGCTGATGTGGTACATTGAAGAACCTCTGGATATTGTGGATACGATCCTTTTTATTAGTCCAGATAAAACACAGCTGCCCCAAGCTGTGAAGTAAAAATAATAATCAAGAGTCAAGGGTTATATCTGCGCTGGTTCAAGTGATGGTGAATGGGTGTCAAGGATTGGACAAAGAGGGATTTAATGATAAAACAGATTGTAGTTTATTAGTCACAAAAGGAAAACATGTGCGTAAAAGTATTAAAATGGCTAAAATACTGTGGATCAAAAAACTGTATATTGCTGGCGGGTTACAGACTGCAGATGCCAATTGTGGGCCCCAAGTCTCTGTAAGGGAACCAGAGAAGTGTTGTTAAGGACAGCGGTTGGTATATGTGTGGCTGTATAGCGTGTAGAATGAAGATGAGGATTACCTTTTGATGTTCCCTAGTAGATTAGAAAAGGGTGCTCTATAGAGCGGGATGTCTCAGAGGAGAGTTAGCCTTTCTGCAGGGAATATATCAGAAACACGGTAATTGAAATGCAAGACCCGGGTGGACGCCTGCGTTTTGGTAGCGTATATGGCCTCGGGAGAGTGAACGATTACCGGACAAAAGAAACAGAACTATTACATTTTAGATTAAATTCAAAAGAGAGGCAGTGTTTAGGAAAAATATATACAAGGATTTTATAAAAGAGACATTTACAGTACAGAATAGACAGTTACATAAAATAAACAGGATTACAGAAGAAACTTACTATAGAGTTCACGGCGACAAATTAGTGTAGCTGGAGGAGGGGCTTGCCGATTTGAGCGTTATTGAACGCGATCCATTGCTTATAGTATCTATACCCCCCTGGCAAAGAATATTGATCAATCTTCCGTCGGCTCTCTTATGCCGAAGGGGAAGATCGGCCCACACACCCATGTGATGACATCATATGGGCTCGGGCTCCACTCTTCATTTTTGTATTAAAAACCTGTTTTTTTGGTACAACTTATCGCTCGTTGATCGCAGAAGCTAGCAAATGACGCCATTTTTTCCATTATGAATTTAGCTTTGTTTAGAGACCACGCATGGCATAGTTTTGATCCATTATTCTGGTGCTTTTGCACTACAGCCCCACGGACGGGTTTACTGTGTCAGAAATATATTCCTATCGTTCCCTAGCTGACCCTGCCACTAAAAATATGAGTCCCATTATTGTCAGAATTATGGAACTTAAGTTATTCCATATTTCGTATCGGCTCCGAAAATCCTGCAGTCTTTGTTAAACCCCCTTTGAGACTAAATGAGCCATTTCCCCTTTCCTTTCATCTCTGCCCCTATGCTGGAAGGTGTCAATCTATCCCAGGTCTGTGTTAAGAGGAAATGCATTTGTATGTTAAGTAGAGTAGGCTATTGAGCTTCTTGCACTGTTATTTGCATATGGACAGCTGCGTGGAGGGTCAGCTCTTGTCTCCTGACAAAGATGGATAAGGGAGGGGGGCTTCAGGGGAAGCAAGAAAGAATATGTTCAATATTTCTCAATGTTTTCTTGAGACATGAATATGAATAAAAGATTTAAAAGATCATGATAAATAATACTAAATGGTTACCACTGGGTGGTGGAGGGCCCACAGGTATTTATCTCTGGGGTAATTAAAAGTGGCTATATAAATCCACCTGTACTTCTGGTGGACTGTTGATAGTATGTGGTATAACTGGTATACAGATAAATATGCTTACGTATTTTCCTTTTGTGCCTAATAAACTACAATCTGTTTTAACATTAAATCCCTCTCTTTGTCCTTGACACCCATTTACCATTATTATTATTATAATAATCACTTGAACAAGCGCAGATACTGTATAACCCTTGACTCTTGATTAAGTTACTGTATATAACTGTACTGTAATTAAGTGTATGGTCTGCAGGTCTAGTATCTACCACTATATGATGTCCATATGGCAGTAATATCAATGTTGGTCGTTGTAGAGATTAATTTTTAGTAACAGCGTGGTCATCTGTGAGGTTCCTCTATACCCACGATCAGGGTTCACAGCCTTAGTTGTACACACGGTTACCTTGTTAAGGGCTCATTTAGATGTCTTGTCCCCCTGAGCTGAACCCCTAGCTATGCCTCTGACCAGAAACATACAGAATGGATCAATATACTTGCAGTTTACATATGCTATGTGGCTATTGCCCTTGGTTCACATAGGTCCCTGTGCAAACAATGTGGTTATGCTTCCTATACTATTATTAACATGCCATCCTTTTTATATACTAGATCTATCTGTAATTCCTCAATAGTAAAATATTGACAAAATATCTTCAAATTCTTTACAACCTTATACAGCCTGTGCAAGAGTGGACATTCTTCACTCCAATATGGCAGTTACACATAACTGAGAGTGCAACAGACATGCACAGATTTTGAGGGCAGCTCTCTGATCCATTATAGCACCACACATCTTAATGGAGAGTAGCGAGCATGTGCAAATCGGTCAGTGCAGCTGCAGACAATGACATCTTGGTGTCCCGGTACAAGAAATGTGTTTGGGATGACCTCCGCTTCTGGCAATCATGCTACAGAGAGATAGATCTATCTATTTATCAATAAGAGTCTAGAGATGAGCAAGTGTGGCACCGTGCTACTACAGGTACCACAGGACCCAAAAAGGGTGCATGGACGGACTTCTCCACAAGAGGCCCTCACTACAAACAGACACCTCCACCCTTCCACCTCATACCACCAGAGGGAGCCCTGTTAGGGATCTATATACTGGAGGGAGGAGTTAAGGGGGCAGAGGAGCATCTCAGGCTCACCCCAGGACACAAGCCGGACACCGGGTCCGCGCCTACAGGGTTCTCTACACCCAGTAGGGACAACCGGCATAGCAGGAGGCTTCCAGACCTGAAGCTACCATCAATTTCAGGACTAGGAACCACGAAGGCCCCAGCGTCCAGGGATAGTGCTTGCCAGAGAAAAGTCCTACTACCAAGCAGTCAGGTGAGAGAGCAAAACAACATAGAAGCTAGGCCAAGTTCCAGGCTGGCCAGAAGCTTAGAGAGAGGAAGAAACGGACCGGGAGGCCTACAACCCACTCACTGGGGAGAGTCCTGAAGTGCACCCTTCCTATTAAGTACCCTGGACCCTACCTGCCGTTACACCAGTAAAGGTACTGAAGCGAATCCCCTGTGTGCGTGTCCGTCATTCCCCCTGACCCGACCGGGCCACCTCTCACTTGCATCCCTTCTATCAACCCTGCCCCAGGAGCCCGCTCCGCTTGTGGGGAGCAGAAACATCCCAGTTGCCATCCCATCACCCCCGGAGGTCTGCAGCAACGCTGGTAACCATTACCAGAAACCACAGGTGGCGTCACGAGACAAACTATTAACCAAACCCCTTTTAAAGAGTGACCCCAAAGTACGGGCCGACTGCCATGACCTCCCAAGAAGGTAAAGGCGGGGTGCCGAGTCTCTCCCATATACCCCTGGGCGAGTCACAAGCGTGCTCACTACTGCTTGATCGAGCGTCGGGGTGCTCGGGTACGCTTGTTACTCGATCGAGTATTGCGGGTGCTTTGGAAGCATGATCAAGTCCTGCCCACATATTTAGTAGTTGTTCAACAGCCAATAAACATGCAGGGATTGCCTGTCATACACAGTAATGCCATAGCCATGTTCACTACTGGGATTACTGTGATTATATAAGACCCGATGACGCGATGCTCTGCACACTCTCCTCTGGAAGCAATTCAGGGAGAGTTGATCTAGGAGGGAGAGCTTAGATGAAAGCAGGCATATAGGCAGTGTTTAATTGCTATTGCAGTATTTGTATACCGCTGCTGCACCATTAGAACAAAAGTCTTTTTCAGGGCTACTTACTGTCCTTTCTCTAGTAACACCACTGTTATCTGCATTGAGTGTAGGGATAGCTGGTGGAGGAGGGATAGTTTTGGATTAAAAACAACAGTATCACTGTGCTTGATTGGCCAGCAAACTCACCTGACCTTAACCCCATAGAGAATCTATGGGGTATTGTCAAGAGGAAGATGAGAGACACCAGATCCAACAATGAAGATGAGCTGAAGGCGACTATCAAAGCAACCTGGGCTTCCATAACACCTCAGCAGTGCCACAGGCTGATCGCCTCCATGCCACACCACATTGATGCAGTAATTGATGCAAAAGGAGCCCCGACCAAGTATTGAGTGCATTTACTGAACATACATTTCAATAGGCCAACATTTTGGATTTAAAAACTTTTTTCTCACTGTTGTTATTAAGTTTTCTAATTTACTGACGTCACGGGCGTGGTTTGAGGAACCACTGTGCCACGGACTGCAGAGAGCCTGGAGGGGTGTGACTAAGCAAGCATCCGACTGTTCACTAGAGCCTCCGATGGTGAAGTTAGACTTGGCTCCCTATGAACGCCAGGTGCCACTCCAGGACAGACCAAAGGATGAGCAGCAGCTGGAACCAGTAGGACAGACTGGATGGTGCAGCAGGCGGGATATGCACCAGAGTGCAGCAGGCGGGATATGCACCAGAGTGCAGCAAGCGGGATATGCACCAGAGTGCAGCAGGCGGAATATGCACCAGAGTGCAGCAGGCGGGATATGTGTTATGATCTGCAACAAGAACTAAGGAAATTAAATCACATCTCCCTGCAGAGTAGTACTCCCAGAAAGAAATACTTCTGCAGAGCGTAAACAAGCTATACGGGCGTAACTGACCTTTTTTTTTTCTATACTTAAACGACGCTCACAATACTTAATCAAATGGTCACCTTTACCACAATAAAGACACAATCCCTCAGCGAATCTCCGGTCTTTTTCCTGAGAGCGGAGTGACACCCCCCCCCCAACCTCCATCGGTTCCCCACCATCAGAGCAGATTTTATGGGGACTAGGACCTGACATTACAGGAGTCTTTACCTCATTGAGCCTGCACCTCAGTCTCCTGTCTATACGAACAGCTAAATGCATAGCCTCCTGCAGAGTCTCAGGTGCAGGGAATGCAATTAGCAAATCCTTAACCCTTTCACTCAGACCAGCAAGAAATAAACATCTCAGCGCAGAATCATTGAAGTGTGTGCAATAATTTTCAACATCATCAGACCCCTGATTCAAACGTCTAAGTTCTGATTCAGCAGATGAGATTCGATCAGGATCATCATATAATAGCCCCATAGCAGAAAAAAATTCTTCAACAGAACTTAAACACGGATCATTAGGTTGAAGAGAAAAGGCCCACCCCTGTGGTTCATTGCGCAAAAGTGACATAATAAAACCAATGTGCTGTGATTCATTCCCAGAGAATCTTGGTTTCAAATGAAAATATAACAAACAAGCATTTTTAAAGGAAAAGAAATCTTGCTGTTTACCACAAAAAACATCAGGCAGTCCTACCTTGGGTTCGACAAAATGCGCTCCAGGACAGCTACTCACGTCTTGCTGAAGCTCGGCCACCTCCAGAGACAATCCCTGCAGGCGTTGAGCCAACTCCTGGACGGAAACCATACTGATCCCCGAATTTATTTCCTTTTAGTTTTTTTTGGGCTGGACTTACTGTTATGATCTGCAACAAGAACTAAGGAAAGATAGGGGAAAGCTGTCCCTACAGTAAGACTAAGCTGAATCCCTACGATGTAGCGGGCAGCCTGTTCCTTGTGAACAGACCCACCTTCGTCCTCGGCTAGTCTGAACGAAGACCTATAGATATAAGGGAGGGGTCCCTAAAAGAACTAAGGACTGGGATAAAAATGGGACACCTCCTAAACAGAAATTGTTGCAGAACACAATAGACAAACTGACAAAAAGTACTAGAGGTCCCAGAGGACCAAGCAAACTGACAGAGATAGGCACTGAAGCACCAGGCTAGCAAAACAGTTAAACAACACTGAAGTCCAGCCAAGCCAGAAGGGCAGAGCTGGAATATATAGGCAGCTGGTCACGTGACCGCAAAACACAAGATAGAAAAAACTAACAGGAGGGTTCTAACAATATGCACCAGAGTGCAGCAGGCAGGACTGGTACACAACCTTAACAACTTAGACTGCAGAGCAGGAAGGTTGCTCAGGCACGTGCCCAGTGGGGAAGAAGCAATATATACATAATGTCCCACAGCCAGTGCACGCGCTGGACCTTTAAGAGGGCGGGAGCACGTGCGTGCCCTAAGGACATGGCTGGAAGCCCTGCTGGAAGCAGGCAGAGCATGGGGAAGGGAAGCACCGATCGCAGCGCGGGTGAGTGAAGTAACACGCCAGAGACCCTGCCGGTCAGAGCAGGGATCCGGCATGGTGCTAACAACTGAGATAATGACTGTTGTGTTTTCATTGGCTGTAAGCCATAATCATCAACATTAACAGAAATAAACACGTGAAATAGATCACCCTGTTTGTAATGACTCTGTATAATATTTTCACTTTTTGTATTGAAGAACTGAAATAAATGAACTTTTTGATGATATTCTAATTTAGTAAGAAGCACTTGTATGTGTATGTGTCACAGTGTGTATATGTGTGAATGTATGTGTGACTGTGTGTTCAGCATTTTTAAGCAGCCGACCTTTTGTTAGTTCGTGGGGTGATCGCCCGCCTGTTTACACTCCGTAATTATTGGAAAATGGCCGTTCTTAAGAATGGCCATTCCTGATAATTGGATAATTGACCAGTGTAAGTGCGCCCTTAGTTAGACATAAGCTATAAATGGTCTAGATATAAAGATAAGATACAAATATATGTATAAATCTTCCATGTAAAGCGGTGACGGGCCCATCCAGAGCTGACCTCAGTGACCCAGGGATTGCCGGTCGCCAGTACTTGGGGTCAGGAAGGAATTTTCCCCACACATGGGGTTGTTTTGCTTCCTCTGGTTCACCTCCTTTTTATGCAATAACTCCTATAAATGGCACTGGATGACTAAATGAAACTAAATTGATAATAGATAAGAATAAAGATGAATAAACTCCATTTATTGTGTCTGTGTCTTCTTTATATGCTGTTCTCTCTGCTGAGACTATTTTTTTAATTTTGGACTTTTATAGTGAATGTTACAAATGGCCATGGAATTAAGAGTTAATCTGATTTTTTTGGGGGGAGTTGGGTCACATGATCTCGCTGCCGATTCTTTCCCATCATGACAGTGATGTTCTGGCCATCTGCCATATGGCTTTCTCAGACTAATGTCACTGCCCCAATATGCAGCAGATCATCAATCACAAGTTGTGCATGGCATAGGGCTGACCTCATCAGCGACTGCTCTTTACCCAGTGTAGCCTCTCCACTAATGTCCCCGCATATCACAGATCATGTCGAGGACGGCCATATTCCATAGTCACTGTATTACCCCGCAGTAGCTCCACACCGTGCACCATGTCACGAGCCTCCAGCCCATCACATATGGAAAGGTGAACCTGGTGCAAGGGGATGAAATGGGAATATCATGTATTAGTGCAGCCAGAGATGTATTGGGTGGATATAGATGGAGAAAGGAGGTGTCGATGGCCTTACACAACAAGGAGGTATTGTGGCAGGATAAATATGGTGGGAACGGGATGCCACAATGGAAAGTATAATTGTAGTAAGCTGAACTGGCACCACGAACATAACCCTGAAAGCAAATGCGTGGTATGTGAAACAGTCTAATAAAAGGGTATTTCCTCCATAAATATTTATTGCCTATCCACCCTTATGCAGGGTCATAAGTAGCTTGGCCCTAGCCCCATAGCAAAGTTTTGAAGGGGCCTGGGCCCCCCTTCCTCCGCGATGCCCTGCCCCCTTTAGCCACGCTGCCCTGCCAACAGCCTGAAATGAAGTTCCAATGCTGAATTAGTGCTGGGAAGAGGGTACACCATGCTCCGGTAGGTGCCTGTCATCTACCGGAGCATGGCAGGGGGTTAATTAATATTCACCACCTGCTGCCACACGCTCCGTTCCTCTGCTTTGATACAGGACCTGGAATGATGTATGCAATCATGTGATCGCTCACGTCTCAGGATCTGCATCAAAGCAGAGTGAGGAAAGCAGCGCAGCAGCAGGTGGTGAGTATTAATTTATCCTTGCCATACTCCAGTAGGTGACAGGCACCTACCAGAGCTTGGTAGATCCAGGGGGCTCGGTGTTCATGGGCGCATTACACCCCTTGGCGGCAGGCCCCCTGAGGGCCCGGGGGCAGTGGCGTCCCCTGCCTACATGGTAGGTACACCACTGCTGCACTGCATGTCATTTTTTTTAACTGTGCATTTTTTCATCACCATGTGGATGGGATTTAGACATTTACGCTGCATATGACCACGACCTAATGAACCATTGAGTTAGTATGCTTTTTTTTCACAAATACTTCTTACATGTTTGCTCGTTTTTCCTGATGTAAACCTTTTATTATCATGGAATTCTGCATTTTGCTGGTTTCTGGTGCCGTTAATCCTTTCACAACTTTGAAAATGTGACATTTTTGAAGCTTGGAAGCATTTTTAAACAGGAATATATCATTTTCCACTGGGACAATACATGTGGTAGAAAAAACTATTGTTTAGCCCCTTCACACCAGATTTTGCTTCAGATTTAAGTTTCTGTTATAAAATCAGAAAATCTGAAGCAAAATGTGAGTTTTTAATGTGAGATTTGAACAACGAATGCTTCTGATAAGGAAAAATTTTTGTGAATTCATCCCGAAATTCTCTGTCTGCTACTTGTTACTTTTTATTTTGTCTCTCATTATTTCCTGTACTAATACTTTCACTTTTAATTAGGAAGTGGACACAGCCGTATCCTGATATTTGGAGCAAAAGACAATCTCCATCTACTGGCACAAAGTAAAGAGTGGTTTGCTGATGGCATGTTTTTCAGTACACCAGCCCTGTTCAATCAACTTTATACAATCCCATGTAGTCCACAGCGGCCTTGTTGTTCCTGTAGTGTACGCCTTGCTGATGGACAAGAGCCATTCAACGTACCAGAGGTTGCTACAAAAGCTGAATAACATGCAACCTGGACTGCAGCCACACAACCTGATGTTGGATTTTGAACTAGCTGCAATTCAGGCATTTGAGAGTGAATTCCCCAACCTTGAGGAGACTGGTTGCTTCTTCCACCTATCACAGTCAGTTTGGCGAAAAGTTCAAAATGAAGGACTCAAGGTGCAATATCAAGGTGACCATGAATTTGCTCGTTGGATACGCATGATACCTGCACTTGCCTTTCTACCACTACAGAATGTTGTGCCTTCATTTGAAGAGTTAGTGGAAAATCCTGACTTTCCACAAGAAGCAATACCCATTGCCAACTACCGTATATTCCGGCGTATAAGACCACCTGGTGTATAAGACGACCCCCCTACTTTCCTGTTAAAATATAGAGTTTAGGATTAGAGATGAGCGTTGTTCTACTCGAACTGTTCGCCAATCTCAAATTCGAGCTGTTTTGGGCGGTGTTCGAGCCGTTCGGCGAACACGAACAATTTGAGAAAAATTTGGCTGTTCGAGGTTATATTCGATAACTGTTCGTGCACCAAAATCATAACTGGATTTTTTCTCAGTAATGATGAAAATTAATGTTAATACGCAGTTTGAGTGTACAGCGGGGTGGGGGGAGGGGCAGGGGATGGATCTCTGCAGGAACAATGAAGATCTCCATTTTTTTTTCTCTTTCCCGCATTTACAGTGGGGAGGTGCAATCTGTCAGCCTATCAGCAGCGCACACACGGAGCGAAGTGCTTTTTTTCACACAAGCAAGGGCATGTGTCATTGGCAGTGTATGTCACATGTCCTTGCCCTATAAGACCAAGCCATTTTCCCCGTCGCCACCATTTTCTCACTGCTGCAGCTGCGTGTTAGACGGCACCGCTGTTGCTGTGTGCGCTATACCTTGTTAATTTCAAGCCAATTTTCGCACAAATATACAGATAGCTTGGGAGTAGGGAATAGTTGTGATTGCAGTCCTTTTAAGGACTAGGTTACAGCATTTCCTACGACTTTTATCAGGGAGGTCTGTGCTCTTAAATAGATAGGTTGTGGGAGTAAAGACTAATTGTAATTGGAGTCCTTTTCAGGACTAGGTTACATGAGTTCCTATCAGTTTTTGCCAGGCAGGTCTGTGCCAGTGCTGTGCAAGTTTTTTTCACAGCATTTGGCTGAATCTAGCAAAGCTAATCCTTTTTGGCCTATTGCAGAGTGTGTTAGTCAGTGGAGTAGCCTATCGGTGTTGCAAGATATACCACCTGTGTATAGAATACCAATTTTTTTACTGCACCTAGTGAAGTAAAATCTTTTGGGCATAGCATCATTCTATTAGTCCATCTATACTGACCTCCATCAGGTTGCAAATTAAAACTAATTTTTATCTGCATCTACCTCTGAAAAAATATTTGGGCTTCTAGCAGTGTGTGGGACTTGTTCTATTAGTCCATCTATACTGACCTCCATCAGGTTGCAAACTGAATATATTTTTTTCTGCATCTACCTCTGAAAAAATATTGGGCTTCTAGCTGTGTGTGGGTCTTGTTCTATTAATCCATCTATACTGACCTCCATCAGGTTGCAAACTGAATATAATTTTTTTCTGCATCTAGCTCTGAAAAAATATTTGGCCTTCTAGTAGTGTGTCGGACTTTCTCTATTAGTCCATCTATACTGACCTCCATCAGGTTGCAAATTAAAACTAATTTTTATCTGCATCTACAGTACCTCTGAAAAAATATTTGGGCTTCTAGCTGTGTGTGGGACTTGTTGTATTAGTCCATCTATACTGACCTCCATCAGGTTGCAAACTGAATATATTTTTTTCTGCATCTACCTCTGAAAAAATATTTGGCCTTCTAGTAGTGTGTCGGACTTTCTCTATTAGTCCATCTATACTGACCTCCATCAGGTTGCAAATTAAAAACAATTTTTATCTGGATCTACAGTACCTCTGAAAAAATATTTGGGCTTCTAGCTGTGTGCGGGACTTGTTGTATTAGTCCATCTATACTGACCTCCATCAGGTTGCAAACTGAATATATTTTTTTCTGCATCTACCTCTGAAAAAATATTTGGCCTTCTAGTAGTGTGTCGGACTTTCTCTATTAGTCCATCTATACTGACCTCCATCAGGTTGCAAATTAAAACTAATTTTTATCTGCATCTACAGTACCTCTTAAAAAATATTTGGGCTTCTAGCAGTGTGTGGGACTTGTTCTATTAGTCCATCTATACTGACCTCCATCAGGTTGCAAACTGAATATATTTTTTTCTGCATCTACCTCTGAAAAAATATTTGGCCTTCTAGCAGTGTGTTGGACTTTCTCTATTAGTCCATCTATACTGACCTCCATCAGGTTGCAAATTAAAACTAATTTTTATCTGCATCTACAGTACCTCTGAAAAAATATTTGGGCTTCTAGCAGTGTGTGGGACTTGTTCTATTAGTCCATCTATACTGACCTCCATCAGGTTGCAAACTGAATATATTTTTTTCTGCATCTACTTTGAAAAAATATTGGGCTTCTAGCTGTGTGTGGGTCTTGTTCTATTAATCCATCTATACTGACCTCCATCAGGTTGCAAACTGAATATATTTTTTTCTGCATCTACCTCTGAAAAAATATTTGGCCTTCTAGTAGTGTGTCGGACTTTCTCTATTAGTCCATCTATACTGACCTCCATCAGGTTGCAAATTAAAACTAATTTTTATCTACATCTACAGTACCTCTGAAAAAATATTTGGGCTTCTAGCAGTGTGTGGGACTTGTTCTATTAGTCCATCTATACTGACCTCCATCAGGTTGCAAACTGAATATATTTTTTCTGCATCTACCTCTGAAAAAATATTTGGCCTTCTAGTAGTGTGTCGGACTTTCTCTATTAGTCCATCTATACTGACCTCCATCAGGTTGCAAATTAAAAATAATTTTTATCTGCATCTACAGTACCTCTGAAAAAATATTTGGGCTTCTAGCTGTGTGCGGGACTTGTTGTATTAGTCCATCTATACTGACCTCCATCAGGTTGCAAACTGAATATATTTTTTTCTGCATCTACCTCTGAAAAAATATTTGGCCTTCTAGTAGTGTGTCGGACTTTCTCTATTAGTCCATCTATACTGACCTCCATCAGGTTGCAAATTAAAACTAATTTTTATCTGCATCTACAGTACGTCTGAAAAAATATTTGGGCTTCTAGCAGTGTGTGGGACTTGTTCTATTAGTCCATCTATACTGACCTCCATCAGGTTGTAAACTGAATATATTTTTTTCTGCATCTACCTCTGAAAAAATATTGGGCTTCTAGCTGTGTGTGGGTCTTGTTCTATTAATCCATCTATACTGACCTCCATCAGGTTGCAAACTGAATATATTTTTTTCTGCATCTACCTCTGAAAAAATATTTGGCCTTCTAGTAGTGTGTCGGACTTTCTCTATTAGTCCATCTATACTGACCTCCATCAGGTTGCAAATTAAAACTAATTTTTATCTGCATCTACAGTACCTCTGAAAAAATATTTGGGCTTCTAGCAGTGTGTGGGACTTGTTCTATTAGTCCATCTATACTGACCTCCATCAGGTTGCAAACTGAATATATTTTTTCTGCATCTACCTCTGAAAAAATATTTGGCCTTCTAGTAGTGTGTCGGACTTTCTCTATTAGTCCATCTATACTGACCTCCATCAGGTTGCAAATTAAAAATAATTTTTATCTGCATCTACAGTACGTCTGAAAAAATATTTGGGCTTCTAGCAGTGTGTGGGACTTGTTCTATTAGTCCATCTATACTGACCTCCATCAGGTTGTAAACTGAATATATTTTTTTCTGCATCTACCTCTGAAAAAATATTGGGCTTCTAGCTGTGTGTGGGTCTTGTTCTATTAATCCATCTATACTGACCTCCATCAGGTTGCAAACTGAATATATTTTTTTCTGCATCTACCTCTGAAAAAATATTTGGCCTTCTAGTAGTGTGTCGGACTTTCTCTATTAGTCCATCTATACTGACCTCCATCAGGTTGCAAATTAAAACTAATTTTTATCTGCATCTACAGTACCTCTGAAAAAATATTTGGGCTTCTAGCAGTGTGTGGGACTTGTTCTATTAGTCCATCTATACTGACCTCCATCAGGTTGCAAACTGAATATATTTTTTTCTGCATCTACCTCTGAAAAAATATTTGGCCTTCTAGTAGTGTGTCGGACTTTCTCTATTAGTCCATCTATACTGACCTCCATCAGGTTGCAAATTAAAACTAATTTTTATCTACATCTACAGTACCTCTGAAAAAATATTTGGGCTTCTAGCAGTGTGTGGGACTTGTTCTATTAGTCCATCTATACTGACCTCCATCAGGTTGCAAACTGAATATATTTTTTCTGCATCTACCTCTGAAAAAATATTTGGCCTTCTAGTAGTGTGTCGGACTTTCTCTATTAGTCCATCTATACTGACCTCCATCAGGTTGCAAATTAAAAATAATTTTTATCTGCATCTACAGTACCTCTGAAAAAATATTTGGGCTTCTAGCTGTGTGCGGGACTTGTTGTATTAGTCCATCTATACTGACCTCCATCAGGTTGCAAACTGAATATATTTTTTTCTGCATCTACCTCTGAAAAAATATTTGGCCTTCTAGTAGTGTGTCGGACTTTCTCTATTAGTCCATCTATACTGACCTCCATCAGGTTGCAAATTAAAACTAATTTTTATCTGCATCTACAGTACGTCTGAAAAAATATTTGGGCTTCTAGCAGTGTGTGGGACTTGTTCTATTAGTCCATCTATACTGACCTCCATCAGGTTGTAAACTGAATATATTTTTTTCTGCATCTACCTCTGAAAAAATATTGGGCTTCTAGCTGTGTGTGGGTCTTGTTCTATTAATCCATCTATACTGACCTCCATCAGGTTGCAAACTGAATATATTTTTTTCTGCATCTACCTCTGAAAAAATATTTGGCCTTCTAGTAGTGTGTCGGACTTTCTCTATTAGTCCATCTATACTGACCTCCATCAGGTTGCAAATTAAAACTAATTTTTATCTGCATCTACAGTACCTCTGAAAAAATATTTGGGCTTCTAGCAGTGTGTGGGACTTGTTCTATTAGTCCATCTATACTGACCTCCATCAGGTTGCAAACTGAATATATTTTTTCTGCATCTACCTCTGAAAAAATATTTGGCCTTCTAGTAGTGTGTCGGACTTTCTCTATTAGTCCATCTATACTGACCTCCATCAGGTTGCAAATTAAAAATAATTTTTATCTGCATCTACAGTACGTCTGAAAAAATATTTGGGCTTCTAGCAGTGTGTGGGACTTGTTCTATTAGTCCATCTATACTGACCTCCATCAGGTTGTAAACTGAATATATTTTTTTCTGCATCTACCTCTGAAAAAATATTGGGCTTCTAGCTGTGTGTGGGTCTTGTTCTATTAATCCATCTATACTGACCTCCATCAGGTTGCAAACTGAATATATTTTTTTCTGCATCTACCTCTGAAAAAATATTTGGCCTTCTAGTAGTGTGTCGGACTTTCTCTATTAGTCCATCTATACTGACCTCCATCAGGTTGCAAATTAAAACTAATTTTTATCTGCATCTACAGTACCTCTGAAAAAATATTTGGGCTTCTAGCAGTGTGTGGGACTTGTTCTATTAGTCCATCTATACTGACCTCCATCAGGTTGCAAACTGAATATATTTTTTTCTGCATCTACCTCTGAAAAAATATTTGGCCTTCTAGTAGTGTGTCGGACTTTCTCTATTAGTCCATCTATACTGACCTCCATCAGGTTGCAAATTAAAACTAATTTTTATCTGCATCTACAGTACCTCTGAAAAAATATTTGGGCTTCTAACAGTGTGTGGGACTTGTTCTATTAGTCCATCTATACTGACCTCCATCAGGTTGCAAACTGAATATATTTTTTCTGCATCTACCTCTGAAAAAATATTTGGCCTTCTAGTAGTGTGTCGGACTTTCTCTATTAGTCCATCTATACTGACCTCCATCAGGTTGCAAATTAAAAATAATTTTTATCTGCATCTACAGTACCTCTGAAAAAATATTTGGGCTTCTAGCTGTGTGCGGGACTTGTTGTATTAGTCCATCTATACTGACCTCCATCAGGTTGCAAACTGAATATATTTTTTTCTGCATCTACCTCTGAAAAAATATTTGGCCTTCTAGTAGTGTGTCGGACTTTCTCTATTAGTCCATCTATACTGACCTCCATCAGGTTGCAAATTAAAACTAATTTTTATCTGCATCTACAGTACCTCTGAAAAAATATTTGGGCTTCTAGCAGTGTGTGGGACTTGTTCTATTAGTCCATCTATACTGACCTCCATCAGGTTGTAAACTGAATATATTTTTTTCTGCATCTACCTCTGAAAAAATATTGGGCTTCTAGCTGTGTGTGGGTCTTGTTCTATTAATCCATCTATACTGACCTCCATCAGGTTGCAAATTGAATATATTTTTTTCTGCATCTACCTCTGAAAAAATATTTGGCCTTCTAGTAGTGTGTCGGACTTTCTCTATTAGTCCATCTATACTGACCTCCATCAGGTTGCAAATTAAAACTAATTTTTATCTGCATCTACAGTACCTCTGAAAAAATATTTGGGCTTCTAGCAGTGTGTGGGACTTGTTCTATTAGTCCATCTATACTGACCTCCATCAGGTTGCAAACTGAATATATTTTTTTCTGCATCTACCTCTGAAAAAATATTTGGCCTTCTAGTAGTGTGTCGGACTTTCTCTATTAGTCCATCTATACTGACCTCCATCAGGTTGCAAATTAAAACTAATTTTTATCTGCATCTACAGTACCTCTGAAAAAATATTTGGGCTTCTAGCAGTGTGTGGGACTTGTTCTATTAGTCCATCTATACTGACCTCCATCAGGTTGCAAACTGAATATATTTTTTTCTGCATCTACCTCTGAAAAAATATTTGGCCTTCTAGTAGTGTGTCGGACTTTCTCTATTAGTCCATCTATACTGACCTCCATCAGGTTGCAAATTAAAACTAATTTTTATCTGCATCTACAGTACCTCTGAAAAAATATTTGGGCTTCTAGCAGTGTGTGGGACTTGTTCTATTAGTCCATCTATACTGACCTCCATCAGGTTGCAAACTGAATATATTTTTTTCTGCATCTACCTCTGAAAAAATATTTGGCCTTCTAGTAGTGTGTCGGACTTTCTCTATTAGTCCATCTATACTGACCTCCATCAGGTTGCAAATTAAAACTAATTTTTATCTGCATCTACAGTACCTCTGAAAAAATATTTGGGCTTCTAACAGTGTGTGGGACTTGTTCTATTAGTCCATCTATACTGACCTCCATCAGGTTGCAAACTGAATATATTTTTTCTGCATCTACCTCTGAAAAAATATTTGGCCTTCTAGTAGTGTGTCGGACTTTCTCTATTAGTCCATCTATACTGACCTCCATCAGGTTGCAAATTAAAAATAATTTTTATCTGCATCTACAGTACCTCTGAAAAAATATTTGGGCTTCTAGCTGTGTGCGGGACTTGTTGTATTAGTCCATCTATACTGACCTCCATCAGGTTGCAAACTGAATATATTTTTTTCTGCATCTACCTCTGAAAAAATATTTGGCCTTCTAGTAGTGTGTCGGACTTTCTCTATTAGTCCATCTATACTGACCTCCATCAGGTTGCAAATTAAAACTAATTTTTATCTGCATCTACAGTACCTCTGAAAAAATATTTGGGCTTCTAGCAGTGTGTGGGACTTGTTCTATTAGTCCATCTATACTGACCTCCATCAGGTTGTAAACTGAATATATTTTTTTCTGCATCTACCTCTGAAAAAATATTGGGCTTCTAGCTGTGTGTGGGTCTTGTTCTATTAATCCATCTATACTGACCTCCATCAGGTTGCAAATTGAATATATTTTTTTCTGCATCTACCTCTGAAAAAATATTTGGCCTTCTAGTAGTGTGTCGGACTTTCTCTATTAGTCCATCTATACTGACCTCCATCAGGTTGCAAATTAAAACTAATTTTTATCTGCATCTACAGTACCTCTGAAAAAATATTTGGGCTTCTAGCAGTGTGTGGGACTTGTTCTATTAGTCCATCTATACTGACCTCCATCAGGTTGCAAACTGAATATATTTTTTTCTGCATCTACCTCTGAAAAAATATTTGGCTCTAGTAGTGTGTCGGACTTTCTCTATTAGTCCATCTATACTGACCTCCATCAGGATGCAAATTAAAACTAATTTTTATCTGCATCTACAGTACTTCTGAAAAAATATTTGGGCTTCTAGCAGTGTGTGGGACTTGTTCTATTAGTCCATCTATACTGACCTCCATCAGGTTGCAAACTGAATATATTTTTTTCTGCATCTACCTCTGAAAAAATATTTGGCCTTCTAGTAGTGTGTCGGACTTTCTCTATTAGTCCATCTATACTGACCTCCATCAGGTTGCAAATTAAAACTAATTTTTATCTGCATCTACAGTACCTCTGAAAAAATATTTGGGCTTCTAGCAGTGTGTGGGACTTGTTTTATTAGTCCATCTATACTGACCTCCATCAGGTTGCAAACTGAATATATTTTTTTCTGCATCTACCTCTGAAAAAATATTTGGCCTTCTAGTAGTGTGTCGGACTTTCTCTATTAGTCCATCTATACTGACCTCCATCAGGATGCAAATTAAAACTAATTTTTATCTGCATCTACAGTACTTCTGAAAAAATATTTGGGCTTCTAGCAGTGTGTGGGACTTGTTCTATTAGTCCATCTATACTGACCTCCATCAGGTTGCAAACTGAATATATTTTTTTCTGCATCTACCTCTGAAAAAATATTTGGCCTTCTAGTAGTGTGTCGGACTTTCTCTATTAGTCCATCTATACTGACCTCCATCAGGTTGCAAATTAAAACTAATTTTTATCTGCATCTACAGTACCTCTGAAAAAATATTTGGGCTTCTAGCAGTGTGTGGGACTTGTTTTATTAGTCCATCTATACTGACCTCCATCAGGTTGCAAACTGAATATATTTTTTTCTGCATCTACCTCTGAAAAAATATTTGGCCTTCTAGTAGTGTGTCGGACTTTCTCTATTAGTCCATCTATACTGACCTCCATCAGGTTGCAAATTAAAACTAATTTTTATCTGCATCTACAGTACCTCTGAAAAAATATTTGGGCTTCTAGCAGTGTGTGGGACTTGTTCTATTAGTCCATCTATACTGACCTCCATCAGGTTGCAAACTGAATATATTTTTTTCTGCATCTACCTCTGAAAAAATATTTGGCCTTCTAGTAGTGTGTCGGACTTTCTCTATTAGTCCATCTATACTGACCTCCATCAGGTTGCAAATTAAAACTAATTTTTATCTGCATCTACAGTACCTCTGAAAAAATATTTGGGCTTCTAGCAGTGTGTGGGACTTGTTCTATTAGTCCATCTATACTGACCTCCATCAGGTTGCAAACTGAATATATTTTTTTCTGCATCTACCTCTGAAAAAATATTTGGCCTTCTAGTAGTGTGTCGGACTTTCTCTATTAGTCCATCTATAGTGACCTCCATCAGGTTGCAAATTAAAACTAATTTTTATCTGCATCTACAGTACCTCTGAAAAAATATTTGGGCTTCTAGCTGTGTGTGGGACTTGTTATATTAGTCCATCTATACTGACCTCCATCAGGTTGCAAATTCAAAATAATTTTTTTCTGCATCTAACCCAGCCAATAGTTTTGGCCTAATACCACAGTTTGGCCACTCAGCTCTGCTCGGTTACCATCCATTGTTTTTTTGTGCAAACAACTCCAGAGTTGTGAATTAGTTAACCACCAAAATGAGTGGAAAAAGGCCTGCTGCTGGTGGAAAGGGGAATAGGCGTGTTGGGAAGGGGAAAAAAGGTTGTGTCCGTGGGGTAGGTGTTAAAGCAACAGTAACATCTGCAGAAGAAAGACCATCTTCCAGCCAAACTAAAATGTCTACTTCTTTTAGCGGACAATGTGATAAGATCCATTTCTTACGGCCACGCCAATCGCTACAAATTCCAGATGAGGCACAAAAACAGCAGGTGCTTCAACGGATATCAAGTGCTCCTTTAAGTGGGCTCTCCTCCACATCAACTTCAACATCACAAATACTCCAGTCCTCAAAGGTGTCACCCAAATCGCACTTGCTTCCTCACAGCTCCCAAATCTCCAGCTGCCCGTCTGAGTATGAGGTAGAACAGATGGTTGAGTCTGCAGAGCTGTTTACTCATACTATAGCCTGGGAATCAGAGGTCGACTCCAGCGCTTCTGTGAATCCAGACGAGGAAATGATCTGCACTGATGCCCAGAATCTTTATGAGTCGGATCCAGGACCAGACGCAGAAGGTTCTGACCATAATGTAGACCCTCATTCCCAAACTGTAACTCCTGTTGGTGGAGACAATGAGGAAGACGATGATAAGACTCAAATACCTGATTGGAGCGACAACTTTAGTTTTTTGTCAGGGCAGGAACAGGTTGGCTCTGAGGACGACGGGTGTGATAACGCACAGGGTGATGATGATGAGGTCGGAGATCCCACTTACTGTCAACCCACAGTCAGCCAAGAGATGAGGTCAGCAGAGGAGGTGGAGGAAGATGCTAGTGACGACGAGGTCAGGTTGCGCCTTCCTGGACAGAGACGTAGTACTGGAAGCACGTCAACAACTGCATCCTCAAACACAACTCTGCCTCTCACCACAAGTCGTGGTGGCTCTTCAGGTCGCATGGGTGCTAAGCCTTGCATAGCCTGGGCATTTTTTCAGATCGATAAAGATGACCCAACTCGTGTTATCTGTAACATTTGTCAGCAAAAGCTAAGTAGAGGCCAAAAAATACATAGTTTGAGTACTTCATGCATGAACCGGCACATGGACATGAAGCATAAGTTGCAGTGGGAAGCTCAGTGTGCTACAATGCGGCCTAGCCAGCCGGGCCAACCACCGTCTGCCATATCTTGTGCATCCGCGGCCTCTTCATCCTCTGTGACTGGGGGGACAGCAGTCACACCTGTTTTGGGGCGCAGACCTGCCACCTCTTTACCCGCAACAGCCAGCGTGATTGGCAGGTCATCATTTTCTTTGGAGGTGGTAACACCAGCTGGTGTTGAGCGCTGTCCGACATCGATAGCACCACCTTTGGATGAAGGCAACCTAACATGTCCGCCTGCATCTTCCTCACAGACCGGCAGTTTGCCGGGGACACCCTTATCAACCCCGTCTAAGCACAATAGCCAGCCCTCGGTCCCTCAGATGTGGACAAGTAAAAGACCATTTTCTCCTAGCCATGAGAAAGCTAAGAGGTTGAATTTCACCATCTGCAAGCTCTTGGCTACAGAAATGCTGCCTTTCCGCCTGGTGGACACAGAGGATTTTCGAGACCTTATGTCCGTCGCAGTGCCCCAGTACCAGATGCCCAGTCGGCACTACTTCTCAAAGAAAGGTGTGCCTGCGCTCCACCAGCATGTCGCACACAACATCACCGCTTCTTTGAGAAACTCTGTGTGTGACAGGGTGCATTTCACCACAGACACTTGGAGGAGTAGGCATGGACAGGGGCGTTACATGTCGCTGACTGGGCACTGGGTAACTATGGTGACAGCAGGACAAGGGGCTGCTGTTCAAGTCTTGCCGTCCCCACGAGTTGTGCGTCAATCCTCTTAATGTCAAAGTTCCTCCACTGCTTCTGCCTCCTCAACCTCCTCTCGGTCTTCCACCTGCACCCAAAGCCTGTCTGGTCATGCCACAAGCTTTCTAACTGCGCAGAAGGGATCCTGCACACCTCCTTACTATGCTGGCAGTAGGGCTCAACGTCATCAGGCGGTTTTTACATTGAAATGTCTGGGAAATGTGAGTCACACAGCTGAGGAGTTGTGGTCAGCTCTGGAGAACCAATTTCATGAATGGTTGTCTCCACTGGACCTGAAACCAGGGAAGGCCGTGTGCGACAATGCTGCAAACCTGGGTGCGGCCCTTCGCCGGGGCAATGTCACACACGTGCCTTGTATGGCTCACGTGTTGAACCTGGTTGTCCAGCAATTTTTAGCCCACTATCCCAGACTAGATGGCCTTCTGCAGAGGGCACGGTCGCTGTGTGCTCACTTCCGCCGTTCGCATCCCGCAGCTCAGCGACTTACATCTCTACAGAAGTCGTTGGGCCTGCCACTTCACCGGCTAAAATGCGATGTGCCTACCCGGTGGAATTCAACTCTGCACATGTTGCAGCGACTGTGGCAGCACCGACAAGCCCTGGTGCAATACGTTCTGACGTATAGCCTGGGCCAACGGGATTCAGAGGTGGGGCAAATCACGCTGGAGGAGTGGTCTCAGATCAGGGACCTATGCACCCTTCTGCACAGTTTTGAAATGGCGACAAAGATGTTTAGTGCTGATGATGCCATTATCAGCATGACTATTCCGGTGATTTGCATGCTGGAGCACATGTTAAACAGAATTCGGAGTCAGGTGGTGGCACAAGAGGAGGTGGAGGAAGTAGAGGAGGAGGAGTTGTATGCGGAAGGGCTAACATCTGCAAGGTCCAGAAGGTCGGCAGCACCAAGGCGGCAGGCATGTGAGGGTGGGGGAGATGGTTTTACCAGGGCGCATGGTAGCAGCCAAACTAGTGAGGAAGGTGCAGGAGCCCAGGAAGAAGTGGAGGACGAACTGATGGAAGACTCATCAGATGAGGGAGACCTTGATCACATTTCTGTTGTGCGAGGTTGGGGGGAGAGGACAGAGGAAGGAAGCATGATTGTTACCTCGCCACCAACACAACAGGGACTTGGTGCTCCTGGATGCGCAACACACATGAGTGCCTTCTTGCTGCACTACCTGCAACATGACCCTCGAATTGTGAGAATTAGAAATAATCCTGACTACTGGGTTGCCACACTGTTAGATCCCCGGTACAAAAGTAAATTTGCAGAAATTATTCCTGCCATAGAAAGGGATGCACGCATGCAGGAGTATCAGCAGAGACTGTTGCAGAATCTTACATGTGCTTTTCCACAAAATACCAGTGGTGCACGTAGTGAATCTCACAGTTCCAACTTGCCAACCGTGGGACCGTCAAGTGTTCAGCACTCAAACCGTAACAGAACCACAGTATCTGCTGGTAACATCAATTTTGCGGAATCATTTCACCACTTTTTTAGCCCATCCTTTGCAAGGCCACAGGAGACAAGAAGTCTGACACATAGTCAACGCCTAGAGACGATGGTACAGGAGTATCTCCAAGTAAACATTGAAGCCACGACTGTGTCACTGGACCCTTGCTCTTTTTGGGCTTCCAATCTGGATAAATGGCCGGAGCTAGCCACTTACGCCTTGGAGATCTTGTCATGCCCCGCAGCCAGCGTTCTGTCTGAACGTGTGTTCAGCGCTGCTGGTGGTGTGCTGACAGATAAGCGCACGCGGCTCTCCACTGATAATGTAGACAGACTCACGTTCATAAAGATGAACAAATCATGGATCCGAAACGACTTTTCTACCCCTGTGTCATCCTGGGGAGAGTAAAAGCTTGATGATTGGTTAAAATCACCCTACCAAACGTTTTAAGCTTTCAAATTACTAATCATGTTTATCTGTATCTTGACTGGAAAATAATTTGGGCTTTGTAGCAGTGTGCAGCACTGATCCTATTAGGCCATCTATAATAAGCTCCACCAGATTTAAAATTAAAAATAATTTTTAGCTGCATCTAGCCCGGAAAATAATTTTGGGGCTCCGAGATGCGCAAGACACATAAGTGCCTTCTTGCTGCACTACCTGCAGCATGACCCTCATATTGTCAGAATTCGAAGTAATCATGACTACTGGGTTGCCACACTCTTAGATCCCCCAAACTTTTCGATCAACCTTTTCATTTTAATAAAGACCAAAAAAATGGTCATTTTTGAAATTATAAGCATTAGCAGGTTGTTAGAAACTGAAATCAAACAGTTTTCAACTCAAAACTTTATTCTAGGTGATGTTACATTTTCACATAGGACCCCTTGTTCGAAAGGAGCTTCTGAACTCTCTCGTCCATTGAATTTGTCAGGTTTTGGATGGTTTCTGCTTCAATTGTTTTGCATGAGGACAGAATACCCTCCCAGAGCTGTTGCTTAGATGTGAACTGCCTCCCGCCATCATAGACACTCCTTTTAATGATGCTCCAAAGGTTCGGAATGGGGTAGAGGTCAGGGGAGCATGGGGGTCACACCATAAGTTTGTCCCCTTTTATGCCCATATCAGCCAGAGATGCAGATGTTTTATGTGCAGCATGAGATGGTGCATTATCATGCAGAAAAATGATCTTGCTGTGAAATACACGGTTCTTCTTCTTGAACCATGGCAGGAAGTGCTGTTTGAGAAAATCCACATACATTATGGAGTTCATCTTTAGCGCCTTCAGGGATCCTAAAGGGGCCGACAATCTCTCTCCCCATGATTCCAGCCCAAAACATTACTCCACCTCCTCCTTGTTGGCGCTGTAGCCGTGTTTGCGTGGGGTGTCCATCAACCAGCCATCCTCCACTCCATCCATCTGGACCATCGAGCGCTGCACGGCACTCATCCGTGAACAAAACAGTTTTGAAATCAGTCTTCATGTAATGTTTGGCCCACTGGAGCCGTTTCTGCTTGTGTGAAGTGGATAGAGGAGGTCGACAGGATGGCGTATGCACAGCTGCAAACCTCTGAAGGACCCTGCATCTTGTTGTTCAGGGGACGTTGGAGGCACAAGCAGCTTCAAAAACTTGTCTGCTGCTATGACAAGGCTTTTTTGCCGCTGCTCTTTCAACCTGACGTAATTGCCTGTAGGAAAGAGTCCTCAATTTGCCCTTATCAGCACGCACACGTGTGTACTGTGAATCAGCTGGTCGAGATATATCGATGATATATTGTTTATCTGGCAGGGTCCCATCTCGCAATTGGAGATATTTCTTGACAGTCTTAACAAAAACACCCGCAACATTAATTTAACTTGGAAATATAGTCAGACTTCAGTTGACTTTCTAGATCTACTTATCACTAAATCAGGAGATAATAGAATTGAGACTGATATCTTCAGGAAGGAGACCTCTACCAATTCACTTTTACATTACTCCTCCTCACACCCGCCAAAACTAAAAAGTTCAATTCCCGTAGGGCAATTCTTACGGGCACGACGTATTTGCTCTAACGATAATAATTTTCGTCACCAAGCATATGATCTATCTCGTAGATTCCAAGATAGGGGTTATCCCAAGCAGGACATTAAACGCGGCTTTTTACGAGCCAAAGCTATCAGTAGACAACGTCTACTGGCCAATGTTAAAAAGAAAACGAATACTGATATATCACCTAGATTTATCACTACATTTAATACGAATTGGCTCAATATTAAAAAGATTTTTGCTAAACACTGGCCAATTCTACTTACGGACCGTGATTTACGTGGTCAGCTCACTAAACAACCTCTTATAACATGGCGTAGAGCTAAGACCCTTGGAGACATTGTCTCCAGAAGTCACTATGTCCCTCCAAAAAAACAGTTTTTTCCTGGCAGTAAGGGCCCACCATGGGGCTGTTTTGCCTGTGGTAGATGTTCAATCTGTAAATACATTACTAAAACGGGGGAGTTTTCAGACTCTGGCAGGAATAAAAACTTTAAGATTGTACATCATATTACATGTGAAACGGAAGCAGTTGTCTACCATATTCGATGTCCTTGTGATTTAGTCTATATTGGTATGACTACAAGGCCCCTTAAAATTCGTATCCAGGAACATATTAGAGATATAAAAAATGCTGCCTCCTGCTTAGACCCTCAACAACTCAAATCCATCCCGAGGCATTTTTTTGATGCCCACGGTTGTAATCCTAAGGGTCTTTCGGCGCGAGGCATTGATAGAGTCTATATGGGTATCAGGGGAGGCAATATTAAACAAAAATTGCTCCAAAAAGAGACACGTTGGATCATTATACTGGACACGGTTATGCCCTCTGGTTTAAACGAATCTGTTAGCTTCAAGTCTTTTTTGTAAATATTTTCCCTGTGCGAAATTTTTAATGTTGGGTCCCTTTATGTTTTCTTTCCATTTTTATTTTTTATAAGATATATTGTTTGTATTCATTATTGACTTTATTCCTTTTGATACTCTCTAGTGTTCTATCATCTACTGATTGTCATCCTTTCACCGGCTATGTTTATCCTGACATGAGGCTATGAGGTTCTACCATAATGACATAAACATTATACATATCCTGAAGGATTTCTACAGATGGCTTCTTATCAAGATTTCCCTCAACCTGCAGTCCATCTACTCATGCATATATGTACAATAATTATATTTATATTTATTGCTTTGGTTTTCTTCTATTGATTTATTAGTACTTATGTATGTTTATACTGCTACACTGTGTAATTTACTTGGAAGATTATTACTCTTCCCCACAGTATAGGACTTGATGGTATTTAGCATGACTTACTAGATATCTCTCCTAGATTCTTTATCATTATAGACATAGGTAGGCTGTTCTTAATATTTTTTCCTGTCCTCCTATTTGTCCTCATTGGTAGCGGGGGACTGGCCACCCCCTGGCTACAGTGACGCCACTTACGAGTCACAGGCGCCCATATCTGTAGTCCCTTTTGTCGGTGTATCTAGGGACGCGCTCTCTCTCGTGCGCTGCGGCGCTCCGGCGGCGTCGGGGCCTGTTGTTCCTCCTCCTCATCACGCGAGCCGCACGCCGGTCCACGTCATCGCCGGGGGCGCGGCATCACGGGGGACAGCGCGCCGATTGGTAGTTACACACGTCTCATTCATACAAATAGGACCCACTTTTTATCCTAACCACGCCTCCTGACGAAGCCGAGGTGAAACGCGCGTTGAGGCGTTTTGCAGACCGCCAACACGAGCCCCTGACTCTTATCATGACTCAAGGTAATTACTTGCACAGTGCTGGCTAGCATATCGTTGTATGGCTCAACTAATGTTAGGCTGTTGATTTATATCAGCCGTTTGTCCCTCATCTTTACCCTGATCGACTAAGACACCTCAGATTATTATACCTCTTTTGAGCCAGCATGATATGGTGTCCTTAATGGTTGTCTTTACCTTGAGCCAACCACCGTTCTCTGTGCCTTATTTCAGTATAATTACCTTGTTGTTTTCTGATTAAACCACTATTTATATGATACTCACCAGGGGCTCTAATTGCGGTCCTCTTACCATCTTGGGTTTATTTAACCTGTATCTATTATTGTTTTAGCTGCTCTTCTCCCTATACCTTTTTATTTGTCTAGTATGATATATTTATGAATAAAGATTATATTTTGTATAGATCTCCAATGAGTCTTGAGTATCTCTTTATTATATTTGTCTATTTGTCTGACTATACCTCAGATACCTATTGGACTCTTGTTTGGGGTTTTGTTTAGTAATTTGGAGATGGCATTTCACTTTTGGTGATCTGCTTTTATTTTGGTCATTAATTAGCACAGGTGTCTGCAATTGCTTACAGTGATATAAAGAGCCCTGACACACATCACCATCAATGAGTTTAACTGACAAACAAACAAATTCTTCCCTTATCACTCCTAAACACTTTTTGCATAATAATTTGGAACACAGTGTATATGTGCTTTTCCACAAAACACCAGTGGTTCACGTAGTGAATCTTACAGTTCTAACTTGCCAACCGTGGTCTGTATGGAATTGTTCAATAAAGGGCCCAAAATTAAGATAACATAGATGGGAGAGGTCTCTATGAATAGGAATTCCTAAGTATTTGATACCCTGTGAGGGCCAGGCAAAGGGAAAGTTGGACTGGATGGAATCCTATATGGATTTGGGGAGGGAGACATCGAGGGCCTCAGACTTCGCTGCATTGATTTTAAAATTTGACCATGTAACAAAGTGATCTATTTCAGCCATAACAGCATGGATGGATATATGTGATTGAGTGATATATACTAGGACATCATCAGCAAATAGAGAGCACTTGTACTCGGTGCCTCCCACCTCAATCCACCTAATATTGGGGTTATGGCGAATTGATGAGAGCAGGTGCTCCGTCACTAGGATGTATAAGAGAGGGGACAGAGGACATCCCTGCCTTGTCCCATTGGTGATTGTGAAAGGTGATGAAAATGTTCTGACGCACCCCCTGGGCCTTGGGACACCCGGAGCCGGACCCTTTTTGGTGGATGCTGGTGGTTGTAGTCTTCGTGGCGGCGACCCGGTTCCGTGGCTCAGGGCGGTCAAACCAGTGGCGGAACTATTTATGTGGTTTTGATGTTTAAATGTCCGACTACGCCACCCGTGGATTGCGGTCAGAGTGAACCGCCGCTACAGGGCAGACCGCTGAGGCTGGTGTTGTGGGTGCAGCAGAGCGTAGCATAACTCCCCACGGGAGGAGTATAGCCTCAGGGCAGTGTATGCGGAGGATGGGGGTGATGGTGCAGGGCAGCAGCAGTAACGACACGGAGTCAGTGATGCAGTCCATGGCCTTTACTCACAGTTCTTATTATCCAGACCACGTCTGCAGGTAACGGCTGCCCACGTCGTACTGTGCTCACCAGGTGAGGGGCTCAGACAACTCCCAGATAACTTTGGAGCACTTCACAGGACCCCCTTTGTGTGTCCTTTGTCTGGCCTTTCTTACCAACACTTCTGTCCGGCTGCCTCGGGCCTCCTCTTGGTAAACTTGGCGCCAGTTTCCCTGACCCTATGTGGTGCCTTCCTAGCGGGTGTAGCGAGGGGCTGCGCCACATAAAATGTCAGAGCCTCCGGTTTCTAGCTGAGGGTCGTTTCCTGCCTCCACTAGTTCGGGGACCGGTCTCCCCCTTTGGCCTGACCCCTCCACGCAGGTGGATTCGGGCGTGCGGTGGCGACTCGCCCGTCGGCACCCCTGGGATCCCTTCATTCCTCGTTCCTGGAGCCTTCTCTGCTCCTCTTCCTTCCTTCTCCCTCTTCCAGGCCTGGGCCTCTGTTACTAGGCCCACCTCCGGAGCAGAGCTCATGCAGAGCCCCTGCTCCCTGCCACTTCTGCTCAGACTTCTCTGCACTGAACTAAGATGGTGCCCACCTTTTATACTCCCTTCTCAATGCACCCAGGAACTGCTTCCTCCCTGCTCCTGCACTACAGGGTTCCCCTTCCTCAGTGTTCCCTCCCCCCACTCCAGCCAGGGACAGGGACTGTCGTGCCCATCTCAGGGGCATATTGGTCGCCCTGCCCCACGGCAATGTGGTGTAATGCATGCAGGTGTCGGGTCCTGATCCACACTCCATCCTTACCTGAGAGTGAGATATCACACCTCTGGGTGAGATGCAATACGTCTGTAGCAACCGAGCCCTCAGGGTGCTACAGTTCCATTTATCTTCAGCCTAGGTGACGTATTGCGATACAGGGCCGTGATTTTGGCTATAAAAGGGTCCCCTAGACCCCTACCCCAAGCTTTTTAAGAGAATCATATATGGCGTGCCAGGAGACTCTATGGAATGCTTTCTCAGCATCCAACGAGAGTATCTAATTACAAATTTTTAACTGCATCTAGCCCAGGAAATACTTTGTGCCTAGTAGCAGTGTCTGCTAGTCAGCGGATTATCCCGGCTGTTAAGCAAGCTACACCACCTGTAGTTTAGACACTTAATTTTTTCAAAGGAAATGCTTCGGGACCATGGGATACTCAGTGAAGAGCATCAGGAGGCACCCCAAGGCATAGGGGCTGGGACTGGCAGTAGGATGCCTTGCGGTGGACAGCCGAGCTCGATCCTTATAAAAGCTTTTTAACTGCAGCAGCTTTAGTGGACGCTACTGGAGCTGGAATTACGCGGCTGCTGGCATGAGACTTGCCCTCCAATAGATCCTTGTAAATGGATTTAAAGTGTATTCATTCAAATTAGAGAGACAATTTAAATTAAAAAGCTTAGAGCTGCCTCCACCACAGGGGGGCTCGCTCGACCCACCAGCGGACAGGCACCAGTATTGGGAGAGGGGGGCTGGCCATCAGGGTTCACCGCGGCTCTGGCACAAACCCGGCGACACGGAGGTGGCACGGGCAGGAGCGGACTGGCCGTGTCGGCTTCTCACTTTTTGGATTTTAGAAGGGCATGACATGCCTATATCTGTGTCTCCCCCTCCTTTTACTCCTCCACCTCTTTTATTTTCACATGACTATATGTACTTGTCACTTTTCCATGTGCTAGTTGTGTCTTCTGAGCAGTTTGTCAGCTTTTGGACACCTTTGAAGGTGTTTTCTATGTGTTTCTATGTGTTTTTGTTTGCCTGCCATTGGTTTTAACGGTGTTCGAAGGTGTTCGACGAACAGTTCGACGAACAGTTCGGCGAACACACGGGTGTTCGACGAACCGAACCGAACTCGAACACTACGGGGGTGGCTCAACACTATTTAGGATATATTCACAGTATAAGACTACCCCTTTTCCAACGCATACCAAACACCGGTAAAAATTTAAAAAAAACAGATTTGAATTTAACATGGTCCTTTTTTAATTTAAATTCTTATGACATGCAGGTATATAGCAGGAAAACTGTCACTCATAAACATAAGGCATACAACAACAACATTACTATCATCCATTTTCATCCGCGGCATACACCGGTACCCGACAATTTACAACAGAAAGAATAGAGCTTCACACATAGATTAGATAGATAGAAACATGTCAGTCACATATATATGAAGTACAGTGACATTGTTGCTTACTGTACTTGTCATTTAGTGTAAAGGGTTTATTAAAAAATATAATAGTGTTTTCGTGCACCGTCTCTTTAAAAAAGCCGGCCGGCAATTCAGCATCTGTACCCGACAATTTAGAATAGAAGGAATAGAGAATCATACATAGATTAGATAGATAGAAACATGTCAGTCACATATATATGAAGTACAGTGACAGTGTTGATTACTGTACTTGTCATTTAGTGTTAAAATAAAGGATTTATTTAAAAAAAAATTGGCGTGGGGTTCCCCTTAATTTTAGTCTCTAGCGGAGGTTAAGCAGACAGCTGGGGCAGATGTTTGAAGCCTGGGAAGGGGGTAATACCCACGGAGCTTCCCAGGCTACTAATATCAGCCCCCAGCTGAATACCTAGCCTTTACTAGCTATTAAAATGGGGGACCCCCCCAAAAAAATGACGTGGGGTCCCCCCTATTTTAATAGCTAGCAAAGGCTAGGCAGACAGCTGGGGGCTGATATTAATAGCCCAAGAAGGGTGCCATGAATATTGGCCCCCTCCCAGGCTAGAAACACCAGCCGTCAGCCGCCCCAGAAATGGCGCATCCATAGGATGCGCCAATTCTGGCACTTAGCCTCACTCTTCCACGCTGCCCTGGTGCGGTGGCAGGGGGTAATAGGGCTGGGGTTCATGTCAGCGCCAGCTGCCATGAAGCCCAGGTTAGTAATGATGGGCGTCTATAAGACACCCCCATTACTAACCTACAAAGTGTTAAAAAGAAAAAACACACTACACTCAGAAAAAAATAATTTATTTGAAATAAACCACACCATTTTATTTAATTCTTAGTTTACTAAAAAAAAATAGTTACCTGTCCACGTTCCTGCGCTGATCTCCCATGCACCGCTGTCACATCTGGAGATGGTGACAGCTGTGCATGGCTGCTGTAAGCTCACGCTGCCGGGAACATGTCCGCTCCCGGCAGCGGGAGCCACTGACTGAGGTCACCGGAGTGCATTCAGTCAGCGCAGCTCCGGAGACCTCCTTTACGGCACTGCTGTACCGTGGGAATTTCTCACGATACAGCAGGGCCGTAAAGCAGCTAACCGGAGCAGCGCTGCCTGAACTCCGGTGAACCCGCTTATGCAATGACGGGGCTGCTTTACGGCCCCATCATTCTAGCGGCGGCAGCGGTTCAGAGCGGTCACATTCTATGTGGCTGCTCTGAACTGGAGATCTTCGTGGGACACTCGTGGACTACTACGGAGGGGTAAGGATAAGGTTGTGGTTTATTATTTTATATTTTATTATAGGAGATCGATGGCTTCGGGGAATTAGGTGTCTAGGTGAGTATAGGTGTAGTTTTTTATTTTTTACTTTATTTTAGGTGGCGATCGGCGGGGACAGGTAATGTATGAACTAATTTATTGTAGGTAACCACTGGCCACCAATGACATGTATTTAACATTTATTGGGGACACAGTAGGGCAATTTATATAGCAGGATCAGGCTGATGGGAACTACTGCTCCCATCGCATCGAGCTGATCCTGCTGGCAGGAGTGGACGGGGGACAGACATAGGCCGATGGGAGTAGTAGTGTCACATCGGCCTATGTCTGCCTGCAGGCACACACCCGCACACATCGCACAGACACCGCGCACACCCGCAGACATCGCACAGACACCGCACACATCGCACAGACACCGCACACACCCCCAGACATCGCACAGACACCGAGCACACCCGCACACACTCGCAGACATCGCACAGACACATCGCACAGACACCGCGCACACACTCGCAGACATCTCACAGACACCGCACACACCCGCAGACATCGCACAGACACCCCACACACACTCGCAGACACACGCACAGACACCCGCACACACCAATCATGACGGGTCTGGGAGGTGAGGCTGACCTGTGAGACCGTGGGAAAGTTCATGTGAGTTCATGCAATGCAGTCAAGCATGAACTCACATGAACCCTCTGAGGGCACCGCGGCGACTTCAAATGAACAGCTGATCGGCATCACCTGATACCTCAGCTGTTCATTTGAAACAACCGGCGGGAAAGCGCAGCACAGAACGGGAAAGCCGGCGGTGAAGTCTTTTCACTGCCGGCTTCCCCGCCCGGGTCCTTCGCTCCCCGCTCCTTTGTGCTGCACTCCCCGCCCGGTCCTAACTTACGATCGGGATGGGAGGTGGCGAGGGGAGCGGAGGATCGGGGTGGGAGGCTGCGGGGAAGCAGTATGGGGCTGTGTGATTGTTTAAAAGCCGGCGGCTTTTTACCGCCCGCCGGCTTTTAAACAATCAGGAGAATTCTCCCACGCTGGGATGGCATTCTGATGACAGGCTGGATCTCAGCTGAGCTCTGCCATCCAGCTTGTCATCCTTCAGAGACACTGCAGAGCGCAGGCATTATGGGAACTTCCTATTCCGGTATTCGATATTGTAAAAGTATCGGAATTAAGTATTGGAATTCCGATACCGCGAATATCGGCCGATACCCGATATTACAGTATCGGCCGATACCCGATATTACAGTATCGGAATGCTTAACACTACTTGTCACAGAAGCGATGCGAACTTCCCAGCTCCGGACACAGCGCAGCGCTTCTGTGACAAGTGAAAGCTGTCAGCACAGAAGCCCTGCGCTGTGTCCGGAGCTGGGAAGACACTGCGATGTGTCAGAAAAGTTCGCTAGGTTCTGTCTGTCTCCGCTGCTGGGAATACGCTGCGCTGTGTCCCAGGCCTGAGAAGACACAGCGCAGCGATGTGTCAGTTTCAGCACAGAAGCGCTGACTGTCTGGACCTACCGCCGCCGTATTTTAACTCCCTCCACCTTATATTAACTCCCACATGGCAGGGATACGGCCACGGCAGCTTATTAACACCCCCAGAGTATCCCCGCATGTCAATTTCTGAAAGTTCAAAAACATTACCGGCGTATAAGACGACCCCAGACTAGACAGAAGATTTTTCAGTCTTCAAAAGTCGTCTTATACGCCGGAATATACGGTATTTTGAACATACCTATATTGGTTGAATTACTCACAGAGGACGTCAGGCACCTTTGTTTTCAGTTCAACTTTGGAATATTTATGATCGAACATTGAATAATCAACAACGAACAAATAATGATGTTGAAGGATGGCACCGTAGCTTTCAAGAAACGTGGTACTCTTTTCCCAAATATATACCGGTTGATTAACTGTCTGAAACATCAGCAAGAGCTCCACAGTTTAGAAATTATTCAGATAATAGGAGGAAATCCCACCACTGCAAGAAACAAAAAATATGCTGCAATTTCAGCAAGGGTTACACGTATTGTGCAAGATTTAAGCAATAGAAGCTTGATAGATTATCTGAGAGGCATTGCCTACAGCTTTGAATTTTAGTTCATGGTCACATATTTAGCTGTAAAATAATTCAAACATTAACACCTGCAATTTTTCTTTCCTCTTTTTCTCTAACCCTTCCCCCTCTATACCCTTTATGTTTCTTGATTAACAGTTTTAATTTATACAGTTAAAGCGTAACTCTAAAAAAAAAAAAAAAAAGTTTTGCTATGTTATAGTACCTGCAGCACTGATCTTCTTTTCCAATGGAGACCCCCTTCCAGCAACTTCACTTCTGTGAGAAAAGTCCCATGCAAGTTCCAGCAGCAGGCTCCATGTGATGCAGGATTTCAGTGGCTACTAAGGAGGTCGTTTCGCCTTAGTAGCAGAACTTGTGGGCGGACACTAGGGGGCGTGGCTACTAGAGATGAGCGTTGTTCTACTCGAACTGTTCGCCAATCTCAAATTCGAGCTGTTTTGGGCGGTGTTCGAGCCGTTCGGCGAACACGAACAATTTGAGAAAAATTCGGCTGTTCGAGGTTATGTTCGATAACTGTTCGTGCACCAAAATCATAACTGGATTTTTTCTCAGTAATGCTGAAAATTAATGTTAATACGCAGTTTGAGTGTACAGCGGGGTGGGGGGAGGGGCAGGGGATGGATCTCTGCAGGAACAATGAAGATCTCCATTTTTTTTTTCTCTTTCCCACATTTACAGTGGGGAGGTGCAATCTGTCAGCCTATCAGCAGCGCACACACGGAGCGAAGTGCTTTTTTTCACACAAGCAAGGGCATGTGTCATTGGCAGTGTATGTCACATGTCCTTGCCCTATAAGACCAAGCCATTTTCCCCGTCGCCACCATTTTCTCACTGCTGCAGCTGCGTGTTAGACGGCACCGCTGTTGCTGTGTGCGCGATACCTTGTTAATTTCAAGCCAATTTTCGCACAAATCTACAGATAGCTTGGGAGTAGGGAATAGTTGTGATTGCAGTCCTTTTAAGGACTAGGTTACAGCATTTCCTACGACTTTTATCAGGCAGGTCTGTGCTCTTAAATAGATAGATTGTGGGAGTAAAGACTAATTGTAATTGGAGTCCTTTTCAGGACTAGGTTACATCAGTTCCTATCAGTTTTTGCCAGGCAGGTCTGTGCCAGTTTTTGTGCAAGTTTTTTTCACAGCATTTGGCTGAATCTAGCAAAGCTAATCCTTTTTGGCCTATTGCAGAGTGTGTTAGTCAGTGGAGTAGCCTATCTGTGTTGCAAGATATACCACCTGTGTATAGAATACCAATTTTTTTACTGCACCTAGTGAAGTAAAATCTTTTGGGCATAGCATCATTCTATTAGTCCATCTATACTGACCTCCATCAGGTTGCAAATTGAATATAATTTTTTTCTGCATCTACAGTACCTCTGAAAAAATATTGGGCTTCTAGCTGTGTGTGGGACTTGTTGTATTAATCCATCTATACAGACCTCCATCAGGTTGCAAACTGAATATATTTTTTTCTGCATTTACCTCTGAAAAAATATTGGGCTTCTAGCTGTGTGTGGGACTTGTTCTATTAATCCATCTATACAGACCTCCATCAGGTTGCAAACTGAATATATTTTTTTCTGCATCTACCTCTGAAAAAATATGTGGCCTTCTAGCAGTGTGTGGGACTTTCTCTATTAGTCCATCTATACTGACCTCCATCAGGTTGCAAACTGAATATAATTTTTTTCTGCATCTAGCTCTGAAAAAATATTTGGCCTTCTAGCAGTGTGTGGGACTTTCTCTATTAGTCCATCTATACTGACCTCCATCAGGTTGCAAATTAAAAATAATTTTTATCTGCATCTACAGTACCTCTGAAAAAATATTTGGGCTTCTAGCTGTGTGTGGGACTTGTTCTATTAGTCCATCTATACTGACCTCCATCAGGTTGCAAATTGAATATAATTTTTATCTGCATCTAGCTCTGAAAAAATATTTGGCCTTCTAGCAGTGTGTGGGACTTTTTCTATTAGTCCATCTATACTGACCTCCATCAGGTTGCAAATTGAATATAATTTTTATCTGCATCTAGCTCTGAAAAAATATTTGGCCTTCTAGCAGTGTGTGGGACTTTCTCTATTAGTCCATCTATACTGACCTCCATTAGGTTGCAAATTAAAAATAATTTTTATCTATATCTACCTCTGAAAAAATATTTGGCCTTCTAGCTGTGTGTGGGACTTGTTCTATTACTCCATCTATACTGACCTCCATCAGGTTGCAAACTGAATATATTTTTTTCTGCATCTACCTCTGAAAAAATATTGGGCTTCTAGCTGTGTGTGGGACTTGTTGTATTAGTCCATCTATACTGACCTCCATCAGGTTGCAAATTAAAAATAATTTTTATCTGCATCTACAGTACCTCTGAAAAAATATTTGGGCTTCTAGCTGTGTGTGGGACTTGTTCTATTAGTCCATCTATACTGACCTCCATCAGGTTGCAAATTGAATATAATTTTTATCTGCATCTAGCTCTGAAAAAATATTTGGCCTTCTAGCAGTGTGTGGGACTTTCTCTATTAGTCCATCTATACTGACCTCCATCAGGTTGCAAATTAAAAATAATTTTTATCTGCATCTAGCTCTGAAAAAATATTTGGCCTTCTAGCAGTGTGTGGGACTTTCTCTATTAGTCCATCTATACTGACCTCCATCAGGTTGCAAATTAAAAATATTTTTATCTGCATCTACCTCTGAAAAAATATTTGGGCTTCTAGCTGTGTGTGGGACTTGTTCTATTAATCCATCTATACAGACCTCCATCAGGTTGCAAACTGAATAAAAAAATTTTCTGCATCTACCTATGAAAAAATATTTGGGCTTCTAGCTGTGTGTGGGACTTGTTCTATTAGTCCATCTATACTGACCTCCATTAGGTTGCAAATTGAATATAATTTTTTTCTGCATCTAACCCAGCCAATAGTTTTGGCCTAATACCACAGTTTGGCCACTCAGCTCTGCTCGGTTCCCATCCATTGTTTTTTTGTGCAAACAACTCCAGAGTTGTGAATTAGTTAACCACCAAAATGAGTGGAAAAAGGCCTGCTGCTGGTGGAAAGGGGAATAGGCGTGTTGGGAAGGGGAAAAAAGGTTGTGTCCGTGGGGTAGGTGTTAAAGCAACAGTAACATCTGCAGAAGAAAGACCATCTTCCAGCCAAACTAAAATGTCTACTTCTTTTAGCGGACAATGTGATAAGATCCCTTTCTTACGGCCACGCCAATCGCTACAAATTCCAGATGAGGCACAAAAACAGCAGGTGCTTCAACGGATATCAAGTGCTCCTTTAAGTGGGCTCTCCTCCACATCAACTTCAACATCACAAATACTCCAGTCCTCAAAGGTGTCACCCCAATCGCACTTGCTTCCTCACAGCTCCCAAATCTCCAGCTGCCCGTCTGAGTATGAGGTAGAACAGATGGTTGAGTCTGCAGAGCTGTTTACTCATACTATAGCCTGGGAATCAGAGGTCGACTCCAGCGCTTCTGTGAATCCAGACGAGGAAATGATCTGCACTGATGCCCAGAATCTTTATGAGTCGCATCCAGGACCAGACGCAGAAGGTTCTGACCATAATGTAGACCCTCATTCCCAAACTGTAACTCCTGTTGGTGGAGACAATGAGGAAGACGATGATAAGACTCAAATACCTGATTGGAGCGACAACTTTAGTTTTTTGTCAGGGCAGGAACAGGTTGGCTCTGAGGACGACGGGTGTGATAACGCACAGGGTGATGATGATGAGGTTGGAGATCCCACTTACTGTCAACCCACAGTCAGCCAAGAGATGAGGTCAGCAGAGGAGGTGGAGGAAGATGCTAGTGACGACGAGGTCAGGTTGCGCCTTCCTGGACAGAGACGTAGTACTGGAAGCACGTCAACAACTGCATCCTCAAACACAACTCTGCCTCTCACCACAAGTCGTGGTGGCTCTTCAGGTCGCATGGGTGCTAAGCCTTGCATAGCCTGGGCATTTTTTCAGATCGATATAGATGACCCAACTCGTGTTATCTGTAACATTTGTCAGCAAAAGCTAAGTAGAGGCCAAAAATACATAGTTTGAGTACTTCATGCATGAACCGGCACATGGACATGAAGCATAAGTTGCAGTGGGAAGCTCAGTGTGCTACAATGCGGCCTAGCCGGCCGGGCCAACCACCGTCTGCCATATCTTGTGCATCCGCGGTCTCTTCATCCTCTGTGACTGGGGGGACAGCAGTCACACCTGTTTTGGGGCGCAGACCTGCCACCTCTTTACCCGCAACAGCCAGCGTGATTGGCAGGTCATCATTTTCTTTGGAGGTGGTAACACCAGCTGGTGTTGAGCGCTGTCCGACATCGATAGCACCACCTTTGGATCAAGGCAACCTAACATGTCCGCCTGCATCTTCCTCACAGACCGGCAGTTTGCCGGGGACACCCTTATCAACCCCGTCTAAGCACAATAGCCAGCCCTCGGTCCCTCAGATGTGGACAAGTAAAAGACCATTTCCTCCTAGCCATGAGAAAGCTAAGAGGTTGAATTTCACCATCTGCAAGCTCTTGGCTACAGAAATGCTGCCTTTCCGCCTGGTGGACACAGAGGATTTTCGAGACCTTATGTCCGTCGCAGTGCCCCAGTACCAGATGCCCAGTCGGCACTACTTCTCAAAGAAAGGTGTGCCTGCTCTCCACCAGCATGTCGCACACAACATCACCGCTTCTTTGAGAAACTCTGTGTGTGACAGGGTGCATTTCACCACAGACACTTGGACGAGTAGGCATGGACAGGGGCGTTACATGTCGCTGACTGGGCACTGGGTAACTATGGTGACAGCAGGACAAGGGGCTGCTGTCCAAGTCTTGCCGTCCCCACGAGTTGTGCGTCAATCCTCTTTATGTCAAAGTTCCTCCACTGCTTCTGCCTCCTCAACCTCCTCTCGGTCTTCCACCTGCACCCAAAGCCTGTCTGGTCATGCCACAAGCTTTCTAACTGCGCAGAAGGGATCCTGCACACCTCCTTACTATGCTGGCAGTAGGGCTCAACGTCATCAGGCGGTTTTTACATTGAAATGTCTGGGAAATGTGAGTCACACAGCTGAGGAGTTGTGGTCAGCTATGGAGAACCAATTTCATGAATGGTTGTCTCCACTGGACCTGAAACCAGGGAAGGCCGTGTGCGACAATGCTGCAAACCTGGGTGCGGCCCTTCGCCGGGGCAATGTCACACACGTGCCTTGTATGGCTCACGTGTTGAACCTGGCTGTCCAGCAATTTTTAGCCCACTATCCCAGACTAGATGGCCTTCTGCAGAGGTCACGGTCGCTGTGTGCTCACTTCCGCCGTTCGCATCCCGCAGCTCAGCGACTTACATCTCTACAGAAGTCGTTGGGCCTGCCACTTCACCGGCTAAAATGCGATGTGCCTACCCGGTGGAATTCAACTCTGCACATGTTGCAGCGACTGTGGCAGCACCGACAAGCCCTGGTGCAATACGTTCTGACGTATAGCCTGGGCCAACGAGATCCAGAGGTGGGGCAAATCACGCTGGAGGAGTGGTCTCAGATCAGGGACCTATGCACCCTTCTGCACAGTTTTGAAATGGCGACGAAGATGTTTAGTGCTGACGATGCCATTATCAGCATGACAATTCCGGTGATTTACATGCTGGAGCACATGTTAAACAGAATTCGGAGTCAGGTGGTGGCACAAGAGGAGGTGGAGGAAGTAGAGGAGGAGGAGTTGTATGCGGAAGGGCTAACATCTGCAAGGTCCAGACGGTCGGCAGCACCAAGGCGGCAGGCATGTGAGAGTGGGGGAGATGGTTTTACCAGGGCGCATGGTAGCAGCCAAACTAGTGAGGAAGGTGCAGGAGCCCAGGAAGAAGTGGAGGACGAACTGATGGAAGACTCATCAGATGAGGGAGACCTTGATCACATTTCTGTTGTGCGAGGTTAGGGGGAGAGGACAGAGGAAGGAAGCATGATTGTTACCTCGCCACCAACACAACAGGGACTTGGTGCTCCTGGATGCGCAACACACATGAGTGCCTTCTTGCTGCACTACCTGCAACATGACCCTCGAATTGTGAGAATTAGAAATAATCCTGACTACTGGGTTGCCACACTGTTAGATACCCGGTACAAAAGTAAATTTGCAGAAATTATTCCTGCCATAGAAAGGGATGCACGCATGCAGGAGTATCAGCAGAGACTGTTGCAGAATCTTACATGTGCTTTTCCACAAAATACCAGTGGTGCACGTAGTGAATCTCACAGTTCCAACTTGCCAACCGTGGGACCGTCAAGTGTTCAGCACTCAAACCGTAACAGAACCACAGTATCTGCTGGTAACATCAATTTTGCGGAATCATTTCACCACTTTTTTAGCCCATCCTTTGCAAGGCCACAGGAGACAAGAAGTCTGACACATAGTCAACGCCTAGAGACGATGGTACAGGAGTATCTCCAAGTAAACATTGAAGCCATGACTGTGTCACTGGACCCTTGCTCTTTTTGGGCTTCCAATCTGGATAAATGGCCGGAGCTAGCCACTTACGCCTTGGAGATCTTGTCATGCCCCGCAGCCAGCGTTCTGTCTGAACGTGTGTTCAGCGCTGCTGGTGGTGTGCTGACAGATAAGCGCACGCGGCTCTCCACTGATAATGTAGACAGACTCACGTTCATAAAGATGAACAAATCATGGATCCGAAACGACTTTTCTACCCCTGTGTCATCCTGGGGAGAGTAAAAGCTTGATGATTGGTTAAAATCACCCTACCAACCGTTTTAAGCTTTCAAATTACTAATCATGTTTATCTGTATCTTGGCTGGAAAATAATTTGGGCTTTGTAGCAGTGTGCAGCACTGATTCTATTAGGCCATCTATAATAAGCTCCACCAGATTTAAAATTACTAATCATGTTTATCTGTATCTTGACTGGAAAATAATTTGGGCTTTGTAGCAGTGTGCAGCACTGATCCTATTAGGCCATCTATACTAAAGCTTCACCAGATTTAAAATTAATAATAATTTTTAGCTGCATCTAGCCCGGAAAATAATTTTGGGGCTCCGAGATGCGCAAGACAAATAAGTGCCTTCTTGCTGCACTACCTGCAGCATGACCCTCATATTGTCAGAATTCGAAGTAATCATGACTACTGGGTTGCCACACTCTTAGATCCCCCAAACTTTTCGATCAACCTTTTCATTTTAATAAAGACCAAAAAAATGGTCATTTTTGAAATTATAAGCATTAGCAGGTTGTTAGAAACTGAAATCAAACAGTTTTCAACTCAAAACTTTATTCTAGGTGATGTTACATTTTCACATAGGACCCCTTGTTCGAAAGGAGCTTCTGAACTCTCTCGTCCATTGAATTTGTCAGGTTTTGGATGGTTTCTGCTTCAATTGTTTTGCATGAGGACAGAGTACCCTCCCAGAGCTGTTGCTTAGATGTGAACTGCCTCCCGCCATCATAGATACTCCTTTTAATGATGCTACAAAGGTTCTGAATGGGGTAGAGGTCAGGGGAGCATGGGGGTCACACCATAAGTTTGTCCCCTTTTATGCCCATATCAGCCAGAGATGCAGATGTTTTATGTGCAGCATGAGATGGTGCATTATCATGCAAAAAAATGATCTTGCTGTGAAATACACGGTTCTTCTTCTTGAACCATGGCAGGAAGTGCTGTTTGAGAAAATCCACATACATTATGGAGTTCATCTTTAGCGCCTTCAGGGATCCTAAAGGGGCCGACAATCTCTCTCCCCATGATTCCAGCCCAAAACATTACTCCACCTCCTCCTTGTTGGCGCTGTAGCCGTGTTTGCGTGGGGTGTCCATCAACCAGCCATCCTCCACTCCATCCATCTGGACCATCGAGCGCTGCACGGCACTCATCCGTGAACAAAACAGTTTTGAAATCAGTCTTCATGTAATGTTTGGCCCACTGGAGCCGTTTCTGCTTGTGTGAAGTGGATAGAGGAGGTCGACAGGATGGCGTATGCACAGCTGCAAACCTCTGAAGGACCCTGCATCTTGTTGTTCGGGGGACGTTGGAGGCACCAGCAGCTTCAAAAACTTGTCTGCTGCTATGACAAGGCTTTTTTGCCGCTGCTCTTTCAACCTGACGTAATTGCCTGTAGGAAAGAGTCCTCAATTTGCCCTTATCAGCACGCACACGTGTGTACTGTGAATCAGCTACATACTTCTTGATTGCCAAGACACTTCATCCTGATCATCGCACAATGTTGATTGTAGTCATGCCTTGACCTAAACACTCCACAATTTGTTGCTTCTCAGCAGCCGACACATCCTTTTTCTTTCCCATTTTGGCAGAAAATGTAGGCTGCTTAGTAATGTGAGACAGCCTTCTTAAGTAGTCTTGCCTTTCATTGGACACACCTGCCAAACTAATTAGCACAGGTGTCTGCAATTGCTTACAGTGATATAAAGAGCCCTGACACACATCACCATTAATGAGTTTAACTGACAAACAAACAAATTCTTCCCTTATCACTCCTAAACACTTTTTGCATAATAATTTGGAACACAGTGTACATGTGCTTTTCCACAAAACACCAGTGGTTCACGTAGTGAATCTTACAGTTCTAACTTGCCAACCGTGGTCTGTATGGAGTTGTTCAATAAAGGGCCCAAAATTAAGATAACATAGATGGGAGAGGTCTCTATGAATAGGAATTCCTAAGTATTTGATACCCTGTGAGGGCCAGGCAAAGGGAAAGTTGGACTGGATGGAATCCTATATGGATTTGGGGAGGGAGACATCGAGGGCCTCAGACTTCGCTGCATTGATTTTAAAATTTGACCATGTAACAAAGTGATCTATTTCAGCCATAACAGCATGGATGGATATATGTGATTGAGTGATATATACTAGGACATCATCACCAAATAGAGAGCACTTGTACTCGGTGCCTCCCACCTCAATCCACCTAATATTGGGGTTATGGCGAATTGATGAGAGCAGGTGCTCCGTCACTAGGATGTATAAGAGAGGGGACAGAGAACATCCCTGCCTTGTCCCATTGGTGATTGTGAAAGGTGATGAAAATGTTCTCACACGCCCCCTGGGCCTTGGGACACCCGGAGCCGGACCCTTTTTGGTGGATGCTGGTGGTTGTAGTCTCCGTGGCGGCAACCCGGTTCCGTGACTCAGGGCGGTCAAACCAGTGGCGGAACTATTTATGTGGTTTTGATGTTTAAATGTCCGACTACGCCACCCGTGGATTGCGGTCAGAGTGAACCGCCACTCCAGGGCAGACCGCTGAGGCTGGTGTTGTGGGTGCAGCAGAGCGTAGCATAACTCCCCACGGGAGGAGTATAGCCTCAGGGCAGTGTATGCGGAGGATGGGGGTGATGGTGCAGGGCAGCAGCAGTAACGACACGGAGTCAGTGATGCAGTCCAGGGCCTTTACTCACAGTTCTTATTATCCAGACCACGTCTGCAGGTAACGGCTGCCCACGTCGTACTGTGCTCACCAGGTGAGGGGCTCAGACAACTCCCAGATAACTTTGGAGCGCTTCACAGGACCCCCTTTGTGTGTCCTTTGTCTGGCCTTTCTTACCAACCCTTCTGTCCGGCTGCCTCGGGCCTCCTCTTGGTAAACTTGGCGCCAGTTTCCCTGACCCTATGTGGTGCCTTCCTAGCGGGTGTAGCGAGGGGCTGCGCCACATAAAATGTCACAGCCTCCTGTTTCTAGCTGAGGGTCGTTTCCTGCCTCCACTAGTTTCGGGGACCGGTCTCCCCCTTTGGCCTGACCCCTCCACGCAGGTGGATTCGGGCGTGCGGTGGCGACTCGCCCGTCCGCACCCCTGGGATCCCTTCGTTCCTCGTTCCTGGAGCCTTCTCCGCTCCTCTTCCTTCTCCCTCTTCCAGGCCTGGGCCTCTGTTACTAGGCCCGCCTCCGGAGCAGAGCTCATGCAGAGCCCCTGCTCCCTGCCACTTCTGCTCAGACTTCTCTGCACTGAACTAAGATGGTGCCCACCTTTTATACTCCCTTCTCAATGCACCCAGGAACTGCTTCCTCCCTGCTCCTGCACTACAGGGTTCCCCTTCCTCAGTGTTCCCTCCCCCCACTCCAGCCAGGGACAGGGACTGTCGTGCCCATCTCAGGGGCATATTGGTCGCCCTGCCCCACGGCAATGTGGTGTAATGCATGCAGGTGTCGGGTCCTGATCCACACTACATCCTTACCTGAGAGTGAGATATCACACCTCTGGGTGAGGTGCAATACCTCTGTAGCAACCGAGCCCTCAGGGTGCTACAGTTCCATTTATCTTCAGCCTAGGTGACGTATTGCGATACAGGGCCGTGATTTTGGCTATAAAAGGGTCCCCTAGACCCCTACCCCAAGCTTTTTAAGAGAATCATATATGGCGTGCCAGGAGACTCTATGGAATGCTTTCTCAGCATCCAACGAGAGTATCTAATTACAAATTTTTAACTGCATCTAGCCCAGGAAATACTTTGTGCCTAGTAGCAGTGTCTGCTAGTGAGCGGATTATCCCGGCTGTTAAGCAAGCTACACCACCTGTAGTTTGGACACTTAATTTTTTCAAAGGAAATGCTTCGGGACCACGGGATACTCAGTGAAGAGCATCAGGAGGCACCCCAAGGCATAGGGGCTGGGACTGGCAGTAGGATGCCTTGCGGTGGACAGCCGAGCTCGATCCTTATAAAAGCTTTTTAACTGCAGCAGCTTTAGTGGACGCTACTGGAGCTGGAATTACGCGGCTGCTGGCATGAGACTTGCCCTCCAATAGATCCTTGTAAATGGATTTAAAGTGTATTCATTCAAATTAGAGAGACAATTTAAATTAAAAAGCTTAGAGCTGCCTCCACCACAGGGGGGCTCGCTCGACCTACCAGCGGACAGGCACCAGTATTGGGAGAGGGGGGCTGGCCGTCAGGGTTCACCGCGGCTCTGGCACAAACCCGGCGACGTGGAGGTGGCACGGGCAGGAGCGGACTGAACGTGTCGGCTTCTCACTTTTTGGATTTTAGAAGGGCATGACATGCCTATATCTGTGTCTCCCCCTCCTTTTACTCCTCCACCTCTTTTCTTTTCGCATGACTATATGTACTTGTCACTTTTCCATGTGTTAGTTGTGTCTTCTGAGCAGTTTGTCAGCTTTTGGACACCTTTGAAGGTGTTTTCTATGTGTTTCTATGTGTTTTTGTTTGCCTGCCATTGGTTTTAACGGTGTTCGAAGGTGTTCGACGAACAGTTCGACGAACAGTTCGGCGAACACACGGGTGTTCGACGAACCGAACCGAACTCGAACACTACGGGGTGGCTCAACACTAGTGGCTACATGGGGCGTGCAACTGTCAGGCCTCTTTCAGACTAACAGTTTTGCCGGCGATTATCACAACATTTTAAAAACTGCGGCGGTAAAACCACTAGATAGCACTTGATTTGCCCAATGCAAGTCAATGGGCTCAAATCGCGGGAAAACTGTGCAGCAGGAAGCCGCGCGGTTTTACATTTTAAAACTTGTTCTATCTTCCTGGTGATTACCGCTGCGGTTTTAAACTGTCGCGGTAATCGCCAGGAAAACAACAAGTCTGAAAGAGGCATCAACGTGCTCCCTATGATGTATACAGGGCTGCTGGTTCACAGCCCCCTGCAAAGCTCCCCAACTCCCCATGTGCTCAGTCCTTTACTGACTTTACATGGGGGGGGGGCCCTCCTCTTGTCCAGGATGAAGCACATGAGGGGAGGGGGAAGGGGAACTTTCCAGAGGGCTGTGAACGAGCAGCCCTGAATGTATCACAGGAAGCCTGAATCCATCCACAATTTCTGCTACCAAGGGGGCCCAACTTCCTTAGTAACCACTGAAATCCTGCAGCACATAGAGCCTGCTGCTGTAACTTGGATGGGACTTTTCAGACAAAACGAAATAAAATTTAGAAAAAAATTATATTTAAAAAAAAAAAAAAAAAAGGCTGCTGGAATGGGTCTCCATTGGAAAATAACAGTGCCACAGGTACTATAACATATCAAAATTTTTTTGGGGAGTTACACTTTAAATATATTGTTCTGCAATGTTGGTTGGTTTGACCAATTGTTAATATTTTTCTGTCTGTAAGTTACTTATCTAGAAAATGTTAAAGTTTTGGAATAAAAAAAAAACACATAAATTGACCACATTTATACATCTTAGACCCAAAATATGATTAGTGAGAAGTGAACCTGCTAAAGTTCTGTTCGGGCAGTTCCGTCCCAAACAAGAAAATCCGGGTTTGGATTCAGCACCCCCAAACTATCATCTCCATTGGACTCAATGGGTATGGAGACTCTGAGGAGTGGAGGATCTGTCCACCACATCCTCATCACTGACCAGATAGTAAAAAGAAAATATATATATTGTTACTTACCCCTTTGCTGAGGTACCGGCAGACGCGGAGGGTCCTCTTCCATGCACTTCTACATTGTGAATATGTCATCGTACCTGAGGGAATCCCTTTCAGGATTCCTAGCTAGGGATCCCCTTGGTCAAGAAGACTCTCCACGCAGATGAGCAGACTCCGAACATTGCCTGTTTGGGGTCGGTGTGGTTGAACCCGAGCAGACAATGTTTGATACGAACCCTGAACTTTCCAGATCGGGTTTGCTCATCACTAGATACAGTATGACATGTAATGGATGACAAAAAGAAGCCATTAAATGCAACCCCAGATCTCATCGCGGCACTGCGCATGCGCAGCAGTGTCTTGGTGAGAGGAGAGGCATCCTGCCCCCGGGATTGACTGATAAATGGGGCAGGAGTGACGTCATGTCAGTGAGCGGCCGGGAGACATTCGGCATCACAGCCGCAGCATTCATCATGCTTCATGGATCAGTGATCCAGGCAAGATGAAAAGACAGCCGGAAGCAGGAGAAGACGTCACGGGGAACCGCTAGACTACACTTCGGGACCCAAGGAGCTGCAGCTGCGACAGGTAAGTATGTCAGTTGTTTTGTGTTCTAGGGTGATAATACTCCTTTAAGGCCAGCCAGAAGAGACACGGGGTGAGCGGCTGAAAAGGCAGCGACAGGTTCCACTACAGCACAATTCTACAGCCTGCCACTGCTACTCACCGAGCCCAGGTTTTAGAAAGTTTCTTACCCAGCAATTGTGGTCCTGTATATTTTACCCCCAGGTATGTTCAGCCCTAGATGTTTTGTTCCATGCATGTTGACCCCAAAAGCTGAGGGTGAAACATCTGGGGTCAAAATGCTAGGGGCGAAACATCAGATGGCGACACATCCAGGGACAAAATGCTGTAGGTGAAACATCCGGGGGCGAAACATCCGAAACGTGAGGGGGCGAAACATCCGGGGCGAGAAGTGCAGGGTGAAACGTGCGGGAGGGAAACATACGGGGGTGAAATGTGCGGGGGCGAAATGATAGGGGCGAAATGTACCTGGGGGCGAACTGATGGGGGCAAATTGCTGGGGGAGAACTGCTGGGGGCGAAACTTCCTATAACCCCTCTGACCAGTTGGAAAAATCAGACCCCTTCTTAGTCATGTCAGTAAGGGGTTTCACTACCACCGAGTAATTTTGGATGAATTTCCTGTAAAAATTAGTAAAGCCCAGAAAATGTTGTAGGGCCTTCAGGTTCTCTGGACTTTCCCAGTCAAGGACTGCATGGATCTTCTCCGGGTCAATCCGAAAACCTGAAGATGACAACAAGTACCCCTCAGTACTCCTGAACAGCAAAAATACATTTTTCTAGTTTGGCATAAAGTTTGTTATCCCTTAATATCTGGAGCACCTGCTTAACATGCCCCCGATGGGTCTCAAAATCAGGTGAATAAACCAAAATATCGTCCAGATAGACCACCACAAACCTCCTCACCAAATGATGAAAAATATCATTTATGAAATGTTGGAATACCTCAGGTGCATTGGTCAAAGCAAAAGGCATAACCAGACTCTCGAAATGACCTTCCGGGGTATTGAACGCTGTCTTCCATTCGTCCCCCTCTCTGATTCTAACCAGATTGTAGGCTCCCTTTAAATCCAACTTTGAGAATACCTTAGCTCCCACAACCTGACTGAACAAATCAGGAATCAGAGGAAGAGGGTATGGATCACGGAGGGTAATTTGATTTAATTCCCGGAAATCTAAACAGGGACGAAAACCCCCATCTTTGTTCTTCACAAAGAAGAACCCTGCCACCACGGGCGAAGATGAGGGTCTGATATGTCCCTTCTCCAGACTTTCCGCAATGAAAACCTTCATGGCTGGTGTCTCAGGGTCAGAAAGATTATATAGTCTGGACTTTGGTAGTTTAGCTTCGGGGTTCAGGTTAATAGGACAGTCATAAGCACGATGAGGAGACTAATCCTGACACCCCTTTTCAGAAAAAACGTCCTCAAAACCAGACAGAAAAGCAGGCAGTATCCCCGTAGAGACAGCAGCAATAGAAACATTCAGACAGTTCTCATGGCAGTAATCTCCCCATTCAGTAATCTCCCCGGTTTGCCAATCCACCAACGGATTATGTTTAACAAGCCAGGGGATACCTAAAACAATTGGAGTAGGGAGATTTTCCAAAACATAGCAAGGGATGATTTCACAATGAACTGACCCCACCCTCAGTTTTACATTATGTATAATCTGAGTAAATGCTTTCTGTGCAAGTGGCGCTGAGTCAATGGCAAAGTTGGGAATAGGTTCAGCTAAAGCACAGCAAGCAAGACCATGAATTTTCACAAACTCAGCATCAACCATGCTGACCCCGGCTCCACCTCCACAGTCAACAAACACAGTAATTTTTTCGGTTTTGCTCTCTAGCACCACCTCTGCTGTCAGGACAAAGCGGGAACTGTAGTTTGACCACAAATGCACCCCTTGTTTATCCAACTCCAGACTACCGAGAGTTAAACGAGTCTCCTTTTGTTTATAAATTGAAGGACAGGTCCCAACAAAGTGTCCCTTTTTCCCACAAAAAAACATATGCCTCTTTTCTTGTGAATCTCTGGGAGATGTATGATGTAGAGACACCCCCCAACTGCATAGATTCCTCCACCTCTCCCAGTACTGGTTCACTCCCAGACCACTCACTTGGCAAAGGTACACAACCCCGACAAGAAGGCCCCGGAGAAGAAGGTTGCACCCGTCTATCCCGAAGGCGCTTATCCAGACGTATGGCCAAAGACATGGCAGCCTCCAAGGACTGAGGGGTATCATATACAGCAAAGGCATCTTTCAACCTTTCTGTAAGCCCCTCACAAAATTGACTTTTAAGGGCTGAGTCATTCCACTTGGAATCCGTTGTTCATCTACGGAAATCCGAACTGTACGTTTCCACTAAGCGAATCCCCTGCTGAAGGCGACGTAGCTTAGACTCAGCCAAAGCGACTCAGCAAGAGCTCCAAAAAACCCCTCCACAGACTGGAGACAAACTGAGTCCTGCGGTAACAAAAACGCCCATGACTGAGTATCGCCCTGCAGTAGAGAAATCACAATTCCAACACATTGCTCCTCATTAGTGGAGGATTAGGGATGAAGTTTGAAGTATGCCTTCTTAAACACAAAAAACTTGTCCCTACCTCCTAAAAACCTGTCCAGGAGGGCAACCTTGGCTTCAGACTGGACAGGTCTACCAGTAAAAACCCCTACATTTGCAGCCTGTAACCGGTGATACTGCTGCTGAACCTCACAGCGGTGGTCATTCACCTCCAGAGACAGACAGCGGAACTGCTCTGCGAGCTCTGCAACTGATCCCATACTAAAGGGAGTAAGGAAAAAAGTGCACACCCAAAGCACACAAAGAAAAAAAAAACAAAATGTCAATCTTGTGTTTTTTTTTCTTTTTTTTCCAAAACGTGCTCGGCCGGTTATAATGTCACGCCTGGTGTGAGTGCAACACAGAGAGTCATGCCAGGTGTGAGTGCAACACAGAGGGGAAAGGGAGCCCAGACACTAGGGAAAGGGGGAAGAGTTGGCCTCCTAACTGTAGCATCAGCGTCTCTGTCCCCCGCCAGGCAGAGACGCCGTCCCCCTTACCGCTGCGGTCCTCCTCTGGCGTGTTCCGGCCTCCCGGCTGCTGCTGGTGCACACAGCTTCCCTGGCTCTGTGCTTAGGGCGTGCGCGCGCGCTCCCTCCCTCTTAAAGGGGCCGCACGCCATCCTAAAAAGTCCCCGGCCAATGGCCGGAAGACTTTCTCTATAAAAGGCACCTCCTCCAATATGGAGGTGCCCGTGCAAGGTTGTTGCTCTGTGATACTTACTTTGCTTCAGCCCTCAGGTCTTCTGCTTGTCAGTCCTGTCCGCCAGTCTGATCTTCAGTCAGTCCGCCAGTCTGACTACTTTCCAGCCCGACAGTCTGTCTACAGTTCAGTCCGCCAGTCTGTCTATGGGCTCTGCCTGCCTGCTTCCCTGGAAGCACCTGCCTGTTACCTGTCATGTCTGCCCGCCTGCTTACCTGGAAGCACCAGCCTGTTACCTGCCCTGCCCGCCTACTTACCTGGAAGCACCTGCCTGTTACCGGCCGTGCCCGCTAGCCCGCTTACCTGGAAGCACCTGCCAGTTACCTGTTGAGCCCGCCTGCCTGCTTACCCGGACCACCCATCTGGCTATCAGCTGAATCAGCCTGCTTGACTACCCAAACCACCCGTCAGCTTGCCTGCCGTGCTCATCCGCTGTACCGGTCAGTTCCTGCCTTCTGATCCGTGGGAGTCACCTGGTCTCATACAAGGTCGGTCCCAGAGTGGCACCTGGTCCTTCTGCTCGGTTCCTCCCTGGTTCACGGAGTCGACTGAGCCGCCGTGCGACCTTGGTCGGGACGAGTAGATACTTAGTCACGCCCCTCTGGTCCCTCCTTGCACCGCAGCACAGAGGTTCCACCACCCGGATCCGTAACACTAATCTGGACTAGCGTCACCCTGTCTCCCCCTAACGTCTCTATACAGCCTCCGTAGCTGTCGCCGATCACGTGCCTCGCCCTACTATCACTGGCATAAGGCTATAGCTGGGGGTGGAAGGAGATGAGCACTTGTCAACCTCCGCTAGCACTCTAAAGACAAAAGGGGAAGACAACACAGGGGAACAACAACTCAGCTTTAGAAGAACTCCAACAGGGCACACGGCCTCAAGACTCCAGAGAGGACGTGATGCTGCTTCAGCCAAGTTCCAAGTAGAAATGAGTATAACCGGCGACGCCCACCTATACAGACCAGATATACATACACCCAGACTAAAGGGAGGTAGTCGCTGGGTCCTAAAGACAGCTTCCTATCTAGGCAGCTGTCTGCATTGCCAAACGTGGAGATCTCCTGCAAACCACCGCAGGGTGACTGTCTGTCACCTCTGAAACACCCTTGACAAAATGGGAGCGCATGATGTCCCTGCCATGCGCCCCCCTGTCACTTGCATGCTGACATCAGCTGCTGGCCTCTGATTGGCCAGCAGCGTGTATTGCTGCACACAGACCCAATGGGTCTGTGCGCAGTACTACACTTCAGCTGAATGGATGTCCAAGGATGCACATCCAGCTGAAGTATTTGCTGATGTCTGCAGGCTCCTCATCCACCGGGCCCAAGCAGTCGCAGCTGCGATCTCTGTAGTTGCACACCTACCATCGCCACTTTCCCAGGTGCATGGGTGGTGACGCTGGTCCTACATGTTTGGTATCTGCGTACTCAGACTGACTTGAAGAATCCTACTGTTTTTTCAGTTTTACCCTACAGTGTACATGGTAAACTCAAAATACAATTTTGGTATTGCAATTTCAATGCACTTGATTTTTTTTCACCTACTTTCCAGTGCATCACATGATGAAAAGAATGATGTAATCTAAAAGTACAACTCACCTCACAAAAAACAAATCCTCATGCAGCTATTTTGTCAGAAATGTAAAAGTTATGGCTTTTGGAAAAGGAGGTTAAAATTGGAGGTGATTGTCCTCTTTCAGCAATCTTTTGCATGCTAGCTTTGCTTGCTTTTACTGGGTCATACACTGAGTCTTCACCACTGCCCCTTTCTCTGTTGTTTGGCTACAACGTTTACATTCGCAGAGCTGCTGAGCTAAGTGATTGGCTGCATTGCTGTCAATGTTATGTGGCACCCTGCTGTTCAACAGGTACCACAGGACCCAGGGTGCATGGACGGACTTCTACACAAGAGGCCCTCACTACATACAAACACCTCCACCATTCCACCTCATACCAGCAGAGGGAGCCCGTTAGGGACATATATATATATGGAGGGTGGAGCTAGGCAGTTCAGTTTAGTTAGTAGCCAGACAGAGTTAGGGAGTCTGAGAGCGTGCTGACGCTGAGAGCAGCGAAGATGCAGCGCATCTGCTGCTGAGTTATGAGGGCCCCGAGTGTGGTCGACGGCAAGGAGGAGAGGAGAGAGGAGTTGAAAGGGGCAGAGGAGCATCATAAGGCTCACCCCGAAGATACAAACCGGACACCGGGTCCGCACCTACAGGGTCCTTTATACCCAGTAGGGATCACCGGCATACCAGGAGGACTACAAGTCCCTGGCCGACCTGAAGCTAGACCCATTACAGGACCAAGAAGCATGAAGGCCCCGGTGACCAGGGATAGTGGTGGCCAGCAGAAGGTCCTACTACCGAGCGACAGGTGAAGGAACAGCACAACACATAAGCTAGGCCCAGTTGCAGGCTGGCCAGGAGCTTAGAGAGAGGGAGACACAGACCAGGAGGCCCCATACCCGCTCACTGGGGAGAAGTCCTGAAGTGCACCCATCCTACTGAGTACCCTGGACAGTACCTGACATCCGCACCAGTAAAGGTGCGGATGTCAGGTCAATTACTCCGGCTGCGCCATCCCGCCTGCACTACAAGTCCCAGCATCACCACCCACCAAACTCCACACTGCCCCGGGGGCCTGCTCCACCTGTGGGGAGCAGAAACACCTCAGCTGCCATCCCATCACCCCCGGAGGTCTGCAGCAGCACTGGTAAACCTTACCAAGTACCACAGGTGGCGTCACAAACTATTTACTTTATTTTTATCTCTATCCAAGTTACAATCCCCTTTTTGGTTGACCGCCCTTGGTCCACGGACTGGGCCAGCCACTGTGACATATCCCCCCAGCATCCATAGGCCCGGCTGCTGAGTACCCCATTGCCCCGGGGGAGCATCAGTTAAGTCACTGCTGAGGCCACACAACAGGGACCGGGGTAGCAACACACAGTATTGGCTCTTTGCTTAACCCCTTTATGACCAATGACGGAGGTAGCGCTTAAACATGCAGTGACAGTTCCGTGCCAGTATGATCATGCGGGAAGTGCTAAAATTTCAGCACCTCCCGCACGATCACCGCAGGAGTCTGACGCAGCTAATGGCCGAGCTCCTGCAGTACACACATAACAGTACACACATTTGGTACAGCTTCATCTGGAACAACCTAATCTATAAAACTGTCCCACCAGCTAACCTCTTCAGTGAACACCGTTAAAAATATGGCAAAAAAGTATGGTTTTTCATCATACTGCTGGAAAAAAGTGGAATAAAACACGATAAAAAAGTTCAGTGAAAAAATAAAAAAAACGATATCTCTCAGAATAAAGTGATTTACAAACAATATTTTTTTATAAAATTGGTTTTATTCTGTAGAAGCAACAGAATATAAAAAAAAATTATATAGATGCGGTATCGCTGTATTCGTACTGACCTGAAAAATAAAGATGTTTTATCACTTTTACCACACAGTGAACACCATTAAATAAAACCACACAAAAAACAATTACTGAATTGCTGGCTTTTGTTCATTCTGCTGCCAAAAATTACAATAGATAACGATCAAAAAATGTTATGTGCCCAAAAATGGTATAAATAAAAATGTCAAATTGTCCTACAAAAAACAAGCCCTTATATAACTGTTTGCAGAAATATGGGAAAATTATAGCTCTCAAAATATGGCAATGCAAAAACTTTATTTTGCAAAAAAAGGCATTTTTTTTAGTTTGTGACTAAACATAAAAATCTGATATACAGTGGCTTGAGAAAGTATTCACCACTCTTGGTAGTTTTTGTGCTTTGCTACCTCACAACCTGGAATTTCAGTTTTTTTTATAGGCTTTGCATGAGTTCATGTAAAGGACATGCCTACAAGTGTGAACATTTGGTTTTCTTTTTGCTGTGAAGCAAACAACAAATAGGGCAAAATAGCTGAAAACTTCAGTGTGCATAACTATTCACACGTACTTTTGTAGAGCCTCTTTTTGCAGCAATTACAGCTGAAAGTCACTATGGGTACGTGTCTATGAGCTTTTCACATCTTGCCACTGGGATTTTTGCCCATTTCTTAATGCAAAACTGCTCCAGCTCCTTCAAGTTAGGTGATTTCCTCTGGTGAACAGCAATCTTCAAATCTGACCACAGATTCTCAGTTGGATTACTGTCTGGGCTTTGTCTCTCCAAAACATTTATACTTTCTCCCTTAAACCACTCAAGTGTTGCTTTAGCAGTATGCTATGGGCCCCAGTCTCAAATCACTAAAATCTTCTGCATGGTGTCTGGTGATCAGATCAGCTGTCACGTGCCTGAAAAGATGAGGGCTCAGCATTGGGGCCTGCATCAAAGAGGGGGAGGTGACCTATGACGTACCTATACGTCATAGGTCATAAAGGGGTTAAACCACCCAAGTGTTGCTTTAGCAGTATGCTTTGGGTCATTGTCTTGTTGGAAGGTGAACCTCTATCCTAGTCTCAAATCACTGACAGACTCAAACAGGTTTTGCTCAAAAATATCCCTGTATTTCGCAGGATTCATCTTCCCAACGACTCAGATCATTTCCCGTGTCCCTGCTGCCAAAAAACATCCCTATAGCATGATGCTACCACCACCATGTTTCTATGTAGGGATGGTGTTCTTGGGGTGATGACTCCAGACATAGCGTTTACCTTGGTGGCAAAAAAGTTCAATTTTGGTTTCATCTGACAGCAGCACCTTTCTCTAAACATTTGGGGAGTCTGCCAGGTGTCTTTTGGGAAACTCAAATGAGCCTTACAATTTTGGATTGCAAGTAAAGGCTTTTTTCTTGTTCAGTTGTTTTTATTGGTATGTTAAAACATTTTAAAGAGAGAAACACACACAATATAAGCCTAAAGGGTGGGGGAGAGCAGAAGGAGAGTAGGGGAGGTAGGAAAGTTAACAAGGTTTTAATATAGGGGGAGGGAATGGGGGAAAGGGAAGGAAAAGGTAATCCCTATGAAAATAGGGAAAAGAGAGGCAAGTGAACAAAAAGCTGTCATTGAATTTTACATGTACTGTAACTTACACTTGTTAAAATTTTACCTTATTCCTTATTATGAATTAAATGCTCAAAGAGAAAGACAGAAAAATAGGCCAGACACATTTGTTGCATTAAAAGTAGCTTAATGATATATTTGGACACTTATCGGTGTCAAGATGTAGGTGGGGTTAGTTTGGTTTAAGTTTCCATTCAGTCAGAATGAAGTATGAACATAAGTTCCCGGACCTAAATCAAATCTTGGAGATTGTTTCAATTGGAAGATGAAGAAAAAAAAATGATTATGATCTTTTTGTAATCTAGTTCTTGAAGATAGATTGTAATCCAATGGTAAAACTGGAAAATTGTATTACAATCCAGATTAACTCCTTTCTGACATTGTCAGTAATAGTACGTCCCTGTGCCCACGGCCTTATGGACCAGGTATTGTACGTACTACAAGGCGATCGCCAGGTGTCAGCTGATTCTGACAGCTGACCCACGGCACTCAGTGCCAGGGGCAGTGCCCACACCGCTCCCAGCACTTTAAGCCCCTAAATGCTGCGATCAGTGCGATTGCAGCATTTAGCGAGCCAGCAGAGAGACAGAAGCCCCTCAGCCCTTGGATCAGAGATAGGCTCGATCATTGCCATGGTGACCCGATATTGTCATGACAACATCTGGGACACCAGTAAGTTACTTAGATCATGCGCAGTTCATGATCGAAGTAACTTGTGTCTGCAGCACTGACACGTTATAATGTATAGCAGTGATCCTGCACTTATATACATTATAACTGCGATCAGACTGCAGATAGTGGGACTCAGTAAAAAAGTGAAAAAAAAAGTGAAAAAAAGTTGTAAAAATATTTATTAAAAAATAATAATAATAATAATAATAAAATATATATATATATAAAAAAAAAAATCAAAAGCAGCACAAAAATATAGCAGGAGGTGCTAAACCACCCAGGTACATACCAGACCTATAAGTATCCACAAAAATTGGAGGCAGCACACAAATAGAAGATGAAAAAATATCTTATTTAATAGCCCATATGTGGCTGTGGCGACATTTCGGTCCAATATTGTGGACCTTTCTCAATATACAGGGTGGGCCATTTATATTGATTGCTTCAGATGACCCCAAAGATAAAAGTCTAAGGGGGTCAGATCAGGAGACCTTGGTGGCCATTCAACTGGCCCACGACGACCACTCCACTTTCCAAAGTCTTCGTTCCCAAAAGACTTTTATTTTTGGGGTTATCTGAAGGCAATTGTCTATGCTGTGAAGATACGAGATGTGCAGCATCTGAAACAACGGATACTGGAAGCCTGTGCTAGCATTTCTTCTGCGGTGTTGCTATCAGTGTGTCAAGAGTGGGAGAAGAGGGTTGCATTGACAATCCAACACAATGGGCAGCACTATGAACACATTTTATAAGTGGTCATAAACTTGTAAAAAACTCATGAAAAAATAAAGTTACGTTAAAACGAAGCACAGCATTGTTTTTCTTATGAAATTCTCAATAAGTTTGATGTGTCACATGGCCCTCTTCCCTTTGAAAAAAATAAAGTTGGATCCAAAATGGCTGACTTCAAAATGGCCGCCATGGTCACCACCCATCTGGAAAAGTTTTCCCCCTCCCATATACTAATGTGCCACAAACAGGAAGTTGATATTACCAAACATTCCCATTTAATTTAGGTGTATCCATATAAATGGCCCACCCCGTATATATATATGTGTGTATATACACTGCTCAAAAAAATAAAGGGAACACTCAAATAACACATCCTAGATCTGAATGAATGAAATATTCTCATTGAATACTTTGTTCTGTACAAAGTTGAATGTGCTGACAACAAAATCAAACAAAAATCATCGATGGAAATCACATTTATTAACCAATGGAGGCCTGGATTTGGAGTCACCCCCAAAATTAAAGTGGAAAAACACACTACAGGCAGATACAACTTTGATGTAATGTCCTTAAAACAAGTCAAAATGAGGCTCAGTATTGTGTGTGGCCTCCATGTACCTGTATGATCTCCCTACAACGCCAGGGCATGCTCCTGATGAGGTTGCGGATGGTCTCCTGTGAGATCTCCTCCCAGACCTGGACTAAAGCATCCGCCAACTTCTGGACAGTCTGTGGTGCAATGTGATGTTGGTGGAAAGAGCGAGACATGGTGTCCCAGATGTGCTCAATTGAATTCAGGTCTGGGAAACGGACAGGCCAGTCCATAGCTTCAATGCCTTCATCTTGCAGGAACTGCTGACACACTCCAGCCACATGAGGTCTGGCATTGTCCTGCATTAGGAGGAACCCAGGGCCAACCGCACCAGAGTATGGTCTCACAAGGGGTCTGAGGATCTCATTTCGGTACCTAATGGCAGTCAGGCTACCTCTGGCGAGCACATGGAGGGCTGTGCGGCCCTCCAAAGAAATGCCACCCCACACCATTACCGATCCACTGCCAAACCGGTCATGCTGAAGGATGTTGCAGGCAGAAGATCACTCTTCATGGCGTCTCCAGACTCTGTCATGTCTGTCACATATGCTCAGTGTGAACCTGCTTTCATCTGTGAAGAGCACATGGCGCCAGTGGCGACTTTGCCAATCCTGGTGTTCTGTGGCAAATGCCAAGCGTCCTGCACGGTGTTGGGCTGTGAGCACAACCCCCATCTGTGGACATCGGGCCTTTATACCACCCTCATGGAGTCGGTTTCTAACAGTTTGTGCAGACACATGCACATTTGTGGCCTGCTGGAGGTCATTTTGCAGGGCTCTGGCAGTGCTCCTTGTAACGGGTCTGGGAGGCGGAACCTCTGAGCTACTATACAAGGGGGCGGTCCTTGTAAGGGAGCGGGTGGCGACCAGGCAGGCAGTCACAGCAGGTGACCGGGACAGTCTCTGGAAGAACGGGCAGGAGATCACGGCAAGTGACTGGGGCAGTCTCTGGGTGAACGGGCAGATGGTCACGGCAAGTGACCGGGACAGTCTCTGGGTAAAGGGTTGGTACGACCTGTGGCGGCTGATGGTAGACGTGAGCTCCCAGGTGAGCGGGCGAGAGTCTCTGGATAAGCGGGTGGTCACAGCACGTGACGGCAGAGCCTCCAGGTAGGCTAGCAGACAGGCAGCAGATGAGCGCTCCCAGGTGAGCGGGCAGGAGTCACTGGACAGGCAGGTGGTCACAGCACGTGACGGCGGAGCCTCCAGGTAGGCTAGCAGGCAGGTAGCAGATGTGCGCTCCCAGGTGAGCGGGCAAGCTGGTCCATAGACAGACTGACAAGAGTTGGAAGGCAGACCGTCGGACCTCAGGCTAGCAGGCAGGTAGCGGAATATCAGGCAGGAATAAGACAGCAAGCTGGCAGGAATCTGGCAGGTATCTGGCAGGTAACTGGCAACGGGACCTGAGGGCTGAAGCAGAGTAGTGAACAGTGCAACAACATTGCTCGGGCACCTCCATTTTGGAGGAGGTGCCTTATATATGGTGAAGTCCTCCGGCCATTGGCCGGGGACTCCTTAGGACGGCGCGCGCGGCCCCTTTAAGAGGGAGGGAGCGCGCGCGCCCGAAGCACAGTGGCCGGGAAGGAGCGCGCGCTGCCAGCAGAGCGGGAGGAGGACGCCGGGCTCGGAGCAGAGAGGTGAGGGGAACAGCGTCCCTGCCTAGCAGAGGGCAGGGACGCCGACGCTACAGTACCCCCCCCTTTAGGCCCCCCCTTTTTTAGGCCAGACAGAAATTTAGCTAGGATGAGAGGGGCATGGATGTTCTCCCGGGGCTCCCACGTTCTCTCTTCAGGACCAAACCCCTTCCAATCTACTAGAAAAAAGGTCTTCCCTCTTACCCTTTTGGTGGCCAGAATGTTCTCTACCTCAAATTCGTTTTCAGCGGAGGCGTGCCTGTAGACTTGGAAAAAGAGTTAAGTACCACAGGTTTGAGGAGAGATACATGGAAGGAGTTAGGGATCCGCAAGTTGGCCGGGAGTTTCAATTTATAGGCCACCGGGTTGATCTGACTGATGACCTCCAGAGGACCGATGAACCGAGGCCCTAACTTATAGGAAGGAATCTTGAGCCGGACATACTTGGACGAGAGCCAGACCTTATCCCCTGGACGGAATTGAGGAGGATCCAGACGTTTTTTGGCAGCATGTCTTTTCATACGCTCGGATGACAGAAGGAGTGCGGACCGGGTACTCTCCCATATGGAGGAAAATTTGTTAACAAGAGATTCCGCAGCCGGATTGTCCACCGAGGTGGAGACGGGAAACGGGATCCGAGGATGCTGACCGAAGACTACAAAAAACGGGGATTTGGAGGAAGATTCGCTCTCGTGATTGTTGTACGAGAATTCGGCCCATGGCAGGAGATCCACCCAGTCTGAATGATGGGCATTAACGAAGTGCCAGAGGTAACTGGTCAGGTTCTGATTGATCCGCTCCACTTGACCATTAAACTGTGGGTGGTAAGCGGAGGAGAAGTCCAGGGTGACGTCTAGCAGTTTACAAGTGGCTCTCCAGAAACGGGAAGTGAACTGTACCCCACGATCCGACACGAAGTGACGGGGCAGGCCATGAAGACGGAAGATGTGGCGGATAAAGTCTTTAGCCAGCTCGGGTGCAGACGGGAGACCAGGCAGGGGAATGAAGTGAGCCATCTTGGAAAAGCGGTCAGCAACCACCCAAATGACCGTACAACCGGCAGAGACGAGAAGATCAGTTATGAAGTCCATTGCTATATGCTGCCAGGGGGCAGCAGGTACTGGCAGAGGAAGGAGGCGACCGGCTGGCAGGTGTCTCGGAACTTTGTTGCGGGCGCAGGACACACAGGCAGAAACAAAGTCTATTACATCCTTGTGCAGGTTAGGCCACCAGTAGTGCCGGGTAATAAGCTGGAGGGTCTTTTTCTGACCGGCGTGGCCAGCTAGTTTAGACGAATGACCCCAGTGTAGGATCTTCTCCCGATCAGGTACCGATACGAATGTCTTACCGGGAGGGAGACGATTTAGACTCACGGGAGCCACCTGCATTACTCTGGCGGGATCGATGATATGTTTAGGTTCCTCCTCGAGGTCAGATACCAGAAAGGATCGGGACAAGGCGTCCGCTTTGATGTTCTTGTCAGCCGGGCGAAAATGTAGAACAAAATCAAAGCGAGCAAAAAACAAGGACCACCGGGCTTGGCGCGGATTAAGTCTCTGGGCATGCTGGAGGTAAGCTAAGTTCTTGTGGTCAGTGTAAATTATTACCGGATGAAGAGCCCCCTCGAGTAGGTAACGCCACTCCTCTAATGCCAGCTTGATGGCCAATAACTCTCGGTCTCCTATGGAATAATTGCGCTCTGAGGAGGAGAAGAGTTTAGAGAAGAAGCCGCAAGTTACCATCCTCCCGGAAGATGATTTTTGAGTAAGTACCGCTCCGGCTCCTGAGGAGGAGGCGTCAACTTCCAGGAAGAACTGCTTGTTGCCGTCCGGGCGATGCAGCACCGGGACGGAAGAGAAGGCCTGTTTTAAGGAAAGAAAGGCCTCCTCTGCTTCGGGCGGCCACTCTTTGGGATTAGTACCCTTACGGGTGAGCGCGGAAATTGGGGCAGTCCGGGAAGAGAAGTGCGGTATGAAGAGGCGGTAGTAGTTGGCGAAGCCCAGGAACCGCTGAATGGTCTTCAACCCCTCCGGTCGGGGCCATTTCTCGATGGCAGACAGTTTCTCTGGATCCATTCGTAGGCCGGTCTGAGAAATAATGTAGCCCAAAAACGGAAGCGAGGTCTGCTCAAAGAGGCATTTCTCAAATTTAGCGAAGAGGTGGTTCTGCCTGAGCCTGAGCAGGACCTGACAAACGTCCCTCCGGTGAGTCTGGAGATCCGGAGAGAAGACCAAGATGTCGTCCAGGTACACCACAACGCAGGAGTAGAGAAGGTCCCGGAAGATGTCATTGACCAACTCTTGAAAGACGGCAGGAGCGTTACAGAGACCAAAGGGCATTACCAGATATTCATAGTGGCCGTCCCGTGTGTTGAATGCCGTCTTTCATTCATCCTCTTGACGGATACGAACCAGGTTGTACGCCCCACGGAGGTCCAGTTTGGTGAAGATTCTAGCCCCCCTCAGGCGATCAAATAATTCTGGAATGAGCGGAAGGGGGTACTTATTCTTCACCGTGATCTGGTTAAGGCCTCTATAGTCTATACAGGGACGGAGAGAGCCGTCCTTCTTTTTTACGAAGAAGAAGCCTGCTCCCGCCGGGGAGGTAGATTTCCGGATAAATCCCCTGGCCAAATTCTCCTCAATATATTCGGACATCGACCGGGTCTCAGCAGCGGACAATGGGTAAATACGCCCACGGGGAGGAGTAGTACCGGGTAGCAGGTCGATAGGACAGTCGTATGGTCTATGAGGGGGTAATGTCTCTGCCTCCTTTTTATTAAAGACATCAGCAAATGACCAATAGGGAATCGGAAGTCCAGGTAGATTAATTGGGGTAGGAGAAGGACGGACGGGATGAACAGGAACCAAACAAGTCTTATGACAGTCCTGTCCCCAGCGAAGGACTTCTCCGGTCTGCCAGTCAAGCACGGGTGCATGTCTCTGGAGCCAAGGTAGACCTAGTAAGAGGGCGTGAGAGAGTCCAGGCAGAACATGAAAAGAGATGCTCTCAGAATGCAGCATTCCCACCTGCAGAGTTATGGATTCGGTGATGAGTTGGATGGGACGTGGTAAGAGGCCCCCATCCACAGCAGCGACAGATAATGGTACAGCCAGAGGTTTGGTGGGAATGCGGTATTTTTCTACCAGGGACTGTGAAATAAGATTCCCGGCCGCTCCAGAGTCAAGTTGGGCTAGTTCGAAATAACGATTCTCCCCGCAGATAATAGAGACTGACAGTAGCAGAGATGGAGAGGATTTATTCTTGTCTAGGTCGACCTCTCTGAGCGAACCTAGACACAGGCGTTTCCCGACCTCTCCGGGCAGGTACGGATCCGGTGCTCCTTAATGCCAGAGTAGAAGCAGCTCCCCTCGGCACGGCGTAAGTCCTGACGGGTTTTGACCAGGCTCAGGAGAGTGTACCTGGGGAGAAACGGAGGGAGTGACGGATTTCTGAAAAGTAGGAGCTAGACGTGGAAACCTCCTCTCACGGGTGACCTCTTTGGCACGCTCCTGGAACCGTAGGTCAATCCGGGTGGCAAGAGTTATTAGGTCATCGAGAGTGGTAGGAATGTCCCGACCGGCAAGTTCATCTTTAATACGGCCGGACAGACTCTCCCAGAAGACGGATACCAGAGCGTCGTTATCCCAGGCCAGCTCCGAGGCAAGGGTACGGAACCGTATGGCATATTGGCCCACGGTGAGACTTCCCTGACGGAGGCGTAGCAGAGATGATGCGGATGAGGTCTTCCGTCCGGGTTCGTCGAAGACTTTCCGGAAAGCCGTGAGAAAGGCAGGCAAGTCGGACACCAGGGGGTCTCCTCTCTCCCATAGACGATTTAGCCAGTCCAGGGCCTCCCCGGTGAGATGGGACATGATGAAAGCAATTTTGGCCCGGTCGGAGTTAAACTGGTGGGACAATAGTTCAAAGTGCAGGGTGCACTGATTTATGAAGCCCCGAGCCTGGGCGGAGTCGCCTCCGAAGCGAGGAGGTGCAGAAAGCCGGGGTCCGGGGTAGGATACCATGGTATTAGTGGGCAGTGGAGCTGCCGGATTGCGAGTCATGGCACTGGCGGAGGTTGCTGGCGGAGCAGTCAGAGTGTCCAGGCGAGAATTGACATTCCGCAGGTGACCCAGGATGGACTCCTGTTGGGACCTCTGACGGGACAGTTCATGACACAGGTCCGAGAGCGAGGGAGCTTGGGTGCCACCGGGTTCCATGGCCCGAGCAAACTGTAACGGGTCTGGGAGGCGGAACCTCTGAGCTACTATACAAGGGGGCGGTCCTTGTAAGGGAGCGGGTGGCGACCAGGCAGGCAGTCACAGCAGGTGACCGGGACAGTCTCTGGAAGAACGGGCAGGAGATCACGGCAAGTGACTGGGGCAGTCTCTGGGTGAACGGGCAGATGGTCACGGCAAGTGACCGGGACAGTCTCTGGAAGAACGGGCAGGAGATCACGGCAAGTGACTGGGGCAGTCTCTGGGTGAACGGGCAGATGGTCACGGCAAGTGACCAGGACAGTCTCTGGGTAAAGGGTTGGTACGACCTGTGGCGGCTGATGGTAGACGTGAGCTCCCAGGTGAGCGGGCGAGAGTCTCTGGATAAGCGGGTGGTCACAGCACGTGACGGCAGAGCCTCCAGGTAGGCTAGCAGACAGGCAGCAGATGAGCGCTCCCAGGTGAGCGGGCAGGAGTCACTGGACAGGCAGGTGGTCACAGCACGTGACGGCGGAGCCTCCAGGTAGGCTAGCAGGCAGGTAGCAGATGTGCGCTCCCAGGTGAGCGGGCAAGCTGGTCCATAGACAGACTGACAAGAGTTGGAAGGCAGACCGTCGGACCTCAGGCTAGCAGGCAGGTAGCGGAATATCAGGCAGGAATAAGACAGCAAGCTGGCAGGAATCTGGCAGGTATCTGGCAGGTAACTGGCAATGGGACCTGAGGGCTGAAGCAGAGTAGTGAACAGTGCAACAACATTGCTCGGGCACCTCCATTTTGGAGGAGGTGCCTTATATATGGTGAAGTCCTCCGGCCATTGGCCGGGGACTCCTTAGGACGGCGCGCGTGGCCCCTTTAAGAGGGAGGGAGCGCGCGCGCACGCGCCCTAAGCACAGTGGCCGGGAAGGAGCGCGCGCTGCCAGCAGAGCGGGAGGAGGACGCCGGGCTCGGAGCAGAGAGGTGAGGGGAACAGCGTCCCTGCCTAGCAGAAGGCAGGGACGCCGACGCTACACTCCTCCTGTTCCTCCTTTGCACAAAGGCGGAGGTAGCGGTCCTGCTGCTGGGTTGTTGCCCCCTCCACGTCTCCTGGTGTACTGACCTGTCTCCTGGTAGCGCCTCCAGCTTCTGGACACTACGCTGACAGACACAGCAAACCTTCTTGCCACAGCTTGCATTAATGTGCCATCCTGGATGAGCTGCACTACCTGAGCAACTTCTGTGGAGTCCGTCTCATGCTACCACGAGTGTGAAAGCACAACCAACATTCAAAAGTTACCAAAACATCAGCCAGAAAGCATTGGTACTGAGATGTGGTCTGTGGTCCCCACCTGCAGAACCACTCTTTTATTGAGGGTGTCTTGATAATTGCCAATAATTTCCATCTATTGTCTATCCCATTCGCACAACAACATGTGAAATTGATTGTCAATCAGTGTTGCTTCCTAAGTGGACAGTTTGATTTCACAGAAGTTTGATTTACTTGGAGTTATATTCTGTTGTTTAAGTGTTCGCTTTATTTTTTTGAGCAGTGTGTATGTATATATATATATATATATATATATATATATATATATATATATATATATATATATATACAGTACAGACCAAAAGTTTGGACACACCTTCTCATTTAAAGATTTTTCTGTATTTTCATGACTGAAAATTGTACATTCACACTGAAGGCATCAAAACTATGAATTAACACATGTGGAATTATATACTTAACAGAAAAGTGTGAAACAACTGAAAATATGTCTTATATTCTAGGTTCTTCAAAGTAGCCACCATTTGCTTTGATGACTGCTTTGCACATTCTTGGCATTCTCTTGATGAGCTTCAAGAGGTAGTCACAGGAAATGGTCTTCCAACAATCTTGAAGGAGTTCCCAGAGATGCTTAGCACTTGTTGGCCCGTTTGCCTTCACTCTGCGGTCCAGCTCACCCCAAACCATCTCGATTGGGTTCAGGTCTGGTGACTGTGGAGGCCAGGTCATCTGGCGTAGCACCCCATCACTCTCCTTCTTGGTCAAATAGCCCTAACTCAGCCTGGAGGTGTGTTTGGGGTCATTGTCCTGTTGAAAAATAAATGATGGTCCAACTAAAAGCAAACTGGATGGAATAGAATGTCGCTGCAAGATGCTGTGGTAGCCATGCTGGTTCAGTATGCCTTCAACTTTGAATAAATCCCCAACAGTGTCACCAGCAAAGCACCCCCACACCATTACACCTCCTCCTCCATGCTTTACGGTGGGAACCAGGCATGTAGAGTCCATCCGTTCACCCTTTCTGCGTCGCACAAAGACACGGTGGTTGGAATCAAAGATCTCAAATTTGGACACTTCACAGGTGTGCCCTGTCAGGTTTAATAAGCAGGATTTCATGCCTTATAAATGGGGTTGGGACCATCAGTTGTGCTGTGCAGAAGTCAGGTGCATACACAGCTGATAGTCCTACTGAATAGACTGTTAGAATTTGTATTATGGCAAGAAAAAAAGCAGCTAAGTAAAGAAAAACGAGTGGCCATCATTACTTTAAGAAATTAAGGTCAGTCAGTTAAAAAAATTGGGCAACCTTTGAATGTGTTCCCAAGTGCAGTTGCAAAAACCATCAAGCGCTAGAAAGAAACTGGCTCACATGAGGACCGCCCCAGGAAAGGAAGACCAAGGGTCACCTCTGCTTCTGAGGATAAGTTTATCTGAGTCACCAGCCTCAGAAGTCGCAGGTTAATAGCAGCTCAGATTAGAGACCAGGTCAATGCCACACAGAGTTCTAGCAGCAGACACATCTCTACAACAAGAGTTAAGAGGAGACTTTGTGCAGCAGGCCTTCATGGTAAAATAGCTGCTAGGAAACCACTGCTAAGGACATGCAACAAGCAGAAGAGACTTGTTTGGGCTAAAGCACACAAGGAATGGACATTACACCAGTGGAAATCTGTGCTTTGGTCTGATCAGTCCAAATTTGAGATCTTTGGTTCCAACCACCGTGTCTTTGTGCGACGCAGAAAAGGTGAATGGATGGACTCTACATGCCTGGTTTCCACCGTGAAGCATGGAGGGGGAGGTGTAATGGTGTGGGGGTGCTTTGCTGGTGACACTGTTGGGGATTTATTCAAAATTGAAGGCAGGGCTGTGGAGTCGTAGTTGTAGAGTCTGAGTCGGCGTGCATTTTGTTGGAGTCGGTATAAAATGGACCGACTCCAACTCCTAAAATATATAATAAATTGGATACAGTAGTTCAATGCAGTTTGTGGGGAATATTTTTTTCATAAGAATTTGGGAAAGTTATGAAATCTCCTATAAATGTCTGTCCTATTCCTTATCTAAGGGTCTAGACTTGTAGCTGAGATAAATCTGTGCAACAGTAAATTTATCACTTAAACATGAGCCATGTATGAGAAAGTCGGAGGTTTGGCTTACCGACTCCACAGCCCTGGTGACAGCTGCCTATCATAAAAACCCGATATAAATCTGGTATCGCTGTAATAGCACTGACCCAAAGAATAAAGTCATCTAATCACTTACACCACACGAGGAACAGTGTAAACAAATAAATAAAACCAATCATTCACATGCTGCTGATTTGTTCATTCTGCCTCCCAAAGATCTTCCTGAGCGCTTACACCGGTGTTTTCGTGTAAATCTCTGAAATAAGTGATTCAGATGGAACCCCCGGCGAAAGATTTCCTATAATTAGGCAGATGGAGGCACTGTGGATGCCGTCTGGCCTGTGATCCCACGGTGTCCTTCTTTTTATTAGGCGTGCATACAAGTGCCATTGGCCACACCCCTGACACGGCCCCTCTCCTCCAGAGTCTTCAATAAAACACTGCGCAGGCACCTCCCATCCCGGCTTCGAACAGAAGGACACAGCCACCATTCTATATCAGACCAGTGGACTCTGCTAGCGTTTTGTCAGGGATGGTTTTTAGTGCCGCCAGGGGTATTAGAACATATACGCAATAATAGTATAGGAAACTCACTCCTTAATAATGGGAAGGCCAATTCAAATTGATTCTGTATTCTACAATATTACCTCTCTTATCATAAATTCATTTACGGGTGAGTAGTCGCAGTATGGATAGCGTATTACACCGATCCAGCCATTTATTATCGCCTAATATTGCGTGCTGCTGGTGCTGCAGAAAAAAAAAAAAAATCTATTCTATTCCCTATTGATACTGCTGATAGTTGTATTTACAATAGGGACAGGTGCTAGGTGGTATCATCAGCTGGAGTGAATGTTCATTCTGTTCGCATACATCTCTTCCACAGTCAATAACTTAATTGATTTTTTTGGCATGCACTCATTGACTGATTCATAATTTTTACGGTGATCTGTACTCAGAAATTAATCAAGGTTGACAGAAGTTTATAATAGTTGACAGAAATTAATCAAATTTACTGATTTAATGTGCCATTCGCAGTTTCTCTAGCTTTTGAGAATTACCACTGCAGTGCTTTATTTCCATCCATTTCTGGGTGCTTCTTGAAGTATGTTTGGGGTCATTGTCCTTCTGGAAGACCCATGAACTAGGATGCAAACCCAGCTTTATAACACTGCTACCCAAAATCGTTAGGAATCTTCACATTTCATGATGCCTTGCACATAGTCAAGGCACCCTGTGCTAGAGGAAGCAAAGCAACCCCTAAATATCTTTGAATGTCCACCATATTTGACTGTTAAGTATTGTGATTTTGTATTTGTATGCCTCATTCTAATTAGAATACACAGTTGAATGATGTGCTTTACCAGAAAGCTTCATCTGGGTCTCATCTGTCCCCAAGACGCCTGCTGGCCCTCTAAAAGTAGTGGTGGCCGCCTGCTGACACTCTATAAATTGTGAGGGCTGCTTTCTGAACATCCATAAATTGTGAGGGCCGCCTGATGGACATCCAAATTTCAAACTTTATAGAATATATACGAAAAAGAAAACGTGACCAACTCAGATGGATACGTTATATTGCAGTAGTAATATGCTGCTATGAAAAGCATGGCTGGCTGATGACCCTTTAGCAATAGTGAGGGCCAGCTGCTGGCCCTGTAAAAATAGGCTTTGTGACTTTCAGTGTCCCTCCTTCATAAATGAAACAGGATGTGTCTGTTGATGTCTCACACACCACATGGCCAGGTAAGGTATTTAAATGTTAAAATTACATTTACTGGTGAATGTATTTTTCACCATTGAAAGCAATGCAAAAGTGCAAAAACACATCAAAAACACTACGTGTTAACATACCACAAGGTGTGGAGCAGCATTTATTTTGTTATTTATTTGGCCTTATATACAAGTCATGACCCTGGAAAGAATGTTTCTTAATATTTCTTCCAGGAAAATCCATTTTAGCTTAGTTTTTGTATGTTTTATTGTCAGTCCGTAACAGGGGCGTAATATTGTCACAAAATTGTTCACAGATATGGAATTGGTCAGCGACCAAGTGTGAATAGGTTTGAACGAACACACGGCTGGCAGGTTTTAAATGGAGTATAATATTTGTCATGTTGCAAAAATGTCTTTATTATTACCACAGTAATATAGGATCACGTCTGATGACCACGGTTTTAGGCAGTGGCCTTATAGTATGGTATTGGTCAGCGACAAAGTGTGAATAGGTTTGAACACACAACTGTCAGACTTTAAATGAAGTATAATATTTGTCATGTTGCAAAAAATATCTGTATTGTTACCGCAGTAATATCGGATCACGTCTGATGATGGACAAGTTTCTCTGCTTCCACAATACAGCAGTGCTATTAAAAACAACCAAATCTGGCTGTATGCTGTTAAGAAGCAAATGGAGCAGTAAAAATGGTGAATTATATTGATTTTTACCAAAATAATCAGGATTAAGAGCAAAAAGATCATTAGTCTTGATATATAGGGCTATGGATATGAGTAACCACAGCAGAAAGTGCAATGGACTCTATTCTTGAAGAAAAATATTCCAGAGGCATAAATTAGTCATCATGGCTGGAGATTTTTTAAGGGTTCATATCTCCCCATTATTTGAAAACAGACAAAACAATGCAGTGGCAATACAGCAAACAATGCATGTAGGCAACCTATACTTGGATAAAAAAAATCCAAAAACCACTTGCAATAATATAAAACAGATTTTTATTGAAAAAATATTTAAAAACACAAATAGAAATTCTACAAACAGGTGAAAAAGGGGATTCAAGAGATTGTGGAAAACGTGCTCTGAAATGTGACCCTGTAGTAATTTAATAGTAGTATGCAGGATCTCAAAAAAAGGGAAAGAAAAATGCCATATAGGTAAATGACACCCATTTCTCACACTTGTTGAGAGATGGGGAAATTTTCTGAAGCAGAAAAGGGAAAAGTCACACCAAAGTAATGCCCCAAGTACATAAGGGGGAGAGATCAAAAAGAATTATTGATGGTCAAGACTTACCCATTAATAATCCTGCTGTACCCAGACCACCGCCACAACTTACACCCCAATGCTCGTTTCCCACTTCGATGGGCTTTCTCAAGGGGATTGTGTGTGCAGTCAGAGGTCATCATCTTTATACCCATCTTAATCGCCCGCACACCAATGAATGCAGCACGTGTTCGCACCGCGCCAGAGCCCTGGAGGTGCTGGGATTCGGTGCTCCATTCCGGCAAGCGTCAGGGGAAATCCCCTTTAGACGTCATCGGCGCATACCGGAAGTGATGGAGGCCTTCACCCATACACAGGAGCACTGATGCAGTGCGCACGCGTCTGCCGGCGCCATACTTTTGGAGTCCCTTCCCCAGTGCCTGGTTGTCAGGGAACTATACAGGTGTATACAGTCCACACACTTACTCACCCAGGTACGCACACACACACATAAGGGATATAATTGTCCACATAACCAAGGGAATCACACAATAAATATAAAAGAAAATATAGAATCAAATGTGTCAGTATGGTGGTACATAATCTGGGGGAAAGAGACCTTATTAAGCATATCCCATTGTGCTCATAAAGAGTACAACCAGAGTATAAGTATAAGGTGTAATCTAACAGGTAAGTTCCCATAATAAAGGTACACCTTAATTCCTAAGGGAGAAAAGAGGGGGGGGGGGTAAAGGTGGGGAGGGGAAGGGAGGGGGAGGAATGGGAAAAAGGAAAGTGGGACATAAGGAAAGAGGGAGGGGAAAAAACATCATCGTTTAGATGACGTGGAAGCATACAGGTCCAATATATCTTGAATAATTAAAACGATGAAGAATAATTATAGGAAGTCCTGATGATATTTCCATCTCCATTGCAGTAGGTGTAATAAAAAGTACCTCCCCAAAGCAGAAGAGCTCCACAGCAAGAACAGGCATCACTGGGGACCGTTTCTCCCAAGGTGAGTGTATCCAAAATTCAATTAGACGACAGGATGGTATTAACAATATCCTTACTATGACAAAAGTAGAAAGCAAAAACAGTAGTTTAAAATCATGTTAAAACAGAAAAACACACACACAGGTTAAAAATACAGAGATCACAGGAATGGTGAGAAACTAAGTTTCTCATTTAGTCCATTTGGGGACATAGTTCCCAGATTGATGATCCATTTTAGCTCAAGCTGAGCCAGGGCCTTCTTAGTGTCAACTCCCCTGATCCCACAATGGAGCCTATCAATTCCTCTAATTTTAAAGCCCCGAGGATCAGAGTTATGAAAGAGCTTGAAATGCTTTGGTACTGTTTTCAGTGTCATCAGGTCCTCCACCTTCTCCTGCCGCAGTGATGTCCCTGACGTGTTCGTGAACACGTACACGCAGTTCTCTGGATGTGAGTCCAATGTAGATCAATGGGCAAACACCATAGTATATGACAAAGGATGTACTGCAGGAGATGTAGTTGGTGACCGCGAAAGTCCAAGTCCCATCAGCTGAAACAAAGGAATCAGTTCTAATGATGTTACCCTTTTTGCAGGCAAGGCAATCCCCGCAGGGGAAGCAACCCCATCTCTGTCTACTATTGCCCAAAAATTTTTTGGGTGTTGCCACATAGTGGCTCTTCACCAAATGGTCATAAGGTTCTTACTGCGTCTTGCAGTCATGAGAGGGATCTCAGGATTCTCCCTCTGGAGAACTGGATCAGTAAGTAAAATGGGCCAATGTCTTTTTAGGATATTTTTCATCAGATCCCACTCAAAATTAAAAGTAGAAATGAACCTTACTTTTGGATTGATGTCAGATTTCTTTTTAACAGAGGTGAGTAGCTTCACCCGCGGAGTTGCCTTTGCTCTGCTGTATCCGTTTTTAATTGTTTTACGACTATACCCTCTACTAATGAACCTATCCCTTAGGTCACGTGCCTGCTGTTCAAAACCCGTTATTGTGGAGCAAGTTCTTTTTGCCCTCAGGAACTGACCAGTGAGGATGGCTCTAATAGTCGAGGGCAAGTATGCTGATGAGGCATGTAGCACAGCATATACAGAGGTGGCCTTACGGTGAATATCAGTTTGGATCAAGCCCATGCAGTCAACCGATATGGCAATATCCAGAAAATCAATTGAATTTTTACTGCATTTGTGTATCAATTTAATATTGTATTCATTTATATTTAGCCCTCTCATGAAGTTGTTCAATTCAATTTCGGTTCCCTGCCAAATAATTAGAAGGTCATCAGTGTATCGGAGCCAGCACTGCACATGGTCGGCGGCGCATGCCCCGCCGCCACAAAATACCTCCCTCTCCCAAAGGCCGAGGAAGAGATTCACATATGACAGGGCACATGCCGCCCCCATGGCAGTGCCCCGTGTCTGCAGATAGAATCGATCCTTGAAAAAAAAAAATTGTGTTTCAGGATGAATTCCAATAATTTCACTATCAGATTGACCATGGGTCTGTCCAGGCTGCTCATCTCTAGGAAGAAGCAGGTTGCTTTGATCCCATTGCAATGGTCAATACATGTATATAGGGACTCTACATCCGGGGTCACCAACCACATGTCCTTGTCCAAAATAATCCCATTAATCCTCCCCAGGACATCCGAAGAGTCCCTGACATAGGAGGTAATGGTTTGAGGTAATGATCGATAAATTTACATGTTGGTTCACACAGCCCTCCAATGCCAAAGACTATCGGACGACCCGGGGTGCCCACCGGATCTTTGTGGACCTTAGGGAGCAGGTAGAATGTTGGAATTTTGGGAGACTTGACCGTTAACCCTTCAAGTACCTTTTTAGGAATAATCCCTGCTTCAAAAGCTCTCACGAGAATGTACTGGAGCTCATTACAAAAATTAGATATGGGATTACTGGGTAAAGTGATATAATTATCCTTATTCCTGAGCTGTTTGTGTTTTTCTCATATTTGGCAGTAGGCCATATTACAACATTCCCTCCCTTGTCGGCTGCTTTTATTACTACATCGTCTAATTCCTTGAGCTCTTTCAGAGCTCTTCTATGCTGAGGATGTAGATTATCTCTCCTGATGCCACGGGGAATCTTAAGTCCTGCATTACCAACTTGGCAAAAATTTTGATCTGTGAGCAAGCCGACAAGGGAGGGAAGGTAGTTGATCTGGGCATAATTGTACTAGGGAAATCACTTATGGGTGTTGATTCCTGTTCTAATAATAGGTCTTCCAAAGCACTAAGTGCCTCCAATTCCGCCTCACTCTCAAAAATTGGGTCCTGCCTAGGCCGATGGTGTAATTTTTTTAAAATTAACTTACGGCAGAAGAGGTGGAGGTCTTTGACCGCCGAAAAGTAATCAAAGCCGCTGGCTGGTGAAAAGGATAGCCCTAATTTAGGAAGATCACAATGCACAAGGGGATAATTTATGTGTGGAGAGATTAATTAACTCCATATTCTTGCTCCTGGTTTTCTTGATATATTGATATGGAAGAGTAGTTTTTCTTTTAGAGTAGGTTTTAGTACTATTGTTTCTCAGTTCCCTCGTGTTCCCCGAGATGACATTACTTTCTGATTTAGGATCACTTGTTGTTGGACGTGCCTCGTCCATAGAGGTGTATGAGAAACTTAGCCAGAGAGGGACCTGAATACAGATCCTTTTCTGGATCCCCTACTCTTCCAACGATATACAGTATTATTTTGTAGGTCTGTCATATCCCTCTGTAATTTCCTCGATTTCAGGGTGCAGATTTCATTTTCCCATTTGGTGAAGTTTTTTTCCAGATCTTTATTAATTTCTTCAAGGGCTTTTTCGGATAATTCTTTCTTAATGTTACATTAGATTTCCTCAATTTCCTTCTCAATATCTTTGAGGATCTTATCATCCAGTTGGATTAGGATCTCTATGAAGCCACGGGAGCATTCCCCGGCAATTTTTTCCCACCTACACTTTAGTGACTCATCATCTACCAGGAAAGATGGGAAGATCTGTACACGCAACCCTCGTGGTATCAGGTCCTTGGCCACATATCGTTCCAGGAATGCCCTATTCCACAAGACGCGAGTGCGTCGGTGGAGAAGCTCCTTGAGCCGATCTACATGTTCCTTATTGTCTCTGTAATCTAAAAACAGACTTGAATCATCCTTAAACACTTCGTTAAGTTTATTTAACCACGTTTGATCACGGGCCCGGTAATCCATATGCTTAGAATCAGAAGCTGTGAATAACACAGAAATAAATACATGAAGAAAAATATTCCAGAGGCATAAATTAGTCATCATGGCTGGAGATTTTTTAAGGGTTCATATCTCCCCATTATTTGAAAACAAACAAAACAATGCAGTGGTTCTACATGTAGGCAACCTATACTTGGATAAGAAAATCCAAAAACCACTTGCAATAATATAAAAAGATTTTTAACCACTTCGCACCAGAGCCTGTTTTTGCCTTCGTGACCGGGCCAATTTTTTCAATTCTGACCACTGTCACTTTATGAAGCAATTACTCTGGAACGCTTCAACGGATCCCCCTGATTCTGAGATTGTTTTTTCGTGACATATTGTACTTCATGATAGTGGTAAAATTTCTTTGATATCACATGCGTTTATTTGTGAAAAAATCGGAAATTTGGCGAAAATTTTGAAAATTTTGCAATTTTCAAACTTTGAATTTTTAAGCCCTTAAATCAGAGAAATATGTCACACAAAATACTTAATAAATAACATTTCCCACATGTCTACTTTACATCAGCACAATTTTGGAACCAAAATTTTTTTTTGTTAGGGAGCTATAAGGGTTAAAAGTTGACCAGCGATTTCTCATTTTTCCAACAAAATTTACAAAAACATTTTTTTAGGGACCACATCATATTTGAAGTCACTTTGAGGGGTCTTTATGACAGAAAATACCCAAAAGTGACACCGTTCTAAAAACTGCACCCCTCAAGGTGCTCAAAACCACATTCAAGAACTTTATTAACCCTTCAGGTGCTTCACAGAAATTTTTGGAATGTGGAAGAAAAAAATTAACATTTAACTTTTTTCACAAAAATGTTACTTTAGACCCAATTTTTTTTATTTTCACAGGGGTAACAGGAAAAAAATGGACCCCAAAATTTTTTGTGCAATTTCTCTTGAGCGTGCTGATACCCCATATGTGAGGGAAAACCACTGTTTGGGCGCACGGCAGGGCTCGGAAAGGAAGGAGCGCCATTAGACTTTTTGAATGTAAAATTTGTCTGAATAATTAGCAGACGCCATGTTGCGTTTGGAGAGCTCCTGATGTGCCTAAACAGTGGAAACCCCCCACAAGTGACACCATTTTGGAAACTAGACCCCTTAGGGAACTTATCTAGATGTGTGGTGAGCACCTTGAACCCCAAGGTGCTTCACAGAAGTTTATAATATTGAGCTGTAAAAATAAAATTTTCACATTTTTCCCACAAAACCGTTTTTCATCCCTTAATTTTGCATTATCATAAGGGTAATAGGATAAATTGCACCATGAAATTTGTTGTGCAATTTCTCCTGAACACGCTGATACCCCATATGCGGAGGCAAATTACTGTTTGGGCGCATGGCAGGGTTTGAAAGGGAAGGAGCGCCATTTGACTTTTTGAATGTAAAATTTGTTTGAATAATTAGCAGACGCCATGTTGCGTTTGGAGAGCTCCTGATGTGCCTAAACAGTGGAAACCCCCCACAAGTGACACCATTTTGGAAACTAGACCCCTTAGGGAACTTATCTAGATGTGTGGTGAGCACCTTGAACCCCAAGGTGCTTCACAGAAGTTTATAATATTGAGCTGTAAAAATAAAATTTTCACATTTTTCCCACAAAACCGTTTTTCATCCCTTAATTTTGCATTATCATAAGGGTAATAGGATAAATTGCACCATGAAATTTGTTGTGCAATTTCTCCTGAACACGCTGATACCCCATATGCGGAGGCAAATTACTGTTTGGGCGCATGGCAGGGTTTGAAAGGGAAGGAGCGCCATTTGACTTTTTGAATGTAAAATTTGTTTGAATAATTAGCAGACGCCATGTCGCATTTGGGGAGCCCCTAATGTGACTAAACAGTGGAAACCCCCCACAAGTGCCACCATTTTGGAAACTAGACCCCTTAGGGAACTTATCTAGATGTGTGGTGAGCACCTCGCACCCCCAGCTGCTTCACAGAAGTTTATAATATTGAGCCGTAAAAATAAAATTTTCACATTTTTCCCACAAAAAATCTTTTTCATTCTCTAATTTTGTATTATCATAAGGGTAACAGGATAAATTGCACCATGAAGTTTGTTGTGCAATTTCTCCTGAACACGCCGATACCCCATATGTGAGGGAAAACCACTGTTTGGGCGCACGGCAGGGTTTGAAAGGGAAGGAGCGCCATTTGACTTTTTGAATGTAAAATTTATTTGAATAATTAGCGGACGCCATGTCACATTTGTGGAGCCCCTAATGTGTCGAAACAGCGGAAACCCCCCACAAGTGCCACCATTTTGGAAACTAGACCCCTTAGGGAACTTATCTAGATGTGTGGTGAGCACCTTGCACCCCCAGCTGCTTCACAGAAGTTTATAATATTGAGCCGTGAAAATAAAATTTTCACATTTTTCCCATAAAAAATGTTTTTCATCCCCTAATTTTGCATTATCATAAGGATAACCGGAGAAATTGCACCATGAAATTTGTTGTGCAATTTCTCCTGAGTACGCCGATACCCCATATGTGGGGGAAAACCACTGCTTTGGTGTACGGCAGGGTTCGGAAGAGAAAGGAGCGCTATGTTGGCTGGGATAGGCAGCAGACACCATGTCACATTTGAAGAGTCGCTGACATGCCAAAACAGCAGAAACCTCCACAAATGACCCCATTTTGTAAACTACACCTCTCAAGGAATTCATCTAGGGAAGTAGTGAGTATTTTTTAATTTTTAAATTTATACCATTGGGCAGTGAAAAAATCATAATTATATTTTTACCACAAAAAAATGTTTTACCCTCAGATTTTACATTTTCACACAGGGCAATGGGTAAAAATGGTGCCGAAATGTGTCACACAATTTCTTCTAAAAGTGTCAATACCCCATATGTGGCTGTATCGTACCGCTTAGCCATACGGTGAGATCTGGGGGGGACGGAGTGCTATTTGACAATTGGAGAACAAATTATTGTAGAATAGGCATTTGGATTTGGGAGCACAAAATTTTCTGAATTTCTTTTGGGGGGCAAGGGTCATTTTGCTTTTCCAGAGCCTTTCTGCTACCAGTAACTTGGAAGTCCCTTATATTTTTAACAGATGACGGACCTGAGTGGGGACTAGCTTTTTTTGAGGACTGAGTTGAAGCTTTTATTGGGAACATTTTACGTAACATTTATCCGGCGCTCTAGGCTGAGCACTTACATCGGGGTTTCCATCTAAATTTCCAAGTGATGTAATTCAGATGAAACCTCTGCGGGATCCATTCACTGTAATGAGGCAGCAGAGTTACTGTGGACTCCGTCTGGCCTCTGTTTAGCGGTGTCCTTTTTTTCAGAAGTGCACAAAACTGTGGCCAACCGCACTTTTATGCACGCCTAAAACAAATGACACCGTGGGATCCCAGGCTAGACGGCGTCCACAGTGACCTATATCTGTCTCATTACAGGGAATCTTCCGTCATGGGTTCCGGCTGAATCATGTATTTCAGAGATTTACACGGAAACTCTGGTGTAAGTGCTCAGCGCAGAGCACAGGATAAATGTGGGCAGAGCCTTACTGGGATCTTTGGGGACATAATAAACAAATCAGTAGCAGGTGAAGAATTGGTTTTATTTATTTTTTACGCCGTTCCTAGTGTGATATAACTGATTAGATTACTTTATTCTTCGGGTCGGTGAGATTACAGAGATACCAGATTGATATCGGGTTTTTATGACTGACAGCTGTCACACACTAAAAGACGCTTTTTTTGCAAAATCTAGTTTTTGCATCACCATATTTTGAGAGCTATAATTTTTCCATATTTCGGCCGACAGAGTCATGTGACGGCTTGTTTTTTGCGGGACGAGTTGACATTTTTATTGGTACCATTTTTGGGGACGTGACATTTTTTGATCGCTTTCTATTCCGTTTTTTTGGGAGGTAAAATTAACAAAAACCAACAATTCAGGAATTGTTTTTTGAGGGGTTTTTTATGCCGTTCTGCGTGTGGTAAAAGTGATCAGGCAGCGTTATTCTTCGGGTCAGTACGTTTACAGCGATACTACACTTACTGTATTTTTTTTATGTTTTGGCGTTTTTACACAATAAAACTATTTTATAGAAAAAAATATTTTTTTTGCATTGCTTTATTCTGAGCGCTATAACTTTTTTATTTTTCGGCTGATGGAGCTGTATGGCGGCTTTTTTTTTGCGTAACAAGATGACGTTTTCAGTGGTACCATTTTTATTTCTATTTTGTTTTTTGATCGCATTTTTTTCCACTTTTTGTTTGGCAATATGATGAAAAAGCATATTTTTTTGCTCCGTTTTTTATTTATTTTTATTACGGTGTGCACAGAAGGAGTTAATTAGTGTGACAGTTTTATAGCTCGGGTTGTTTCGGACGCGGCGATACCAAATATGTGTACTTTTTTTGGTTTTGTAAAAATATACGGATTTATTGGTTTAATATTTTATTTATTTATTTTTATTTATTTTGTGATTTTTTTATTAATAGTTTAAAAACTTTTTTTTTACTTTTTTTCACATTTTTTCTTAGTCCCTGTATGGGACATTAATTTTTATTTTTCTGATCTCTGATCTCATGTAATGTAATAGACATATATTACATTACATGAGATCTTCCCTGACTGTTTCAGTCAGAGTCTCCTGTCTGGCTACAGCTGCAGCTGAGCCAAACAGGACACCATATATGGCAGAGCTGGAGGCGGTCATGTGACCTCCAGCTGCCATAGCAACCCCAGGTCCTGGAAGGACACGGAGGTCTTCGGAGAGGTAAGTTGACGACCCCCTCTCCTCCTGCTGTCTCCTATATGCCGTGATCACTATAGATCACAGCATATAGAAGACAGCTAAGGGTTAACATCACTGGGACCTGATCTAATCAGGTCCCGATGATGTTCCCTGTCAGAGCTAACGCTCTGCACCGGAATCGCAGCGCTTGCAGGACCCTAGGGGTCCTGAGCGCTGCGAGACCACCCACCGTTTTTAAACGTCGGCGCTGCACAGAGCCCGGCAAGCGCCGACGTTTATCTACAGTGGGCGGTTGGGAACCGGTTAATGAAAAAATATTTAAAAACACAAATAGAAATTCTACAAATAGGTGAAAAAGGGATTCAAGAGATTGTGGAAAACATGGTCTGAAATGTGACCCTGTAGTAATTTAATAGTAGTATGCAGGATCTCAAAAAAAGGGAAAGAAAAATGCCATATAGGTAAATGACACCCATTTCTCACACTTGTTGAGAGATGGGGAAATTTTCTGAAGCAGAAAAGGGAAAAGTCACACCAAAGTAATGCCCCATGTACATAAGGGGGAGAGATCAAAAAGAATCATTGATGGTCAAGACTTACCCATTAATAATCTTGCTGTACCCTGAAACCACCGCCACAACATACACCCCGACGCTCGTTTCGCACTCTGATGGGCTTTCTCAAGGGGAGTGTGTGTGCAGTCAGAGGTCATCATCTTGAATCCCCTTTTTCACCTATTTATAGAATTTCTATTTGTGTTTTTAAATATTTTTTCAATAAAAATCTGTTTTATATTATTGCAATTGGTTTTTGGATTTTCTTATCCAAGTATAGGTTGCCCAATGGACCCTATTCTGTTGAATATGATCTCCACAAACTTTGCCTGCCTAACTACTGCTATCACCAGGATTAATATTCAGTAGAATTAGTCCGTAGAAGGACTGTTAGTGTAGATTTGTAATGCTGTGGAATACCTTACTAAAACAACCACCAATTCTCTCCCTCACTCAGCAGCACCTCTCCCTACTCTGCCTGTTTCCAGGGTAGACTGTGACGAACACAGGGTCCCTGGTCTTGTATAGAACCGATAATGCTATGCGTCCAGCCAATCACTGTAGTACCACAACCAAAATGGCTACAGGATTACAGTAACTGGCAGGCAATCCCTGCATGTCAATTGGCTGTCTAAAAAGCGCCAAAAATGCGGGACCCGCGCTACCGCCCTAGCATTCCAAAAATACTCATCAAGCACTGAGCCTTTCAAGCACTGTGATGCTCGGGTGAGTGCTGAATAGTGGCGAGCATGCTCGCACATCACTAATAGTCATATGACAAACAGCCTCTCTTCCTGCTTCCCTCAGTTTTTAACTGAACATTGAGAGAATTAGGCAGAGCAGTTCGTCGGCACGTGACTAAGTGTGAAAATCACATATGTGCTTGGTGGTGGGGGGGCGCCAAACTGAATATTTGCCCCTGTTACCAGAAAAACCTTGATACACCTTTGAATCAGACCATGTTCCTGCACGGCCAGACACAGCCATTACACAGTACACAGCCATGGCACATTGATAAGATTATAAATACATCATGGTTTAAGGCATCTTGCTGAAACACGTAGGTTTTTTTATATTCCTTGTGAACAGGTGCATACAGATTTTAATATTTCTACAACAAAGATGGATTTTTAACTGTCTTTCATCGCTGGAGAACCCTTTTTTTTTGTTTTTGCATTTGTCTTCACGTCCAAGGCTTGGACGGCTCCGTGCGAGGCTTTGTACCTGCTGTAAGTCTTCAGTATGGTGAGCTGAAATCCCTTCCCTATTCCCCTCTATATACAGTACAGACCAAAAGTTTGGACACACCTTCTCATTTAAAGATTTTTCTGTATTTTCATGACTTTGCTGGTGACACTGTTGGGGATTTATTCAAAATTGAAGGCATACTGAACCAGCATGGCTACCACAGCATCTTGCAGCGGCATGCTATTCCATCCGGTTTGCGTTTAGTTGGACCATCATTTATTTTTCAACAGGACAATGACCCCAAACACACCTCCAGGCTGTGTAAGGGCTATTTGACCAAGAAGGAGAGTGATGGGGTGCTACGCCAGATGACTTGGCCTCCACAGTCACCAGACCTGAACCCAATCAAGATGGTTTGGGGTGAGCTGGACCGCAGAGTGAAGGCAAAAGGGCCAACCAGTGCTAAGCATCTCTGGGAACTCCTTCAAGATTGTTGGAAGACCATTTCCGGTGACTACCTCTTGAAGCTCATCAAGAGAATGCCAAGAGTGTGCAAAGCAGTCATCAAAGCAAAAGGTGGCTACTTTGAAGAACCTAGAATATAAGACATATTTTCAGTTGTTTCACACTTTTTTGTTAAGTATATAATTCCACATGTGTTAATTCATAGTTTTGATGCCTTCAGTGTGAATGTACAATTTTCAAAGTCATGAAAATACAGAAAAATCTTTAAATGAGGTGTGTCAAAACTTTTGGTCTGTACTGTATATGTATGTGTTAGATCATTGTCATGTTAGAAACTTGTATGTCTGCCAAGGGCACAGAATTACTATAGCATCTTTTCTTTCAATATAGGGCAGTACTTCTCTGAACTCATGATACCTTCAATGAAATGTAGCTCCCCAACACCAGCAGTACTCATAGAGCTCCACTTAAGGACACTGCTGCCAGCATGTTTTACTGTAGGCATTTTGCATTTAGAAATATGAATTTAGAAAAATGCATGATGCCTACAGTGAAACGTGGTGACAGCAATGTCCTTATGTGGGGCGGCATGAGTGCTGCTGATGTCGGGGAGCTACATTTCATTGTAGGCATCATGACTTCATATTATACTGATCTAAGAAGATACTACCACAAGTTCTTGCTAGAAATGCACCTTTCCAACATGGCTATGATCCCAAACACTCATATGTTGCATTTTTGAAGAACAGATTGAAAATGATTCAGTGACCAAGTATGTCTTCTAATCCAAACCCAAATGAAACACCTATGGGGAATTCTGAAGAGATAAGCATCACGCTGCATCCAGGCTTTAAAAAAGTAGTTTTAATGTCACCAATTTGGTTATTCCACTCCTAGATGACTTTCTGTCTTTAGAAATTATGAAAGTCAGGCAAAATACTAGTGGTTTTTATGTGGGGTGTATTCATTTTTGCATCAACTAATTTGAGTACAACTGAAGATTTTGCCATGAAAGTTACAATATTAACCTTACTTTCTTGTTTTGGGTTAAAAAAATGTTCTGTGAAACTTAGTCTTGTCAAAATGTTTGAAATTGTTGTGTCCAATGACTTTTCAAATGGTGTCTACTCATTTATGGTGAGCATGGAATTTATTTATATATACAGTATGTATATATAATATATATCTAATGTATATATATTTTTCACCCTGACTAATAAGTATTTCATTACTTTACAGAGGAAGATTCAGAGGGAGAGGACGCTTCACCTATAGGTATGTACTGCACATTACCATTCCATGTTTCTTAACCCTGTCTCATGATAATCAGCATTAACCTTCCTGACAGCCACATTTTTGAAGTCTGACACGTCACTTTATGTGGTAATAACTCTAAAATGCTTCTTCTTCTGCCAGTAATTCTTAGATTGTGATTTTGTTTTTGTAAAACATTGTACCTGTTACTACTGGTAAATTTAGATCAGTTGTTTTGCCGTTATTCATGAAAGTATTCCAAATTTTCAAAAAATGTTGAAAAATTTCCAATTTTTAAAGTTAATTGTATACCCTTAATGATATGTATATAGCTATAAAACATTAGTGTCTGGTAATGCTCCTTTCAGGAGAAATTGCTTAATAAATTGCGACGGCTAAAATTTGGGTATGAGGTAACATTTTAGCTAAAAGGAATTTGACTAAATGGAATTTTTCATTTTTTTATTCCATTTTGCATTAATTAATGTAAAACACCTCAAGGATTATCAAAATTGAATACTTTGAAGCCTCCTTTCATTAAACTGGGTGACTTTTAGGATGTTACAAAGTCACTTCAAGAGTGAGAAGGTCCCTAAAAATGCAGTTTATTTTAAATATCCTTGAAAATATGCTGCTAAAATTTTAACCCCTTCATGACCCTCGACATACCTATACGTCATGATGGTGAAGGGGTTCCCAACCAATGACATACAGTTATTAGTGATGAGCGAAAACTAAAATGCTCAGGTGCTCGTTGCTTGGATCGAGCAAATCGTAATGCTCGGGTGCTCGACCCGAGCAACGGGCCCAATGTAAGTCAATGGGAAATGAGAATTTTTCCGGCGGTTCTCCGTGGAGGTCTGGAGAGGGCCTAAAAATTGGCTGAATCGATGGGAACAGTGCTAAAATGACATGGGAACAGCATGGGGAAGACCCCTGTAAGCATCTCTGACTCCCAGGTTACTGCTGTGAACAATGTTATCAGAGTATTACGCCACTTTTACAGCCTGACAATAAAACATACAAAAACGAAGCCAAAATGGATTTTCCTGGAAAAAAATGTTAAGGAACATCATTTCCAGAGTAATGACTTGTACATAATGCAAAATAAACACCAAAAACAAAAATGCTCCTCTACACCTTGGGCTATGTTCACACTTAGCATTTTTGATGCATTTTTGCATTGCTTTCAACGATGAAAAATACATTCACCAGTAAATGTAATTTTAACATTTTACTACCTTATCTGGCCATGTGGTATGCGAGACATTATCAGACACATCCTGTTTTATTTATGAAGGAGGGACTCTGAACGTCACAAAGTCATTTTTACAAGGCCATTAGGCGGCCCTTAATATTGTTAAAGGGCCAGCAGTCGGTCCTCATTATTGTTACAGGGCTATTAACCGGCTATGCTTTGTTGTTCGCATTATTAAGGAGTGGGTCTCCTATACTATTATTGCAAATGCAGTGAGTGGCAGGGCTGCCAAAAAGTTGGCCGCACTTCAATACCCCATCGAGGAGACGTAGAGGAGGGCTTCATTAAAAAAAAATGTTCCCATAGTGGGTCTCCTATAGCGGTAATGCCCATTCAGTGACTGCAAGGGCTGCCAAAAATTAGGATGCACTTTAATACCCCTTTGAAGAGATATAGAGGAGGACCTCATTAAAAAAATTGTTCCCATTTTTAAGGAGTGGGCCTCCTATAGCAGTAATGCCCATGCAGTGACTGCAAGGGCTGCCAAAAATTATGACGCACTCCAATACCCCTTTGAAAAGACGGAGAGGAGGGCCTCAGTAAAAAAAGTGTTCCCATTATAAAGGAGTGGGCCTCCTATACTGTTATTTTAGCATGTAGTGGGTGACAGTGCTACCAAAATTTTGGAGGCACTCCAATACCCCTTTGAAGAGACTTAGAGGAGGGCAAAAAATTGTTCCCATTATTTTTAATTTTTTTATTTATTGAAATTTTAACAGAATATAGAATACTTCTATAAAAAAAATATGAAGTATAATAAACAAACATAAGAACAAGAAGTGGTACAAATATAAAGGAGAATGACTATACAATTGTTCCCATTATTAAGGAGTGGGTCTCCTATAGCTGTAATGTCCATGCAGTGACTGCAAGGGCTGCCAAAAATTAGGACACACTCCAATACCCCTTTGAAAAGACATTTAGGAGTGCCTCATTAATTTTTTTCCCATTATTAAGGAATGGGTCTCCTATAATGGTAATGCCCATGCACTAAATGCATGGGCTGAAAAACATTTACCCCTGGGGAATATATATGAACATACTGTATAACATACAGAATGTTAGAGGTAGGCCTCTAAAAAAAATTCCTACGGGCATCATAAACACCCTTTAAAAATTGTGAGGGTGTTGCATGATGGTCACCCTGTTGATATTCTGGTGGAGGATGAGGAGAAGGGGGAAGACTATAGAACATAGACAAAATCAGGAAGCGTATGTCTTTATTACCCAGATTCCTATACCTATTTGAAACCATCCCAGTTAAAATACCGATGAATATACTTAAAACAATCCAATCTATGCTATTAAAATTCATTTGGCATTCTGGCCGCCACCGTATTCCTAGATCGGTATTATGTGCCCCTAAAACACAAGGAGGACTAAATTGCCCTGATATTGTTAAATACTACTACGCAGCCCACTTGCGCCATATTCCCTCCTGGTCAAAACTTCTCGCGTACAATAAATGGACGGAAATTGAGAAATTATGGTTAGCCCCCTACCATCCGGCATCCTTGATATGGGGTCCACCTAACGACATACCTACAAAAGCACTCTTAGGCCCTATGGCATTCACCAGGGAGATTTGGAGATCCTCGAGGATGAAATTCCAGTTAGCGTCCTATGCATCCTTCCTGACCCCATTCCTGTATAATCCGCATCTATCATATCTCTTGTCAGCAGGAATAGTTACCCTTTGGGCAAATGCAGGTCTTTTCTCCTTTAGAGACCTGCTGGACCCTTTGACTAAGAAATTTAAACTTTTTACTGATCTGACTGATAAATATAATCTACCACATACCTTATTTTACTCATATCAACAGATAATTCATTATTCCAGATCTAATTTGGGTCCTCCTGAATCCCACACTCTATCTAGATTCGAGCAGCTGTGCACCGGCGTCCCTTCAACCAAAGGACTAATTTCAGATATATATACTATCTTGCAGACTCCGACTCCACTCCCTAATGTGCAACATTCCTACATGTCCAGATGGGAAAGCTGGCTAGGTCATACGCTATCTACCCAGCAATGGCAGATGATTTGGTCCCGGGCCTACAAGTCCTCTGTTAACACCCTTTATAAAGAAAACTAGATAAAGATCCTGATGCACTGGTATCATACCCCAGAATTGCTACACAAAATGAATCATACCATCCCAGATATTTGCTGGAGATGTGGTGCCAATGGGGCCTCCCTCTTCCACATATTCTGGTCATATCCCGGGATATTGGATTATTGGAAAAAAGTAGAACAGTTGCTAAGTGACGTACTTGGGGTTTTCGTTCCCCTAGACCCACATATATACAGTGCCTACAAGTAGTATTCAACCCCCTGCAGATTTAGCTGGTTGACACATGCGGAATTAACTTGGCATTGTGACATTTGTACTGTAGATCAGCCTGGAAGTGGGAAATGCACTGCAGCAAATTTTTTTTTTTTTTTTTTAAACGTAAAAAGGTAATTCAGAGTATCATTTATTATTCAACCCCTCAAACCACAAGAATTCTGTTTGGTCCCCCTAAAGTATTAAGAAGTAGTTCAGGCACCAAGAATAATGAGCTTCACATGTGTGGATTAAAGATCTCTTTTGACAGCCTTTTCTGACTATTTAAGACCCTCCCCAAACTTGTGAACAGCACTCAGACATGGTCAACATGGGAAAGACAAAGGAGCATTCCAAGGCCATCAGAGACAAGATCGTGGAGGGTCACATGGCTGGCAAGGGGTACAAAACCCTTTCCAAGGAGTTGGGCCTACCTGTCTCCACTGTTGGGAGCATCATACGTAAGTGGAAGGCTTATGGAACTACTGTTAGCCTTCCACGGCCAGGACAGCCTTTGAAAGTGTCCTCCCGTGCCGAGGCCAGGCTTGTCCGAAGAGTCAAGGCTAACCCAAGGACAACAAGGAAGGAGCTCCGGGAAGATCTCATGGCAGTGGGGACATTGGTTTCAGTCAATACCATAAGTTACGTACTCCACCGCAATGGTCTCCGTTCCAGACCAGCCCGTAAGGTACCTTTACTTTCAAAGCGTCATGTCAAGGCTCGTCTACAGTTTGCTCATGATCACTTGGAGGACTCTGAGACAGACTGGTTCAAGGTTCTATGGTCTGATGAGACCAAGATCGAGAACTTTGGTGCCAACCACACAAGTGACGTTTGGAGACTGGATGGCACTGCATACGACCCCAAGAATACCATCCCTACAGTCAAGCATGGTGGTGGCAGCATCATGCTGTGGGGCTGTTTCTCTGCCAAGGGGCCTGGCCATCTGGTCCGCATCCATGGGAAGATGGATAGCACGGCCTACCTGGAGATTTTGGCCAAGAACCTCCGCTCCTCCATCAAGGATCTTAAGATGGGTCGTAATTTCATCTTCCAACAAGACAACGACCCAAAGCACACAGCCAAGAAAACCAAGGCCTGGTTCAATAGGGAAAAAGTCAAGGTGTTGGAGTGGCCTAGTCAGTCTCCTGACCTTAACCCAATTGAAAACTTGTGGAAGGAGCTCAAGAATAAAGTCCACATGAGACACCCAAAGAACCTAGATAACTTGGAGAAGATCTGCATGGAGGAGTGGGCCAAGATAACTCCACAGACCTGTGCCGGCCTGATCAGGTCTTATAAAAGAAGATTATTAGCTGTAATTGCAAACAAGGGTTATTCCACAAAATATTAAACATAGGGGTTGTATAATAATTGACCCACAATTTTATGTTTAAAATTTAATAAAATTCAACTGAGCAACATAACTTTTTGGTTTGTAAGATTTATGCTTCTGTTCATAAAACCTACTCTCGTTTGCAGTTTGAAGGCTCTAACTTATTTGCATCTTATCAAACCAGCTAAATCTGCAGGGGGTTGAATACTACTTGTAGGCACTGTACATCCTTAATCTCCCCCCCAGAGGACTGGAGAAAACAAAAAGTAAACTACTACTACATTTGCTGACAGCTGCTAAATGTTTGATTCCATTATTCTGGCGGAAGCCCACTACTCCCACGATATCCGATCTTTACACTAGAATAAGCGACATCCACATTATGGAAAAAATGACTGCAAACCTACATAACACTAGGGATGGTTTTGAAAAAATCTGGGGATTATGGGACCTGTTTAGGGAACGCTTCCATTTATAACCTCAAGTTTAGCAGTTCATTGCTATGTCTCTCGTTGTCCTATAACAATAATAGTTATTGTATTCTTGGGGGGTTGTTCACCGTGTCATATGTAACTTTATCTACACCCTACGCTTTATTGCAGAATCAAAGAGAGAACTCTAGAGCTCTATATTCACTTTTTTCTTTTTTTTTATTTCTGTTAATGTTTATTTTTATATCATTGTCTTCTCACCTTGACTCTGTACTTCATGTGTATGCAAACTGAACGACAATGTTATTTTTGTTATGAAAATTGTTTAATAAATATAAAGTTGAAACAAAATCAGGAAGCGTAGACCCATGTATGGGTGTGAAGAGGTGCATGGGAATAGATCTCCCCCCCAAAAAAACCCCCACTGGATTTGACTTTGTTCCGCTGCTATCCGGTGGTGTTGAGAAGTCTGGCCCAATCCAGCCCTTGTTTATTTTGATAAGAGTCAGCCTGTCAGCATTTTCAATTGCGGCACTAAAAACCTGCTCTGACAAAACGCTAGTGGCAGGGCAGGCCAGGACCTCCAAGGTGTAGAGAGCCAGTTCATGCCACGTGTCCAGCTTGGATACACTATAGTTACAAGGCAAAGAGGAATTACGGAGGACGTTGGTATGGTCAGTAAGATACTCCTTCAGCATTGTCCAAAACTTTTCCCTCTTTGTCAGAGTACCCCGCACATTAGGTCCTGGGCGCTGGGCGGGTCTGAGAAAACTGTCCCCAGCTTCTGCTGCATTGTATTTGACATCTGCCTCCAGCATTTTTAGATATTCCTCAACAAGGGCCTTCTGGTACTGCACCATTTTATTAGACCTCTCCACCACGGGAAGGAGAAATATAAAATTCTCCTTGTAGCGTGGGTCTAGAAGTTTGACTAACCAGTAATTACTGTTTCCCAAAATGTTTACAACGCGAGGGTCACGGGGAAGGCAGCGGAACATAAAGTCAGCCATGTGTGCCAGACTGCCAACAGCCAAGACTTCCCAGTCCTGACCAAGGGGACGATAGTTCATGCTCTCCTTCTTGGGCTCCTGGTCCTCCTCCTCAGTCTCCCTCTCCTCAGGCCATCCACGCTGAACAAACGGTATGACTGTTGTGTGAGTAGTACCGTATGCAGCGCAGGAAAACATCTCCTGTTTCTCCTCTGCCTCTTCCACCTCCTCATTATCACCCAATCCACGTTGAGATGAGATGAGGCTGGGCAGTGTGGAAGAACCCTTCTTTGTTCCTTGCTCCATCTAATAGTCCTCTGCCTGCAATGTCTCCTCTTTAACCGTGAGCAGTGAGCTTTCAGTAGACAGAGAAGTGGGATGGATACACTAATTATGGCATCATCGCCGGTCACCATCTTGGTGTAGTCCTCAAAGTTTTAGAAGATGGCACAAATGTCAGACATCCATGCCCACTCATCAGCTCTTATGTGCGGAGGCTGACCTGAATACCGAGGGGCGTGTTGTAGCTGGTACTCAACAACTGCCCCCTGCTTCTCACAAATGGTTCCCAACATATGCAATATTGAGTCCCAACGCATGGTGACATGGCACACCAGTTAGTGAGCTGGAAGCTGCAAACGCTGCTGAAGCACGGCGAGGGCGGCGGAAGCTGTAGCTGAATTTCTGAATTGGGCATACACGCATCATACTTTCACAAGCAGATCAGGCAGATCTGGTTAGGTTTTGAGAAACTGTTGAACCACTAGATTAAGCACATGGGCCAGGCATGGTGTAGCGTCGGCGTCCCTGCCTCCTGCTAGGCAGGGACGCTGTTCCCCTCACCTCTCCGCTCTGTGCCCGGCGTCCTCCTCCCGCTCTGCTGGCAGCGCGTGCTGCTTCCCGGCCACTGTGCTTAGGGCGCGCGCGCCGTCCTAAGGAGTCCTCGGCCAATGGCCGGAGGACCTCACCATATATAAGGCACCTCCTCCAAAATGGAGGTGCCCGAGCAATGTTGTTGCAAAGCCTTCACTCTGCTTCAGCCCTCAGGTCCCGTTACCAGTTACCTGCCAGTCACCTGCCAGATTCCTGCTAGATACCTGCCTGATATCTGCTTACCTGCTTGCAAGCCTGCGGTCCGACGGTCTGCCTTCCGACACCTGTCAGTCTGTCTATGGAACAGCCTGCCCGCTCACCTGGCAGCGCTCACCTGCTACCTGCCTGCTAGCCTACCTGGAGGCTCTGCCGTCACTTGCCGTGACCACCTGCCAGTCCAGAGACTCTTGCCCGCTCACCTGCTACCTGCCTGCTAGCCTACCTGGAGGCTCTGCCGTCACTTGCCGTGACCACCTGCCAGTCCAGAGACTCTTGCCCGCTCACCTGGGAGCGCTCACCTGCTACCTGCCTGCTAGCCTACCTGGAGGCTCTGCCGTCACTTGCCGTGACCACCTGCCAGTCCAGAGACTCTTGCCCGCTCACCTGGGAGCGCTCACCTGCTTTCTGCCTGCTAGCCTACCTGGAGGCTCTGCCGTCACTTGCCGTGACCACCTGCCTGTCCAGAGACTCTTGCCCGCTCACCTGGGAGCGCTCACCTGCTACCTGCCTGCTAGCCTACCTGGAGGCTCTGCCGTCACTTGCTGTGACCACCTGCCCATCCAGAGACTCTTGCCCGCTCACCTGGGAGCGTCCACCTGCTACCTGTCTGCTAGTCTACCCAGAGACTGTCCCTGTCACTTGCCGTGACTACCTGCCCTTCTACCCAGAGACTGTCCCTGTCACTTGCCGTGACTACCTGCCCTTCTACCCAAAGACTGTCCCTGACACTTGCCGTGACTACCTGCCCGTCTTCCCTGGGAGCCACCCGCTTCCTTACAAGGACCGCCCCCTTGTATAGTTGCTCAGAGGTTCCGCCTCCCAGACCCGTTACAGTTTGCTCGGGCCATGGAACCCGGTGGCACCCAAGCTCCCTCGCTCTCGGACCTATGTCATGAACTGTCCCGTCAGAGGTCCCAACAGGGGTCCATCCTGAGTCATCTGCGGAATGTCAACTCTCGCCTGGACACCCTGACTGCTCCACCAGCAACCACCGCTAGTGTCATGACTCGCAGCCCGGCAGCACCGCTGCCCACCAATACCATGGCATCCGGCCCCGGACCCCGGCTTTCTGCACCTCCTCGCTTCGGAGGCGACCCCGCTCAAGCTCAGGGCTTCATAAACCAGTGCACCCTGCACTTTGAACTCCTGTCCCACCAGTTTATCTCCGACCGGGCCAAAGTAGCCTTCATCATGTCCCATCTCACGGGGGAGGCTCTGGCTTGGCTAAATCCTCTATGGGAGAGAGGAGACCCCTTGGTGTCCAACCTGCCAGCCTTTCTCACGGCTTTCCGGAAAGTCTTCGACGAACCCGGACGGAAGACCTCATCCGCATCATCTCTGCTACGCCTCCATCAAGGAAATCTCACCGTGGGCTAATATGCCATACGGTTCCGTACCCTTGCTTCGGAGCTGGCCTGGGATAACGACGCCCTGGTGTCTGTCTTTTGGGAGGGTCTGTCCGGCAGTATTAAAGATGAACTCGCCGGTCGGGACATACCTACCACTCTCGACGACTTAATAACTCTTGCCACCCGGATTGACATCCGGTTCCAGGAACGCGCCAAAGAGGTCACCCGTGAGAGGAGGTTTCCACGTCTAGCCTCTACCTTTCAGAAACCTGTCACTTCTTCCGCTACTCCCCAGGCGCACTCACCCGAGCCTATGCAGGTCGACCAGACCAAGATGGTCAAAACCCGTCAAGAGTTACGCCGTGCCGAGGGGAGCTGCTTCTACTGTGGCAGTAAGGAGCACCGGATCCGTTCCTGCCCGGAGAGGTCGGGAAACGCCTGTGTCTAGGATCGCTCAGAGAGGTCGTCCTAGACAAGAGTAAACCCTCTCCATCTCTGTTGCTGTCGGTCTCTATCATCTGCGGGGAGAACCGTTATTTTGAACTAGCCCAACTTGACTCTGGAGCTGCCGGAAATCTCATTTCTCAGTCTCTGGTAGAGAAATACCGCATTCCCACCAAACCTCTAGCTGTACCCTTATCTGTCGCTGCCGTGGATGGGGGCCTCTTACCACATCCCATCCAACTTATCACCGAATCCATAACCCTGCAGGTGGGAATGCTGCACTCTGAGAGCATCTTCTTTCATGTTCTGCCTGGACTCTCTCACGCCCTCTTACTAGGCCTACCTTGGCTTCAGAGACATGCACCCGTGCTTGATTGGCAGACCGGAGAAGTCCTTCGCTGGGGACAGGACTGCCATAAGACTTGTTTAATTCCCGTCCATCCTGTCCGTCCTTCTCCTACTCCAGCCAATCTACCTGGTCTTCCGGCTCCTTAATGGTCGTATGCGGACGTCTTTAATAAAAAGGAGGCAGAGACATTACCCCCTCATAGACCATACGACTGCCCAATCGACCTGATGCCCGGCGCTACTCCTCCCCGTGGGCGCATTTACCCTTTGTCCGCTGCTGAGACCCGATCCATGTCAGAATATATTGAGGAGAATCTGGCCCGGGGATTCATCCGGAAATCTACTTCCCCGGCGGGAGCAGGCTTCTTCTTCGTCAAAAAGAAGGACGGCTCACTCCGTCCCTGTATAGACTATAGAGGCCTTAACCAGATCACGGTGAAGAATAAATACCCCCTTCCGCTCATTCCGGAATTATTTGACCGTCTGAGGGGGGCTAGAATCTTCACCAAGCTGGACCTCCGTGGGGCGTATAACCTGGTCCGTATCCGTCAGGGGGATGAATGGAAGACGGCATTTAACACCCGGGACGGCCACTATGAATACCTGGTAATGCCCTTCGGTCTCTGTAACGCTCCCGCCGTCTTTCAAGAGTTGGTCAATGACATCTTCCGGGACCTTCTCTACTCCTGCGTAGTGGTGTACCTGGACGACATCTTGGTCTTCTCTCCGGATCTCCCCACACACCGGAGGGATGTTCGTCAGGTATAGCTCAGGCTCAGGCAGAACCACCTCTACGCTAAATATGAGAAGTGCCTCTTTGAGCAGACCTCGCTTCCGTTTTTAGGCTACATAATTTCTCAGACCGGCCTACGAATGGATCCTGAGAAACTGTCTGCCATCGAGAAGTGGCCTCGACCAGAGGGGTTGAAGGCTATTCAGCGGTTCCTGGGCTTCGCCAACTACTACCGCCTCTTCATACCGGACTTCTCTTCCCGGACTGCCCCAATCTCTGCGCTCACCCGTAAGGGCACTAATCCCAGAGAATGGCCGCCCGAAGCTGAGGAAGCCTTTCTTTCCTTAAAACAGGCTTTCTCTTCCGCCCCGGTGCTGCATCGCCCGGACGGCAACAAGCAATTCTTCCTGGAAGTTGACGCCTGCTCCTCTGGAGCCGGAGCGGTACTTACCCAAAAATCGTCTTCCGGGAGAATGTTAACTTGCGGCTTATCCTCCAAACTCTTCTCCTCTTCCGAGCGCAACTATTCTATAGGAGACCGAGAGTTATTGGCCATTAAGCTGGCATTGGAGGAGTGGCGTTACCTGCTCGAGGGGGCTCTTCACCCGGTAATAATTTACACGGACCACAAGAACTTGGCTTACCTCCAGAGTGCCCAGAGACTTAACCCGCGCCAAGCCCGGTGGTTCTTGTTTTTTGCTCGCTTTGATTTTGTTCTTCATTATCGCCCGGCTGACAAAAACATCAAAGCTGATGCCTTGTCCCGATCCTTCCTGGTGTCTGATCTTGAGGAGGAACCTAAACACATCATCGATCCCGCCAGAGTAATGCAGGTGGCCCCCGTGAGTCTAAATCGTCTCCCTCCCGGTAAGACGTTCGTAACGGTACCTGATTGGGAGAAGATCCTACACTGGGGTCACTCGTCTAAGCTTGCTGGCCACGCCGGTCAGAAAAAGACCCTCCAGCTTATCACCCGGCACTACTGGTGGCCTACCCTGCACAAGGATGTAATAGACTTTGTTTCTGCCTGTGTGTCCTGCGCCCGCAACAAGGTTCCGAGAAACCTGCCAGCCGGTCGCCTCCTTCCTCTTCCAGTACCTGCTGCCCCCTGGCAGCATATAACTATGGACTTCATAACAGATCTCCCTGTCTCTGCCGGTTGTACGGTCATTTGGGTGGTCGCTGACCACTTTTCCAAAATGGCTCATTTCATTCCCCTGCCAGGCCTCCCGTCTGCACCCGAGCTGGCTAAAGACTTTATCCGCCACATCTTCCGTCTCCATGGCCTGCCCCTCCACATCGTGTCGGATCGTGGGGTTCAGTTCACCTCACGCTTCTGGAGAGCCACATGTAAGCTGCTAGACGTCATCCTGGACTTCTCCTCCGCATACCACCCACAGTCCAATGGTCAAGTGGAGCGGATCAATCAGATCCTGACCAGTTACCTCAGGCACTTCGTTAATGCCCACCATTCAGACTGGGTGGATCTCCTGCCATGGGCCGAATTCTCTTACAATAATCACGAGAGCGAATCTTCCTCCAAATCCCCGTTTTTTGTAGTCTTCGGTCAGCATCCTCGGATCCCATTTCCCGTCTTCACCTCGGTGGACAATACGGCTGCGGAATCTCTCGTTAGCAAATTTTCCTCCATTTGGGAGAGTACCCGATGAGCACTCCTTCAGTCGTCCGAGCGGATGAAAAAACACGCTGACAAAAAACGCCTGGATCCTCCTCCACAATTCCGTCTTGGAGATAAAGTCTGGCTCTCGTCCAAGTATGTCCGGCTCAAGATTCCTTCCTACAAGTTAGGGCCTCGGTTCATCGGCTCACTAGAAGTTATCAAACAAATCAACCCAGTGGCCTATAAATTGAAACTCCCGGCCAACTTGCGGATCCCTAACTCCTTCCATGTATCTCTCCTCAAACCCGTGGTACTTAACTCTTTTTCCAAGTCTACAGGTACGCCTCCTGCTCCGGTTTCCGCTGAAAACGAGTTTGAGGTAGAGAACATTCTGGCCACCAAAAGGGTAAGAGGAAAAACCTTTTTTCTGGTACATTGGAAGGGGTTTGGTACTGAGGAGAGAACGTGGGAGCCCCGGGAGAACATCCATGCCCCTCTCATCCTTGATAAATTTCTGTCTGGCCTAAAAAAGGGGGGGCCTAAAGGGGGGGGTACTGTAGCGTCGGCGTCCCTGCCTCCTGCTAGGCAGGGACGCTGTTCCCCTCACCTCTCCGCTCCGTGCCCAGTGTCCTCCTCTCGCTCTGCTGGCAGCGCGCGCTGCTTCCCGGCCACTGTGCTTAGGGCGCGCGCTCCTCCTCTCTTAAAGGTTCCGCGCGCGCCGTCCTAAGGAGTCCCCGGCCAATGGCCGGAGGACCTCACCATATATAAGGCACCTCCTCCAAAATGGAGGTGCCCGAGCAATGTTGTTGCAAAGCCTTCACTCTGCTTCAGCCCTCAGGTCCCGTTACCAGTTACCTGCCTGTCACCTGCCAGATTCCTGCTAGATACCTGCCTGATATCCGCTTACCTGCTTGCAAGCCTGCGGTCCGACGGTCTGCCTTCTGACACCTGTCAGTCTGTCTATGGACCAGCCTGCCCGCTCACCTGGGAGCGCTCACCTGCTACCTGCCTGCTAGCCTACCTGGAGGCTCTGCCGTCACTTGCCGTGACCACCTGCCAGTCCAGAGACTCTTGCCCGCTCACCTGGGAGCGCTCACCTGCTACCTGCCTGCTAGCCTACCTGGAGGCTCTGCCGTCACTTGCCGTGACCACCTGCCAGTCCAGAGACTCTTGCCCGCTCACCTGGGAGCGCTCACCTGCTTCCTGCCTGCTAGCCTACCTGGAGGCTCTGCCGTCACTTGCCGTGACCACCTGCCTGTCCAGAGACTCTTGCCCGCTCCCCTGGAAGCGCTCACCTGCTACCTGCCTGATAGCCTACCTGGAGGCTCTGCCGTCACTTGCTGTGACTACCTGCCTGTCCAGAGACTCTTGCCCGCTCACCTGGGAGCGTCCACCTGCTACCTGTCTGCCCTTCTACCCAGAGACTGTCCCTGTCACTTGCCGTGACTACCTGCCCTTCTACCCAGAGACTGTCCCTGTCACTTGCCGTGACTACCTGCCCTTCTACCCAGAGACTGTCCCTGTCACTTGCCGTGACTACCTGCCCATCTTCCCTGGGAGCCACCCGCTTCCTTACAAGGACCGCCCCCTTGTATAGTTGCTCAGAGGTTCCGCCTCCCAGACCCGTTACACATGGTATGTGTGCGAGCTTGCCTAGCCTCAGAGCTGCCACCAGGTTCCGGCCATTGTCACTCACGACCATGCCTGGCTGTAGGTTCAGCGGTGACAGCCACAGATCTGCCTGCTCTGTTACCGCTGTCAACAACTCTGCAGTGGTGTGCGGTTCGTCCCCTAAGCATATTAGCTTCAGCACAGCCTGTACCGTTTGGCAAGGCAGTGGTACAGTTCTTCCAGCTTCCAACTGATGTGGTCATGTCAGAGATGGAGACTGAAGAGGAGGAGGAAGTGCAAGAGCTGTAAAATGTGAGGGCAACTCTGATTGACCCAGGACCCACTATCCTCGATGTTGTGAGGACGTCACAGCGTTTAACTGGGTCCCGACTTCCACTATATCAACTAAGTGTGCCATCAGTGAAATGTACTGTCCCTGGCCACAAGCACTTGTCCATGTGTCTATGGTTAGGTGGACCTTCCCAGTTACTGCGTTTTTGAGGGCACGGGTAATGTTCTGGAACACATGCTTGTGTAAGGCGGAGAAGGCGGAACTCCGGGAGAAACAGTGCAAAGATTCCGTCTCCACTAGCCTAAAAGGCAACATTTCAAGTGCAAGTATTTGAGAAATGTGGCAGTTTAGTGCTGTTTACTGTGGGTGGTTGGCTGCGTATTTGCAAATGCTGCACTGGAACAATGACATGGATGTGGTTGCTGATGGTGGTGGTTTAAAGTGTGCAACAACAGGATCAGGTCAGAAGGTATCTTTGCCTGCACCATGAACAGGCAGTAGTTTCACCCGCAAACACTGTTTCTGGACCCTGGTGTTTGGCTCAACTAGTCGGGTGCTTTGCTGTCATGTGCCTGAGCATGCTGGTGGTGGTCAAGCTGGTAGTTTTCCTGCCTCTGCTGATTCTGGCATGGCAGATGTTGCAAATGGACTTTTTTGGGGTTATCTGAACAGTCTTTAAAAAACAGCCAGACTCTGGAAGACCTAACAGTTGGACTGGCAACTTCCCTCTTGGGTCTGTGGCCACCCCACTGCTTGTTCCTGCCTGATGTGGTGCTACGCCTCGCTCGCCCTCTGTGCTGCTGTCCTCACTATGCATGTCACCTTGCTAGGTTGGGTCAGTGACATAATCGTCCACCACCTCATCTTCCACGTATGCACCCTGGGTCTCCTGCTGACTTACTGGCAATTGTGTCTCATCATCATGATCCACCTGTTGCAACAGTAATTGCACTTTTCCACCATCGCCTTCATGTGACCGAGGCTGCTCAAATATTTGGCCATTGCTACAGGCGATCCCCTCTTGCCCCACTTGAAGTGGGTTGGGTGAGAGGCCCGAATCTATAAATAGAAAAGTGAACAGCTTTTTGGAGTGTCCAAGTGTGGGATCATTTGTCTCTGGGCACTCGGCATTGGTAAAGGAAGGAGGGACAGAGTGATTAACCGCTTCCTGACCGCCCACTGTACATAAACCTCGGCGCTGCCTGGGCTCTGTGCAGCGCCGACGTTTATGAGCGGTGGGTGGTCCCGCAGCCCTCAGGACCCCCAGGGTCCTGCAAGCGCTGCGGGTGCAATGCAGAGCGACAGCTCAGACAGGGGACATCATCGGGACCTGATTAGATCAGGTCCCAATGATGTTAACCCTTTGCTATCTTCTATATGCCGCAATCTACAGTGATCGCGGCATTTAGAAGATAGTGAGAGGAGAGGGGGTCCTCCACTTACCTCTCCGACGGCCCCCTGATGTCTTACAGGACCTGCCGTTGTCATGGCAGCCGGAGGTCACATGACCGCCTCCGGATCTGCCATATATGGTGTCCTGCTAGGCTCAGCCTGCAGCTGAAGTCTAGCAGGAGACAGACAGTGTGAAACTGTCAGCAAAGTTCTCATGCAATGCAATACATGTCTATTGCATTGCATGAGAACAGTGGTTAGAAAAATAAAAATTAATGTCCCATACAGGACTAAGTAAAAATGTAAAAAAAAAAGTCTAAAAAATGTTTTCAAACTGTTAAAAAAAATCACAAAATAAATAAATAAAATATTAAACCAATAAATCCGTATATTTATGCAAAAACAAAAAAAGTACACATATTTGGTATCGCCGCATCCGAAACAACCCGACCTATAAAACTGTCACACTAATTAACTCCTTCTGTGCACACCGTAATAAAAATAAAAAATGGAACAAAAAACTATGCTTTTCATCATATCGCCAAACAAAAAGTGGAAAAAAATGCGATCAAAAAGCAAAATGGAAATAAAAATGGTATCGCTGAAAACGACATCTTGTTCCGAAAAAAAAAAGCCGCCATACAGCTCCATCAGCCGAAAAATAAAAAAGTTATAGCTCTCAGAATAAAGCGATGCAAAAAAAATATTTTTTCTATAAAATTGTTTTATTGTATAAAAGCGCCAAAACAAAAAAAATATACAGTAAGTGTAGTATCGCTGTAAAGGTACTGACCCGAAGAATAATGCTGCCTTATCACTTTTACCACACGCAGAACGGCATAAAAAAAAACCCTCAAAAAACAATTGCTGAATTGTTGGTTTTTGTTAATTTTACCTCCCAAAAAACGGAATAGAAAGCGATCAAAAAGTGTCACGTACCTAAAAATGGTACCAATAAAAATGTCAACTCGTCCCGCAAAAAACAAGCCATCACATGACTCTGTCGGCGGAAATATGGAAAAATTATAGCTCTCAAAATATGGCGATGCAAAAACTAGATTTTGCAAAAAAAGTGTCTTTTAGTGTGTGACAGCTGTTAGTCATAAAAACCCGATATAAATCTGGTATCTCTGTAATAGCACCGACCCGAAGAATAAAGTAATCTCATCACTTATACCGCACGAGGAACGGCGTAAAAAATAAATAAAACCAATTCTTCACCTGCTACTGATTTGTTTATTATGTCTCTGAAAGATCGCAGTAAGACTCTGCTCACATTTATCCTGCGCTCTGCGCTGAGCACTTGCACCAGACTTTCCGTGTAAATATCTGAAATACGTGATTCAGTCGGAACCCATGACGGAAGATTCCCTGTAATGAGGCAGATATAGGCCACTGTGGATGCCGTCTGGCCTGTGATCCCACGGTGTCAGTTTTTTTAGGCGTGCATAAAAGTGCGGTTGGCCACAGTTTTGTGCACTTCTGAAAAAAGGACACCGCTAAACAGAGGCCATAAGGAGTCCAGAGTAACTCTGCTGCCTCATTACAGTGAATGGATTCCGCAGGGGTTTCATCTGAATTACATCACTTGGAAATTTAGATGGAAACCCCTATGTAAGTGCTCAGCCTAGAGCGCCAGATAAATGTTAGGTAAAATGTTCCCAATAAAAGCTTCAACTCAGTCCTCAAAAAAAGCTAGTCCCCACTCAGGTCCGTCATCTGTTAAAAATAAGGGACTTCCAAGTTACTGGTAGCAGAAAGGCTCTGGAAAAGTGAAATGGCCCTTGCCCCCCAAAAGAAATTCAGAAAATGTTGTGCTCCCATATCCAAATGCCTATTCTACAATAATTTGTTCTCCAATTGTCAAATAGCGCTCCGTCCCTCCGAGATCTTGCCGTATGACTAAGCGGTACGATACAGCCACATATGGAGTATTGCCACTTTTAGAAGAAATTATGTGACACATTTCGGCACCATTTTTACCCATTGCCCTGTGTGAAAATGTAAAATCTGAGGGTAAAACATTTTTTTGGCGTAAAAATATAATTATGTTTTCTTCACTGCCCAATGGTATAAATTAAAAAATTAAAAAATACTCACTACTTCCTTAGATGAATTCCTTGAGAGGTGTAGTTTACAAAATGGGGTCACTTGTGGGGGTTTATGCTGTTTCGGCAGTTCAGCGACTCTTCAAATGTGACATGGTGTCTGCAACCTATCCCAGCCAACATAGCGCTCCTTTCTCTTCCGAACCCTGCCGTACACCAAACCAGTGGTTTTCCCCCACATATGGGGTATCGGCGTACTCAGGAGAAATTGCACAACAAATTCCATGGTGCAATTTCTCCTGTTATCCTTATGATAATGCAAAATTAGGGGATGAAAAACATTTTTTGTGGGAAAAATGTGAAAATTTTATTTTTACAGCTCAATATTATAAACTTCTGTGAAGCACCTGGGGGTGCAAGGTGCTCACCACACATCTAGATAAGTTCCCTAAGGGGTCTATTTTCCAAAATGGTGTCACTTTTTGGGGGTTTCCACTATTTAGGCACATTAGGGGCTCCCCAAATGCGACATGGCGTCCGCTAATTATTCAAACAAATTTTACATTCGAAAAGTCAAATGGCGCTCCTTCCCTACCAAACCCTGCCGTGCGCCCAAACAGTGGTTTTACTCCATGCTAGGAGGGCGGTTGCAAACAACTTTAATATAATGGAACGCAACCGACCCCGGGGTCCGCGATGCAGCCTGGTGGACTAGTGCTGAAAACCTCCCGGGTGAAAAAGGTAGCAACCAACTTAAATGATAAACCCTTCCGTGTTACTGCACACAGGAACGGGTATAGCGGTTCGCTCTATCTCCATTAACAGCACGGAAGATGTGTGACCGGGAAACTATCTGTAGCCCTGGTACTGCACAGGGACTACTCTGGCGGCGCTAGGATGCGTGTGTGACTACGCCGATGGCTACACGTGCCTCCAGTCGGCGTGCTACCGGACTGAAGGGTACTACTCCACGTGGCTGACAGGAGATAGCCGTGGACAGGACGTCTGCAGGCTGCTCGGGGTGATAGGTGACCCCTTTGGCTGAGCCAGGCTGCAAGACGAAGCTACCTGCCTAAGCACATCTAAGCCTGCCTAAGCGACCTGTGCTAATCAGCCGAGCGAACTCTGGCATCGGCAGGTCACGTAGTGAACAGCTAGGGAGCACGTGGAACACAGTTGTCCACACAACAGCATCACTTGCTCAAATGATCAGAGCGGGCCGCCATGTTTTTGGGCGGGCCTTTTAAAGACTAAGCCCTGCCCACCGACGCGCCGTTGGTGACGCCACCCGTGGACCAATCAGGTGGTGCTAGGTCACCGAGTCAGGTGGGTGCCAAACCACCAATCACGATCTGCCAGGTCACGGGCATGCTCAGTGCGGCGAATCCTGGACTTAGACTCCAAACGCCCTGTCTCCCTCTGCAACCCATGCTTAACATTGCTAGGTACCAATTCACAGGAGACAATCTGTACATCTCGTGGACCAGCTAGGCGTTGGGGCTGATGATGATGCTGAGCTGCATCAGCCTAGGCTGTACTGAAATGGGAGACCACAGAAGTTCCTGGACCCATTTCAAATCCAGCCACAGACTAACACCTAACACTCCTCATAGGTGGTATCAGTGTGTTCAGGTGAAATTGCACAGCAAATTTCATGGTACAATTTCTTCTATTCCCATTATGATAATGCAAAATTAAGGGATGAAAAACATTTTTGTGGGAAAAATGTGAAAATTTTATTTTTACAGCTCAATATTATAAACTTCTGTGAAGCACCTTGGGGTTCAAGGTGCTCACCACACATCTAGATAAGTTCCCTAAGGGGTATAGTTTCCAAAATGGTGTCACTTGTGGGGGGTTTCCACTGTTTAGGCACATCAGGAGCTCTCCAAACGCAACATGGCATCCGCTAATTATTCAAACAAATTTTATATTCAAAAAGTCTAATGGCGCTCCTTCCCTTCCGAACCCTGCCGTGCGCCCAAACAGTGGTTTTCCCTCACATATGGGGTATCAGTGCGCTCATGAGAAATTGCACTACAAATTGTGCAGTCTATTTTTTCCTGTTATCCTTGTGAAAATAAAAAAATTGGGTCTAAAGTAACATTTTTGTGAAAAAAAGTTAAATGTTCATTGTTTTCTTCACATTCCAAAAATTCCTGTGTAACACCTGAAGGGTTAATAAACTTCTTGAATGTGATTTTGAGCTCCTTGAGGGGTTCAGTTTTTAGAATGGTGTCACTTTTGGGTATTTTCTGTCATAAAGGCCCCTCAAAGTGACTTCAAATATGATGTGGTCCCTAAAAAAATGTTTTTTGTAAATTTTGTAGGAAAAATGTGAATTCGCTGGTCTACTTTTAACCCTTATACCTTCCTAACAAAAAAAATTTTGGTTCCAAAATTGTGCTGATATAAAGTAGACATGTGGGAAATGTTATTTATTAACTATTTTGTGTGACATATCTCTCTGATTTAAGGGCATGAAAATTCAAAGTTTGAAAATTGCAAAATTTTCAAAATTTTCGCCAAATTTACGATTTTTTCACAAATAAACGCAAGTGATATCGAAGAAATTTTACCACTATCATGAAGTACAATATGTCACGAAAAAACAATCTCAGAATCAGGGGAGTCCGTTGAAGCATTCCAGAGTAATTACCTCATAAAGTGACAGTGGTCAGAATTGAAAAAATTGGCCTTGTCACGAAGGCTAAAACAGGCTCTGGCGCGAAGTGGTTAATATGTGATCCAGACTCACGGCTGCTGAGACTGGACCTTGTGGAAGACAAGGGTGGTGGTGATGGCAAACTGACTGGAAGCATTATCTGCTAAGCAACCAACAACCTTTTCACACTGGTCTGGCTTCAATAGTGGTGTTCCACAGCGCCCTACAAAGTGGGACAGGAAGGTAGAGCGACATGATGTGGGTCCTCAGCAGGCACAATTTCATCTTGCCCACTGCCTCTGCGTGCACCATTACATCACAAAACACCTTCTTCCAAAAAATTACATAGTTACATAGTTTATAAGGCCGAAAAAAAGACAAGCGTCCATCGAGTTCAGCCTATTTCTTGTGCACTGCAGCTATTCCGCAGCGTTGATCCACGGGAAGGCAAAAAAAAACCATGCGGTATAGGCCAATTTACATCATTGAGGAAAAATTCACTTCCCGACTCCAATCTGGCAGTCAGATTAAATCCCTGGATTAATTAACTATCACTAAGCGTAAGATGTAATTTTATTGTTCTCAAGAAAGGTGTCCAGGCCTCTCTTGAACTCATTAAGTGAGTTGGACATCACCACTTCCTCTCCCAGAGAGTTCCAGAGTCTCACGTCTCTGACCGTAAAGAATCCCCTTCTATGCTGGTGCAGGAACCTCCTTTCCTCCAGACGCATAGTGTGCCCCCTCGTCTTTGTCACCATGATTAGACTTTTTGAAAAGTATACGAGTATTAAACCGCTAAGCTTTATTCAAATAGCAATAAATAAACAATTAGAACATATATGTTTAAATAAAGTGGTTCCAAGAAGGAGAGGCAAAGGACATGCATATTACACAAAAATAAATTGTACTGTGCATTCATGCTGCATGTTCAGTAATATCATTTACCTTGCTCCCCATTAATACGGATTCCCATGCCTGACTGAGTGGCTCTGTGAATCCACAGGCACTAGTATTACACTTTATATATAACACATTGCACTTCTCTTATATCTAGTGGTCAGGATTCTAACCAGTTGAGGGAGTGTAGAGAGTGATGTATTTCATCCTATATTCCTCTTATACCATCTTTTGAGCCATACAAAAACTGCATTAAATTCCCTTTTGAGATTAAGACGCCTTTCAATGCACAGTACAATTTACTTTTGTGTAATATGCATGTCCTTTGCCTCGCCTTCTTGGAACCACTTTATTTTAACATATATATGTTCTAATTGTTTATATATTACTATTTGAATAAAGCTTAGTGGTTTAATACTCGTATACTTTTCAAAAAGTCAAATAATTTTTTGGCAAGAAGGTGTTGTATGTATAGTTGAGTTATACCAAATAAGTGTAACGGGTCCGGGTGGTGGAACCTCTGTGCCGCGGTGCAAGGGGGGACCCAGAAGTTACTCTGGGGATGACCTTGTAGAGTGCAGGTGGCTCCCACGGGTCAGATAGCTGGGACTGATCGGAGTAGCGGGTGGACACAACAGGTAGGTAGCAGTCTCTGGGTGAGCAGTCGGGTGGTCAGGGGAAGTGACAGAAAAGCAGGTAAGAGTCTCTTGGCTGGCAGGCAGGTGGTCACAGCAAGTGACGGCTGAGCGGGTAAGAGTATCTGGGCTGGCAGGCAGGTGGTCACGGCAAGTGACGGCGGAGCCTCCAGGTAGGCTAGCAGGTGGGTAGCAGGTGAGCGCTCCCAGGTGAGCGGGCTAGCAGGTACGGCAGGTAGCAGGCAGGTAGGGCAGGTAGCAGGCAGGTAACTGGCAGGTGCTTCCTGGTCCGCAGGTGGACTTGCCCATAGACAGACTGGCGGATGCAGGAGACAGACTGTCGGGCTGAAGAGAAGACAAGCAGGCAGACAGGACTGGTAGTCAGGCTGGCAACGGGACCTGAGGGCTGAAGCAGAGGTGAGTATGCTTTGCAACAACTTTGCTCGGGCACCTCCTTTTTGGAGGAGGTGTCTTAAATATGGGAGGTCCTCCTGCAATTGGCCGGGGACTCCTTAGGACGGTGCGCGCGGTCCCTTTAAGAGAGGGGGAGCGCGCAGGCGCGCCCTAAGCACAGTGCCCGGGAAGGAGCGCGCGCCGGCAGCAGCGAGGGAAGGAGCGCTGGAGGATGCCGCGCACGGAGCAGGAAGGTGAGAGGGACGGCGTCTCTGCCTAGCAGGGGGCAGAGACGCCGATGCTACAACAAGTATGTGAATTCCAGATGAGAATACAAGTGTAACCATCACCATCACGTCCACTTCCCTGTCCCTTACCATGCGCCTTGCCCATTTTAAATAAAGTGTAATATTTGTCACGTTGCCAAAATGTCACGATTATTACGGCAGTAATATCAGATCATGTCTGATGACCACGGTTTTAAGCAGTGGCCTTGTAGTGTGTTATTGGTCAGCGACCAAGTGTGATTAGGTTGAACAACACACAACTGGCAGACTTTAAATGGAGGGTAATATTTATCACATTACCAAAATGTCACGATTATTACGGCAGTAATATCGGATCACGTCTGATGACCACGGTTTTAGGCAGTGGCCTTCAGTATGGTATTGGTCAGCGACCAAGTGTGAATAGGTTGAAAAACACACAAATGGCAGACTTGAAATGGAGTGTAATATTTTGCACACTCCCCAAATTGTCACGAATATTGCGGCTGTAATATTGGATCCCTTCTGATGATGGATGAGTTTCTTTGCTTCCACAATACAGCAATGCGAATAAAATCAACCAAATCTGGCTATATTCTGCTAACAAGCAAATGGAGAAGTTAAAATGGTGTATTATATTGCTTTTTAAGCAAATAATCAGGATTAGGAGCACAAATAATTTTAGCCCTGTTATCTAGGGCTATTGATATCTGTAGACAGATCTGTAGACAGCAGACAAAACGTGCAATGGACCCTATTCTGCTCTATGCACTCTTCACAAACTCTGTCTGCCTAACTCCTCCTATCACCAATATTAATGTATGCAGCTGGATTAGTCCTTAGAAGGACTGTAAGGCTGCGTGCCCACTATGTGTTTTTCAAGCGTTTTTGCCGTGAAATTTCCGCAGCGAAAACACTTAAAAAACACTTGGTGATACGTGCCCCATGGTCCCCAATGATAATCCGCATGTGCTGTGCACATGCTGAGGAAATTTCCGCTGCGGATTATTATTGCGGAAAAATCCGCAGCATGTCCATTAATTTTGCGGACACGCCAATTGCCACCATTGACTTGCCATTGAATCGCTTAATATCCGCATGACTACATGTGCACATGCGGATATTAAGCGATTCAATGTGCGGATGATACCCGGGTCTGGAGAAGAGGAGACTCTCCTCCAGACCCGGGTACCATAGTACCTGTTAAAAAAAGAATTTAAAATAAAAAATATACATTATACTCACCTTCCGATGTTCCCCGGTCTCCTCTGTGGTGCGTCCTGGCTCCCCGATGGCTCGCGATGGTGTAAAAGGACCTTCCATTACGTCATTTAGTCATGTGACAGGTCACGCGACCGCTGTTGCCGGCGGTCGCATGACCTGTCACATGACTAAATGACGTCATGGAAGGTACTTTTACACCACCGCAAAGCCGTACGAGAGACCAGACGCCCTGGAGAGAAGACCGCGGGCCATCAGAAGGTGATTATAATGTTTTTGTTTTTTTACATTTTTATTCTTTTTTTAACTATTAACTTGGTCACACTATATAGATCCATGCCGGTTGCATGGATTTATATAGTGTGACCAAGTTGTCAAGCACTTTACAAGTGATGCTAAAATCGCTTGGAAAAGCGCTTGATAACCCGCATGCAGAAATGCATGCAGAAACGCTTGACAAACGCTTCTACCTGGCGGGAAAACCGCATGTAAAAACCGCATGCGTTTTTCCTGCCAGGGAGATGCAGAAAAAATATGCAGCATTTCTGCATCGTGGGCACTTAGCCTTAGTGCAGATGTATACATATATAAAGCTGTGTAATACCGATTACCTGACTAAATAATTCTCCAATTCTCTCCCTAGCTCAGCAGCACCTCTCCCTACTCTGGCAGTCTGAAGGGTAGACTGTGACAAGCATAGGGTCCCGGGTCTTAAATACATTGTATCTAATCCGAAATGGTATCAATAGAAATGCCAGCTCAACGCTAAACAATAAGCTCTCACCCAGTTCCAGATCCTGAAAAATAGAGACACTACAAAATAGCGACATTTTTTTTTAACTTTTTTTCACCATTGTTTGGTATCTGCAAACTAGTAATGACCTTGATAATCTTAATGTCAGGTTAGTTTTAACATTCAGTGAACAAGGTAGAGAAAAGAACCCTAAAACATTTGTGGAATTGCACATTTTTTGCAATTTTGCTCCACTTGAAAGTTTTGTTTCCTGTTTTCCAGTACATTTTATGGTAAAATCAATGGTGTTGTTCAAAAGTACAACTCGCCCGGCAAAAAACAAGACCTTACACGGCCATATTGACAGAAAAATAAAAAAGTTTTGGCTCTGGAAGAAGGGGAACAAAAAAAACAGAAGCGCAAAAATGGAAAATGGCCAGGGGGTGTAGGTTAAGTTGCATAAAAAAACACTAATCAGAAACGCAACGTGTGAACATAGCCTAACACTGACAGTTATAATACATTGCAGTGCTGGTGCATTGAAATGCAAAGCCCCATTAATCAGAGTAATAAAAGTTAAAGTCTCATAGATGGACTTACTAAAAAAAGTGAAAAAGAAAAGAAAAAGTAAAAATATTTTACAATTTCAAAGATAAAAATAATAAAAAAAATACCAATAAATAGGTATATTTATATAAAAATGAAAGAAGTATACATATTTGTTATTGTCTCATCCGAAATAACCTGATCTATAAAATGTAAGTTAACCCCTTCAGTGAACATCATAAAAAATAAATTAAAAACTTGGTAAAAAAATGGAAAATTAAATTGCAGTGGGCTGTGCCTTCTTACACAGAAGGCCACAGCAAAGAAACGTATAGTGTACAGTATAGGTTTTCCTTACAGTGAACCCTAACGGCACACGGATGCCTTGACACCCATGCTGACTGTGCCACTTGAGGGAATGCACCTGCTAGTGAGCACAAACACTGTGTATCTAGCCTATTCTATTCACATCAGTTTTACTTCTTTAATACCACTGTCAAGTGTGATAGTGGCATGTAACAGACTTCAACATAGTGGCCATCAGTTCTGTTGACCATGGACCCCCCGTGCAGTATGAATGCAGATTGACAAGGGTTATCTTGACTGCCGGATGCCTACTTTTAAAAAAAATATGTCTCTCAGAATATGGTGACAAAAGCCAATTGTTTTTGTATATTATGTTATTTTTAAGTAGTAAATGAAAAGTAGAATTACATAGATTTGGTATCCCATAACTGACGTATAGAACAAAGTTAACAGACCACCGCCAGATTGCCACAAAGTGAGTGGCGCTAATGCAAAACCCGAAAAAAGAAAATGCTGAAACACTGTTTTTCTCCTCACCGTTTCCAGTTATTTCATAGAATAAATGGTGTTCTGCAAAAATGCAGCTATGTCGAAATATAAAAAGGTTATGGCTCTTATTAGAAGGAGAGGAAAAAACTTAGGTTACAATACCCCGGGAAAAAGCTCTATGTCTGCCTCGCTGCAACCTCCAGCTTAGGATTTTTTACCTGATGGATGACATATTAAACAGATTGCTTTGACTAAGCCACCTGTCACACGTCCGTATAAGACCAGTACTGGAAAAAATGGTACCGGTGTGCTCAGTATTTTGGACCATCAGTGTTCCATCCGTGTGCCATTCGTTTTTCTCCACTATGACTTAAGAAATATCAATTCCAAAGCTTCTCCTATACTTTGCAATGTTAAACATGTACAGCACACGGATGTCACAAGGATGTTTTACACGCAGCCATAAACGTGTATTGGCCCTTGTCATCTGCGCGGCCGGGAGAAAGCGGCCGGGTCTCCGTGTAGTTCATGTGAAGATCACCATAGATTATGATAGGTACAGGTGCATCTCACTTAATTAGAATATCATCAAAAAGTTAATTTATTTCAGTTCTTCAATACAAAAAGTGAAACTCATATATTATATAGAGTCATTACACACAGAGTGATCTAGTTCAAGTGTTTATTTCTGTTAATGTTGATGATTATGGCTTACAGCCAATGAAGACACAAAAGTCATTATCTCAGTAAATTAGAATACTTTATAACACCAGCTTGATAAATGATTTTAAAATCCGAAATGTGGGCCTACTGAAATGTATGTTCATATAATATACGAGTTTCACTTTCTGTACTGAAGAAATGAAATAAATTAACTTTTTGATGATATTCTAATTTAGTGAGATGCACCTGTATGTGTGGATACGTGTCTCCGATGCGTGTGAAAGCGAATGCCACATGTACTGAAAACACGTGCATCTGAAGGAGGCTTTACACTGTATGGACAAGTAAGGAAAGACTGCTTCTCTGATGATGTGTAAATCTGGAGGTGAATGAGAATCATAATCAGTTTTGTTATATATTTTAGGAAGGAAGTCCAGACTCAGAGGAAAGAAGCGACCCGTAATTTACGATAGTGAGAATGAAGAGGTGCAGCCAACGTAAGCACTAAATATGACTATTGTCAGGGAAATATTAATATCAGGGAAATGTTCTTCTACAGCTACCTGACATAGATGTTCACCCCCCTCCCTTATTCCCCTTCTGCTCAGCACAAAAGCCCCAATTAGCACACGCCTGGGAAATAGCTTATGCAAACGATGCCAGGCAAGGAGTGTTATAACTTTGTTAGGAAGCAAGCAGCTTGTCTCTGAAAGACGCAAGAGGTAATTAAAATTCAGGCTTGCACTAATTTGCGTGTACCCATGAGGCTGCTTCCCGAGCCTCAAAGGAAAATTTGTAGACGCACTGACTCCGATATGAAATATGAAATCTTGTGAGTTCCATAGGTCCGACAGTAACGGGACCCATATGTGTAGTGACCAAATCAGCCCAGGAATGTATAGGTAGTTTTCCAGGGCTGTAACCAAAATCAGGTAGCTGTAGCACAAAAACACTAGAATGGCAGACGGCAGCTATGTGATGTGTGATATCTAGATAAAGATAAAACCATAAGGGAAAAAATGGCGCAGTTTGCAAGCTTCTGCGATCAACGAGCGATGAGTTATCGCAGAAGTTAGCCTTTTTAATAAAAATGTACATAAGAATTATAAGGAACGGGTCCTGTTCAATAACAGCATATTCCAACAGGGGAGCCCCTCCTCCACCTATATTGAATCGTCTCCATGATCGTATAGAGTAAGTTGTCTTCTTTTTACCCTGTTTATTTTATGTAAGTGCGTATGTATTTTAGTGTCCTCTTTGTAACATCATTGTATAGATTTTCCCTAAACACTGCCTCCCTTTTGGATTAAATATAAAATTTAATAGTTCTGTTTCTTTTGTTCTGTAATCGTTCCCTTCCCTGAAGCCATATACGTTACCAAAACGCAGGCGTCTGGCCAGGCCTGTATTATATTTCAAACTCGGCCGCTGGTGGCAGAGAGTATTAATAATTGGGATATCGTGAAGCTGACAGTGACCGTACTGAGGGCGTTAAACACGGATTCCAGGCTGTGGAACCCAGGGTGTTGCGCCATACGCTCACTGGTCGCTTACCGATACCTACGTAGAGAGTAGTCTGGATCGCGTGCTCGCGACTCCGGACAAAATACGGACAGCGTGACGACACGGTGAGATATTGTGTGATCTCCCTGGTGTCGTCCCTCTGTGTGTGCTGGAATTTTCCTGACAAATTGGTGGCAGCGGTGGGATATTACTGAACATCAGTGGCTGGATTGAGCAATCGCTCCTGTCACTGAAAACTTGCACGGTTCTTGTGAGAATTCTGTGCAGAGTTTTAAGAAATCAGACTCAGTGTTTTAATATTTTTGTATCTGGGACATTACTATACGTGTAGCAGTTGCATCCCCTACCTTCTCTTGTTTTTCTGTCCTATCTTTTATTTGGCAATAATGGCTACACGTGGAGAGAACTGGTACACCAGCAGTCAGAGGACACTATCACTGCCCTCTGTGAGCTGAGGCAGATTGACCCCACGGGCAAAACCAAGGCTCATTTGATTGCTGAACTGTTGCAAGGTGATGCAGAGCCTGTCCGACAGCAGAGCCCTGATGATGGGGCAGCCAGCCAAGACCCGGATGGCGCTGCTGCAGGGGTCTCACCTGTGATTGACAGCCATACCCGCAGCCAGGGTAGTGTGGACCCCCACCTGCAGATGGCCTTGGAGCAGCTCGCCACAGATGATTGTGACGGACGACTGCAGCTGATTCTGAAGTTCCAGGAGTGAGCAGAGCAACAGGCCAAGGCAGACCGAGAGGCTGCTGAGCGCCAGGCCCGGGCTGACCGAGAGGAGCGCCAGGCGCAAGCTGACCGATAACACTAGCTGGAGCTAGCCTGGATTCAGAAGGAGTCATCCTCTGCGCAGACCAGTGAGTCCAACAGTGCCGACTGCTTTAAACCCCGTTCCGAGCATTTCCCTGTGATGGAAAAGGAGGGGGACTTGAACACATTTCTGCGAGGCTTTGAAAAGGCCTGCAGGCAGTATCAGCTGCCCACGGACTAGTGGGCCAGGTACTTAACTCCAGGGCTCTGAGGAAAAGCCTTGTACCAGCTGACTCCGGAGGTTTACCCGAAAAAGTTCAGAGCTCTCCAACGTGGACCACATGACACCTACAGTGATGTGGTAGACGGGCTCAGAACCAACTTTGAGCAGTGGATCCGAGGACTGTCAGTCACCACCTTCGAGGACCTGAAGGATCAGATGGTGTAGGACCAGTTTCTTCATCTTTGCCCAGTGGAAGTGAGAGTTTGTGCTCGACCGGGAGCCGAGGGAAGCCGCCAAACCAGCCCAGATCGCGGACACCTATGAGGCCAACCGCACACCAGAGGTGCGGAAGTCAGCCACCGCCAGTTGGAAAGGGGGTAAGCCGACGACCACCCCCAGTGTTCCAGCCAGCCGGCCCTCAGCGGGTCCTGCCCCATCTTTTAGCACCCGGCCCGCATTTGACTCCTGAAAGTGCTATACTTGTGACCAAATGGGTCACATCAGCCTTGTCTGCCCGGAAAGGCAGAAGATGAACCCCACACCTGAGGCCCCAGGGCCTACTGCAGCCATTCTTTTTGTGGGTGGGGCGGTTGGCCGGGCCCGGGAGAACTTACAACCCGTTACCGTGGGAAACACAGTCACTGTCGGCCTTAAGGACACTGGCGCAGAACGTACCCTGATCCGCCCTGAGTTTGTGTTACCAGAGGAACTCATTCCTGGGAAGACCCTGACTGTCACTGGGTTTGGGGATGTCCGCCATCTCATACCGATAGTCCGAGTTTTCCTGGACTGGGGTGCGGGGAGGGGGTTAAGGGAAGTGGGGGGGTCGGAGAATCTCCCCACTAATGTGCTATTGGGAACTGATCTGGGATGGTTGGTTCCCCGATACATCCCTGACAACCCTCCCAGATCTGATATGTCATGTAATGCCACTGTCAAAAATGTCAATGTGATGTATAATAAAAGTGTGTGTTGTGATAAAGGGGAACTCAGCTGCCTCTCCCCATGGGGTGATGCTATTGAGGAGCCCCTAAAGTGAGCCAGTATAAGTGCTAGGGACAAGGGAAGCAGGCACGGATACCAGGAAGCAGGTAATCCCGTGCAGGTGACCAGTGTCACACCAGATGGTAACATGGTCGGTGGTAGCTGCCCCATGACTAGCACGGCTCCAGAGGTAATGTGGAAGGATGGGGAGAAACAAGGGGATCATAGGAAAAGTGGTCCCGTGCTGACGACCCGTGTCACGACGGGCTGTGACATGGCCGGTCATAGCTCCCCCCTAGAGAGCACAGCTTCCAAGGTAAAAATGATGGCCGGTAAAAAGGTAGGCTGCATAACCAGGCGAGGTAACAGGAAAGTATGTCACTCTGTCTGTCAGGAGTATAGCAGGAAGGTACCCATAGCCTGTCAGAGGTGTGGGGAAAATGTATCCCAAACCGGTAGGGTGATCGGAAAGCTGGTACTTTTACACCATCGCAAAGCTATTCAGTGAACATGGTAGAGAAAAGAACCCCAAAACATTTGTGGAATTGCACTTTTTTTGCAATTTTGCCACACTTAAAAGTTTTTCCTGTTTTCCAGCACATTTTATGGTAAAATCAATGGTGTTGTTCAAAAGTACAACTCGCCCGGCAAAAAACAAGCCCTCACACGGCCATATTGACAGAAAAATAAAAAAGTTTTGGCTCTGGAAGAAGGGGAGCAAAAAAACAGAAGCGCAAAAATGGAAAATGGCCAGGGGGTGTAGGTTAAGTTGCATCAAAAAACACTAATCAAAAACGCAACGTGTGATCATAGCGTAACACTGACAGTTATAATTAGTGTTGAACGAGCATGCTCGACACTGCTCGGTACTCGCCCCAGCATCTCACTACTCGGGATGTTCGGCGAGCACCGAGCATTTCCGGGTTACTCGGGCGGGAGCTCTGGTCTCCGCCTTGCATGTTTGGCGCTCTTTACAGAGCCAATGAACATGCAGGGATTGCCAGCCAGTCACTGTAATGCCACAGCCATGTTGTTTGTGGGCATTACAGTGATTGGCTGGCCGCACAGCGTCACCTCGAGTATTTAAAACCGGGCGCCGCCATCTTGGACACAGTTGCTCCGGATCAGACAGTGTGCACGTGTGGTCAGATTCATCATTAGCAGTGAGTATGACTTTCTGACAACTTTCTTTCCTTTATGCCTTGCAGTCCATACCCTCTTACATATAACAATCTGTCTGTTCACCTTTTGAGGCAGTTCATATATGTACACATAAGTTCTTACCTGCATTACCATAAGCCCCCTTTGCTTTGGATAGCATATAAAACTTTCTTAAAGGGGACTACACCAGTGTTTAACTGGAGATATATTGCAGTGCTAGATTCTTTAGATTCAGTGTTGTTTCTCTTTCAGTCTCAATGTGCTGTCTCTTTACGATTGGGGCATATAGGGATACTACAGAGGCACTTACAATTTCAGAACTCTCTACACTATGCTTTAACATTTCCTTAGAAAAGGCATTTAATATTATGTGAGTTAGCTACATCAAAGGTGAGAGGATATTTTGATTCCATCTTACTCCTCTCCTGATAGAGGTTAAATACTCTCTAGGTAAGGGGGTTAGGAATTCTGCATATAGTATATTATTAACTGATACTGTTTGCTGCTAAAAACTAGATCTTATTATCAATTCTTGATGGATCTGTCTTGCTGACGGTTTTTATTCATTCACTTTTTTGATTGTTATTTGTGAATTTTAAATACTTCAATAAAAATAATGTTTTTATGGCATTGAATTCTCTTCTTAATTGTTGAGCCGATGCCCTTGGGGTGGAGATACCAGGCGACCAGGAAGTATAAAAGGAGATAGGGACCAATCATATAAGAGGGCGTGTGGTAATCATGTAGCTTGCGTCGCATCGCGCCACGCCTCCTCCTGGATGATTGGTCCATTCACACACGCCCCCTACATGATTGGTTTGGGGCTTACATCGTGTCATACTACGCCCCCTCTCCTGTAATTGGTCTATTACCACACGCCCTCTTATATGATTGGTCCCTATCTCCTTTTATACTTCCTGGTCGCCTGGTATCTCCACCCCCTGACGAAGGCGCTTGCCGAAACGCGCGTCTTATTTTTATCATGTATTTGATCTGCTATTCATTGTTGTCACCTGTTGTTAATTAATAATAAAAATGGAATTATTCATTACACCTTGATATTTGGGACTTTATGGTCGGCTTCCCTTTCTCCCCTTCTTCTTTTGATGCTTTTTCAGATTGTCCCTTTTTGCTTATATTGGTCCCTCATTCTGGCGGGTTGAATATTCATGTACTCTACAATTATATACTAACATTGAATTCCGCCAGAAATATATCCTGTTTATTGGTTTCCTTGTTTTATTCCTTCATTGTACTATTGCTGTGTTCTGCACAGGTTTTCCAACAAGGGCCATGGACTACAAGGCCAGTGAACAAATCTGGCTGGGCAAAGTAAATCAGGTTTTTGGCAATAGTGGATCTGCGGATCAAAACAAGATTGGTGGTCAGAGAATTGAGATCACTAATTCCATTAAACAAATGCTTTCTAAACGCACTAGATTGTGGTGGAACAGAACATTTCTTGAAAACTACATATTGAAACAACTTATTCCTAGAGGTCTTAGAGTCAGAGTCATACCATCTTTCCCAGTTAATGATGAGACATTTATCAAAGACTGGGAAGAAGTATGCAACAATACGTCCATAAGATTTATGGAGTTGCTCATTGGACTTAACAATAAAACCCTTGTTGAGATTGACAAGGATTTAGATAATATATATACTCAGGCTAAATCTGAATTATCGGCTGATAATTTACAATTAATGAATATACAGATGGAGAAGCACGTTGAAAATTTGGTTAAAAATATACAAGACAATCAGATGAATAAATATAATAGAGACGTAAAGGATTTCCATCTTGGATCGGTCTATCGGTGGAAAAAAGTTTCGATCCATACTAACCATGTGAACCGTACTCCATCTATATCATCCCTCACGTCCACAAGTGATACTTCAGATACTTCATCGTATCCCTATGCCACTAGATTTGCGACGAGACCAAAACGGAAGTTGGAATCTAGACAACCTCCTAATAAAAGACAGTACGATCCTCTAACGGAGAGGAATCAATATGATATGAAGGTAATCAACCTTAGTTCACACATTCTATCCTCCACCGATATGCAGGTACTTACACGTGGGCTGTCTTTTTCACCTACAGCTAAGTTGGATTTGTTCACTGTCACTAAGGACCTGCATATGTTTGCGAGATCTTTGATTTTTAAAAAACATTTTCATGATCATTCTTCCCATGCATTATTTCCTACAGAGACGGAACAAGAAGCATTAAGAACTTTGGAGGAACTAGCCATCGAACATGATACCTCAGATGGCGGTAAGATTCCATCCACAATACGGCCCAAGTCCAAAAAATTCCCTGCTCTGTCAACATGTCCCAATATTGACTTATTTGTTCAAATTGTGGCCAAAGATTTGGAAATGACTACTGGGGGGAAAACACATGACAATCTTAGCAGGGCGGAGCGCCTCTCCCTAGACAAATTACAAAACCTTGACGATGTGGTAATTAAACCGTCCGATAAGGGAGGTAACATTGTTATCTGGCCCACACATATGTATGAGGGTGAGGCGTTCCGCCAACTTGGTAATATTGATTGTTACAAAAAATTAACGTATAATCCATCCAGTGGTTTTCAGTCTCAACTTTGCAATCTATTATCACTTGCCAAGGATAATGGAGTAATAACTCAAGAATTGTTTCTGGCACTCCAAGTTAAAGACCCCACTATCCCTACACTGTACCTCCTTCCGAAGGTACATAAAAACATACAAGTACCACCGGGTAGACCGATCGTTTCGGGCATGGGCAATTACTTGGAGCTTGTGAATAAATTCATTGATGCGAAACTTCAACCCATGGTGGAATGTCTCCCATCATTCACAAAAGATACCAGTGAATTCCTTAAAAAGGTGGATGGATTGCATATTGATGACGATACATTGTTGGTCACATGCGATGTAGAGTCCCTCTACACTAATATTAGACATGTGGATGGTATTAAAGCTGTTCAGTTTTTTCTCCAAACTTCTAATATATCTACTACAATGTCCTCATTTATTTTACAACTTTTGGAATTTACCTTATCACACAATTTTTTTGTCTTTAAGGGGTCCTTCTACCTGCAGCTCCAGGGAACAGCGATGGGCGCAGCCTTTGCGCCCTCTTATGCCAACCTGTTCCTGGGGCTGTGGGAGAGAGACCTCTTTTTGTCGGATCGTCTGTCGTCAATGGACCGCGTCCTTTTTTGGACGCGGTACATTGACGACATATTTTTGATCTGGCAGGGGGACATAGATTCTCTTGGTGACTTCATGTCTCAATTGAATGATAACAACTCCAACATTCATCTTACCTTTGAGGCGGATACTTCATCCATTAATTTTTTGGATGTGAATATTAAGCGTGATATTGATGGTGCATTACAAACCAATATGTATCGGAAACCAACGTCCGTCAATTCACTCCTACATGCCTCTTCAGCCCACCCTTCCTTTATGATCAATTCTATTCTTGTTGGCCAATTTCTGAGACTTCGTAGGATTTGTTCCCTAAATACGGACTTTGAGAGACGAGCCTTGGAATTGAGAGCTCGCTTTCATGAACGTGGCTACAGCCATAGGATGGTCAAACGGGCCTATCATAGGGCCAAACACACACCACGCCATCAACTCTTATATTCCTCCAGACAATCAGCTGACAAAAACCTTGTTCGGTTTATTACAACATTCAACGTACATGCTGATGCTGTGAGGCGAAGTTTGGACAAGTCATGGCCTATCCTTTTGGCAGATCCCATACTATCCCAATATCTTCCGGATAAACCACAAATTACGTTTCGCAGGTCCAAAAATTTACATGACCTACTTATCTCCAGTCATTATCAATCAGTGTCTCCGAAAACGTTTTTGGACAATTATCCCTCGATAGGGGGCTGCTCGCCATGTGGGCGATGTGTGGCATGCCCTAATATCGAACGATCTAATACCTTCCTTGACTCAATGGGTCTTAAATCATACAAAATTAACAAAAAAATTTCCTGTACCACTAAGGCCGTGATATATTATGCCACGTGTCCATGCCCTAAAATATATGTCGGGATGACATCTCGACAATTAAAAGTACGGGTACGAGAACATATTTTGGGCATTATAGCTGCCAGGGAAGAAAATGATGTCTCTAGTTTAAAAACGATCCCAAGGCACTTCAAAACTCACCATGACTGCGATAGTACTAAATTGATGGTTCGTGGCATTGACTCCATTTCCTCAACCATTCGCGGTGGTAATATCAATCGCAATCTTGCTCAGCGGGAAACAAAATGGATTTGGACTTTAAATACGGTCCACCCCCTTGGGCTTAATGAATATAACAGTTTTGTCCCATTTCTCTGACCATCTATTTTGATTCCAGGCCGGCTCTAATTTATTTTTAATATTCATGTTTTCTTCATATTATATTTTATGTGATATATACTGTGTGTTTCTTGACTACGTTTTTAGTATTGTAGGAGTGTGCGAGAGAGATATATATACATATATATATTTTTTGTTTCTCTTTTGGACCTTATGTTGTTCATATATTTACATTTATCTTTATGTCCTTTTAGTTTATATTCCATCGATTTGACTCATGTGTGGGATATCATGGTGTGGGGCGTTTCGTCTATTACCATCTGGCGGACCTGATGGACTTATATGACATCCATGGACTTGGTCGTATTTTTTCTGGCTGCTTACTATCCAAGAACGAGTGGACACCACTGCATGTGTTTGCGTCTTTTTGTTGTCATATCATCTATGTAATGAAATTATGTGCATTTTATGCACGTACTTATACTCTGCACTTATATGTAATTAATTATCTCATATATTTTCACCTTATGTATTATATTCATTCATTTTTTGTTCACTTTTACTTTTCATTCATTTTTCTTTTTTTTTTTTTTTTTTTATTTCTTAGCCTTTCATCATCACTATTCGTTACTTTCTACACCTTTTCACACATTCACATTCCTCACTTTCACCATTGCACCTATGTTTCGTACACATTCCCCCACTCCCCTTCTTCTCCTCCCCTTCCGTCCCCCTCCCCCCCCTTCCTACCCCCCTCCCCTCCCCCCATACACTCTCTTTTATATATTCTCCTCACATTACACTTTTCATTGATTCTTATACACATAAAGAATCAATGAAATATACACAGTTTGGGGGCGGTACGCACTGCCGCCGCGCTGCCATGGATACCCGCGGCCCCTGTGTCTCCATGTGGCCCTCTCTTGGTCGCATGACAGGGGGGTCGCGGCTGCCCTTGGTCATCGTGGCGTCATGTGCGTCATTCCACGCCTCCCCTACCATTCTGGAGCAGGCGGTATGCGGCATGTGTCCCCGTGTCCTGTGCTGTCTCCATGACGACCGCGTCTATCATGTGCCCTGTGGTTCGAGACCACGTGCCCTATGTGTGTCTCATGACTGCGGGTCACGTGACGTGGTTGCTGCGGTGACGCGCGGACGCTGGGGCTTGCGTCGCATCGCGCCACGCCTCCTCCTGGATGATTGGTCCATTCACACACGCCCCCTACATGATTGGTTTGGGGCTTACATCGTGTCATACTACGCCCCCTCTCCTGTAATTGGTCTATTACCACACGCCCTCTTATATGATTGGTCCCTATCTCCTTTTATACTTCCTGGTCGCCTGGTATCTCCACCCCCTGACGAAGGCGCTTGCCGAAACGCGCGTCTTATTTTTATCATGTATTTGATCTGCTATTCATTGTTGTCACCTGTTGTTAATTAATAATAAAAATGGAATTATTCACTACACCTTGATATTTGGGACTTTATGGTCGGCTTCCCTTTCTCCCCTTCTTCTTTTGATCCCAGATATCAGGCAGGCAGGCAGGCAGGCAGGCTGTATAGGAGACGCAGTGGTTATACCACCAAACACTGCATTATAGTCCTGTGTGCTGCTCCTGCTGGTCAAATTGATAGACTTATCCCCGGGTCTCAAGGGCCAGGAAAAATCCTTTTTTTTTCATTTAAATCCTGTTTTGTTTTGTTTTTCCTCAGTCAGACTGTACAAATACCCATCTTATTAACCTTTTGGTATTTTTTCCCACCAAAAAAAAAAAAAATTGAGTGTGTCTGTGAGTGTTCAGACAAAAATATATCTGTTTAAAAGATTCTGGTGTAGACCAGAGAAATAGAACTGTGGTTTTCCTCTTCCACGGTTCAAATCTGGGTGTTATCAACCTGCTTGACTTTTTTCCATAAAAAAAAACAGTTTGTGTGTGTCGCTGACTGTTCAGACTCAAATATATCTATTTTAACAAGTCTGGTATACACCAGGAAATTATAACTGTGGTTTTTGCAGTTCCACGGTTCAAATCTCTGTATTATTCACTTTTTTGTCTTTTTTCCATAAAAAAAAAACATTTTCAGTGTTTCGCTGACTGTTCAGACACCAATATATCTGTTTAAAAGAGTCTAGTGTAGGCCAGAGAAATAAAACTGTGGTTTTCCTCTTCCACGGTTCTAATCTCCTTTTTATTACCCGTTTGCCATTGATAGTGCGAGTGTAAGCTATTTTAATTCATTTACAATGGGCAAGGTGCATGGCAAGGGACGTGGAACTGGACGTTCTGGTGATGGTGCGTGTAGAGGACGGGGCCGTGGCCAAGGTGAAAATGTGCCACAACCAACAGCCACATCTTCTCGCTCCCAGTTCTTGACCGAATTACTAGGGAAGCACACAACAACACCACTATTGCGAACTGATCAGTGTGAACAGGTTATTAATTGGATAGCAGATAATACTTCCAGTCAACTGGGCACCACCACCTCCGGTCGGTCTTCCACACGGTCAAGTCTTAGTAGCCATGAGTCTCGACCGCATACTCCTCCTCACCCTGATGCTCCTTCCTCCCACCAAGCCGAGTGTCTTCAGACAGCAACTGATCCCACAGTTGGACACTCTGAAGAGCTGTTCACTGGTCCATTTCCATATTTGGGCCCCTCGCCTGCTCCGCTTGAAGTGATGGAAGAGGAGATCCCATGAAGCGATGGCCAAATATTTGAACAGCCACGGCCACAGGAAGGCGACGCTGGCAATTTGTTACAAGAGGTGGACGATGACGAGACACAATTGCCACTAAGTGAGGAGGAGGTCAGTGGTGCGGAAGTGGAAGAGGTGGTGGATGATCTAGTAACTGACCCAACATGGCAGGAGGACACGCATAGCGAGGCCAGCAGCACACAGGGGGAGGGAGGCAGAGTACCCCAACAGTCAGGAAGAAGCAGTGTGGTGGCCGCAGACAGAAGGCAACCGTTCCCCATAACACCAACACGAGGGACGTTGCCAGTACAACCGGTAGGTCTTCCAGAGTCTGGAATTTTTTTAAAGACTCTGCTGATAACCCCAAAAAGGCCATTTGTACCACCGGCCATGCTAGCATCAGCAGGGGTGACAAAACTACCAGCCTGACCACCACCAGCATGATCAGGCACATGTCAGCAAAGCACCAGACTTTGTGGGGCGAACCCCAGGGTCCACGACCAGTGTCAGCGGGTGTCACCACTGCTTCTTCCGCTGTTGAGCGTGTAAGAGAACCCCCTGTTGTGCGTGCAAGGCAATCCCCTGTCCATTCTGCATGCAAAGATGCCCCCTCCTCTCAGTCTTCACTGTTTCTCAAGAAACAGCATCAACGTCCACGTCCCACCGCAGCGTTCAATTGTCCATATCCCAGCCCTTTGAACGAAAGAGCAAATTCGCAGCCAACGCCCCACAGGCCACAGTCCTAAATTCGCACATTTCATGACTGCTTGCGTTGGAAATGCTGCCTTTTAGGCTGGTGGAGACGGAATCCTTCCGCAACCTTATGGCGGTGGCCGTCCCTCGGTACCCAGTCGACACTATTTTGCCCGGTGTGCCATCCCCGCACTACACAAGCACGTGTCCCAAAACATCTGCCGTGCCCTCAACAACGCAGTTACAGGGAGAGTCCACCTGACAACAGACACGGGGACAAGTGCTTGTGGCCAGGGATGGTACATCTCCCTGATGGCACCCTGGGTAAACATAGTGGAAGCCGGGACCCAGTCGGACCTTGGGACGGAACACATCCTCCCCACACCGAGGATTGCAGGCCCTATGTCAGTCAGAGTTGCCCCCACAGTGTACAGCTCCTGCGCATCATCCTCCTCCTCCTCATGTTCAGCCTCCATCTCAGATATCACCACATCAGTTACAAGCTGGAAGCACTGCAGTACTGCCTCAACCAAGCGGCAACAGGCTGTGCTGAAACTCATAAGCTTAGGTGATAAACCTCACACTGCTTGTGAGTTGTGAACAACTGTGAAAGAGCAGGCAGATCTGTGGCTGAGACCACTGAATCTACATCCAGGCATGGTCGTGTGTGACAATAGCCGTAACCTAGTGGCGGCTCTGAGGCAAGGCGAGATCACACATGTACCATGCCTGGCTCATGTGCTTAACCTCGTGGTTCAGCGGTTTCTTAAATCGTACCCCGAGTTGCCAGATCTGCTCGTCAAAGTACGCCGTCTATCAGCTCATTTTTTCAAGTCGACTACAGCTTCCGCTACCCTTGCTGTGTTGCAGCAGCGTTTGCAGCTTTCGCCACACCGACTGGTGTGTGATGTCCCCACACGTTGGAACTCTACCCTCCACATGTTGCAAAGGATTTGTGAGCAGAAGAGAGCAGTTGTGGAGTACCAGCTGCAACAAAGCCGTCGATATTCAAGTCAGACTCCACACATAAGACCTCAGGAGTGGACCTGGATGTCTGACATATGTACCATCCTGACAAACTTTGAGGAGTCCACCAACATGGTGAGTGGCGATGACGCCGTCATTAGCGTCAGCACCCCACTTGTCTGTCTTTTGCAACGCTCTCTGCAGAGAATTAAAGAGGAGGCATTGCAGTCAGAGTATGATGAGATGGATCAAGAAGCCGTAGTGGGCGATTACACACAGCCCAGCCTTATCTCATCCCAACGTGCATTGGGGGACAAAGAGGGAGAGGAGGAGGAGGAGGAGGAAGAGCAGGAGCTGGTATCATGCGCTGTAGACGGTTGTACCTGTACAACTGTCATACCGTCGGTTCAGCGTGGGTGGCCTGAAGACAGGGGGGAGGAGGAGGAGAGCATGGTCAGTCGTCATCTTGGTGAGGACACGGAAGTCTTGCCCGTTACCAGTCTGGCACAAATGGCTGACTTTATGTTACGCTGCCTTAACCGTGACCCTTGTGTTGTCGAAATGTTGGGTGACAGTCATTACTGGTTGGTGACACATTTACACCCTCGCTACAAGGAGAACTTTCACTCTCTTATTCCTGAGGTGGAGAGGTCTACAAAAATGGGGCAGTACCAGAAGGCCCTTGCTGCAGAACTGTTAAAAAAATTCCCACCTGAACACGCTAGCGGCAGAGGTCACAGTTCGTTGACCAACCAAGGCGTACAGGCGAGAGAGACGCAACTCCAATCCAGCAGAAGCAGGGGAACACTGTCAACGTTCTGGGACAGTTTTCTGAGACCCGCCCAGCTTACAGGCCCTGAGGTGCGGGGTATTCTCACAAGGAGTGTCAAGTTTCAAAAGATGGTGAGGGAGTACCTTGCCGACCGTACCAGCGTCCTCCGTGATTCCTCTGTGCCCCAGCGTCCTCCGTGATTCCTCTGTGCCTTTTAATTATTGGGTATCCAAGCTGGACACTTGGAATGAACTCGCTCTGTACGCCTTGGATGTCCTGGCCTGCCCTGCCGCTAGCATGTTATCGGAGCGTGTTTTTAGTGCCGCTGGGGGAATTATAACTGATAAGCGCACTCGCCTGTCAACTGACAACGCTGACAAGCTGACCCTTATCAAAACGAACAAGGGCTGAATTGGGCCAGACTTCTCATCACCACCAAATGACAGCAGAGTAATATACAGTCCAATCCACTGTGTTGTTTCGGGAGGTGTATTCCCATGCACCGCTTCACACCCACACATGGGTATACGCTTCCTCATTTCAGCTGTTTTTTTGCTCTTCTCCTTATCCTCAGCCTCCACCACCACTATACCACCAGGGTGACCGTGGTCCGTGTTGCCAGCATTGCAAGTTCCTCCGTCCTAATTTTTGGCAGCTTTTGCTTGGAAGGTATAGGCAAAGACTATGGGAGATCCACTCCCCAATAATGGAATTAATGTTTTTAATATGCTGTACTGCATGGCTCTTGTAAAGGGCATTAAAATCAGCTTGTTAAGCTACTGTGACCTCCACTTTTCTTCCACGGGGCATTGATATTGTCTTTTTATTCCAGTGCGACCTCCACCACTCTTCCAAGGGGCATTGATATTGTCTTTTTAATCCACTGCGACCTCCACCACTCTTCAAGGGGCATTGATATTGTCTTTTTATTCCACTGGGACCTCGACCACTCTTCCAAGGGACATTAAAACTGTCTTGTTAAGCTACTGTGACCTCCAAGTCTCTTCCAAGGGGCATTAAAACTGACTTGTTAAACCACTCTGAACTCCACAGCTCTTCCAAGGGGCATTGAAATGTTGTTGTTAATTATCTCTAACCTCCAAGACTATTCCAACGGGCATTGCATTTCCTCCTAATTCTAGTCAGCTTTTTCTTTTCAATGCATAGGCGAACACTAAGGGAGACCCACTCCCCAAAAATGGGTAGAAGGTTTTTAGTACGCTGTAATCCACGTCTGTTTCAAGGGGCATTGCAGTTCCTCATAATTTTTGGAAAGCCTTCCATTCACTGCTTAGGCCAACAGTGTACAGGAGACCCAGTTGCTATAAATGGAAAAGACTGTTTAGTTAAGGCCCTCTGACCTCCATGTCACTTCCAAGGGGCATTGGAGTGCTTCGAAATTTTTGGTACGCATTGCACTCACTGTATGCCCTATAACTGTGTAGCCGAACCGCTCCTTTTTGTACAGCAACAAATCATGCAAGACATGTGTGGTTGACTGGCCTGATATTGATGTGAATGGTCCCTATTACTCCTGCTCTTTCTCCTTTGCCACCACCTCATCCATCATTCATCACCAGAAACTTTGTTTTAACGGGAGTCATAGAACTGAGAAAGTACCAGGAAAACATCCAGCAATCCTCGGAGGAGGTAGGATATGCGCCAAGACGCTGACCACCTCAGGCCTAGCCGCTATTACATACATGCTCTTGCATTCCAAGGAACAGAAAGCTAAGGAGATGGATGGCCTCATGATCATGAATAATTTACTCATTGTGTAGAAGGCCGACCACTGCTGCTCTCTACCATCCGAACTTTGTGTTGAAGCATGATTGACCCAGGACCCGCAATCCTCTATGTCTGGAGGACGTGTTGCATCCCAGTGTCCAACTGTGTCCCAGCTTCCACAATATTAACCCAGTGTGAAGGCGTCGGTGAGATGGACCATCCCTGGCCACATTCACTTGTCCATGTGTTTGTGGTTAGGCTGTCCTTCCCACTAAATGCACTGGGGAGGGCACAGGTAATGTTTTAGTATGCGTGCTTGTGTATAAGGCGCACCGGGAAAATAGGGGACTGAGTATGGATACCAGGCTGCCGACGCAGCCATGACATGGTGGCCGGCGTCTGCCTCCACAAGCCTAAAAGGCCTCATTTCAAGTGCAAGCAAGCTAGCAGTATGGTATTGCAGCCTGGGGGTGGGTGAGTGGCAGGCAGTACACTTACGCTTGCATTACAAGAAAACAACGCAGATGCTAACTTCTATCATCATCATCATGCTCCTCACCTTGGCACTCTCAACTCTCCTGATGGAGATGCCAGGGCCCACCAGAGGAGTCTGGTGGTCAGGTGGGCTCGGCCAATGCTGCCCTAAAGCAGGCCAGGCTAAGAAAAGAGTGGGGAAGGTTACCGGGACAAATAGGGGCGGCTGGGGACCGAGCGTGGACACCCGGCCGCCGGGCGGCTGGGGACTGAGTATGGATACCAGGCCGCCGACGCAGCCATGACGTGGTGGCCAGATTCCGCCTCCACATGCCTAAAAGGCCCAATTTCAAGTGCAAGCAAGCAAGCAGTATGGTATTGCAGCCTGGGGGTGGCAGGCTACATACTTGCGCTTGCATTGCAAGGAATCGGGGAGGTACAATTGAACACTGCCCTGGGACAAGGACTTGCACGGGGATAGCTGAAAGTCTGCATCTTCTGATGTGGCAAGGATGACTTCTGATGGGCACACTTTTAGGCAGTGACCTAGGTGTCAGAGATGCTTCCAGGGGTCTTCCTCATGCTGTTCCCATGTCTTTTCAGCACTGTATGCATGTGTCACACAGCACATGGCCAGATAAGGTTGTAAAATGTTAAAATGACATTTCCCGGTGAATGCATTTGTCACGGTTGAAAGCAATACAAAAGTGCAAAAATGCATAAAAAATGCTACTTGTGAACATAGCCGAAGGTTTGGAGGAGTATTTTTGTTTTTGGTTATTGATTTTACCTTATACACAAGTCTTTACCCTGGAAAGGATGTTCATTAACATATTTCGCAGGAAAACAGTTTCAGTTTCGTTTTTGAACGTTTTATTGTGAGCCCGTAAAAGTGGCTTAATACCTCTGACCACGTTGTTGACAGCAGTGACCTGGGGGTCAGAAATGCCTCCTGGGCGATCCCCATGTCATCTGAGCACTGACAGTATTGTTTTGGGCACTTTTTAGGCTTTTTACAGACTGCCGTGGGTGCCGCCGCAAAAATGTTCGGATCTCCCATAGACTAACATTGGGCTCGTTGCTCGGATAGAGCACCCGAGTATCACGGCGAGCTCGGCCGGAGCTTCGAGCACCCGAGCATTTTAGTGCTCGCTCAACACTAGTTGTAATACATTGCAGTGCTGGTGCATTGAAATGCAAAGCCCCATTAATCAGAGTAATAAAAGTTAAAGTCTCATAGATGGACTTACTAAAAAAAGTGAAAAAGAAAAGAAAAAGTAAAAATATTTTACAATTTCAAAGATAAAAATAATAAAAAAAAAACAATAAATAGGTATATTTATATAAAAATGAAAGAAGTATACATATTTGTTATTGTCTCATCCGAAATAACCTGATCTATAAAATGTAAGTTAACCCCTTCAGTGAACATCATAAAAAAATAAATTAAAAACTTGGTAAAAAAATGGAAAATTAAATTGCAGTGGGCTGTGCCTTCTTACACAGAAGGCCACAGCAAAGAAACGTATAGTGTACAGTATAGGTTTTCCTTACAGTGAACCCTAACGGCACACGGATGCCTTGACACCCATGCTGACTGTGCCACTTGAGGGAATGCACCTGCTAGTGAGCACAAACACTGTGTATCTAGCCTATTCTATTCACATCAGTTTTACTTCTTTAATACCACTGTCAAGTGTGATAGTGGCATGTAACAGACTTCAACATAGTGGCCATCAGTTCTGTTGACCATGGACCCCCCGTGCAGTATGAATGCAGATTGACAAGGGTTATCTTGACTGCCGGATGCCTACTTTTAAAAAAAATATGTCTCTCAGAATATGGTGACAAAAGCCAATTGTTTTTGTATATTATGTTATTTTTAAGTAGTAAATGAAAAGTAGAATTACATAGATTTGGTATCCCATAACTGACGCATAGAACAAAGTTAACAGATCACCGCCAGATTGCCACAAAGTGAGTGGCGCTAATGCAAAACCCGAAAAAAGAAAATGCTGAAACACTGTTTTTCTCCTCACCGTTTCCAGTTATTTCATAGAATAAATGGTGTTCTGCAAAAATGCAGCTATGTCGAAATATAAAAAGGTTATGGCTCTTATTAGAAGGAGAGGAAAAAACTTAGGTTACAATACCCCGGGAAAAAGCTCTATGTCTGCCTCGCTGCAACCTCCAGCTTAGGATTTTTTACCTGATGGATGACATATTTAACAGATTGCTTTGACTAAGCCACCTGTCACACGTCCGTATAAGACCAGTACTGGAAAAAATGGTACCGGTGTGCTCAGTATTTTGGACCATCAGTGTTCCATCCGTGTGCCATTCGTTTTCCTCCACTATGACTTAAGAAATATCAATTCCAAAGCTTCTCCTATACTTTGCAATGTTAAACATGTACAGCACACGGATGTCACAAGGATGTTTTACACGCAGCCATAAACGTGTATTGGCCCTTGTCATCTGCGCGGCCGGGAGAAAGCGGCCGGGTCTCCGTGTAGTTCATGTGAAGATCACCATAGATTATGATAGGTACAGGTGCATCTCACTTAATTAGAATATCATCAAAAAGTTAATTTATTTCAGTTCTTCAATACAAAAAGTGAAACTCATATATTATATAGAGTCATTACAAACAGAGTGATCTATTTCAAGTGTTTATTGCTGTTAATGTTGATGATTATGGCTTACAGCCAATGAAAACACAAAAGTCATTATCTCAGTAAATTAGAATACTTTATAACACCAGCTTGAAAAATGATTTTAAAATCCGAAATGTGGGCCTACTGAAATGTATGTTCATATAATATACGAGTTTCACTTTTTGTATTGAAGAAATGAAATAAATTAACTTTTTGATGATATTCTAATTTAGTGAGATGCACCTGTATGTGTGGATACGTGTCTCCGATGCGTGTGAAAGCGAATGCCACATGTACTGAAAACACGTGCATCTGAAGGAGGCTTTACACTGTATGAACAAGTAAGGAAAGTCACTTCCTAATCATTGAATTAAGGTTTTCTCTTTTGGTTCCTTTGCCATGGGTATATAAATCCAGCACCTAAACATGTAACTCCTCCAGGAGTAATGTGTATGTGTCCCAATAGTTTTATCCCTATAGTGTGTGATAGGTTCCACTTCTTCCATGGTGAGAGGAGGAGACTGCTTCTCTGATGATGTGTAAATCTGGAGGTGAATGAGAATCATAATCAGTTTTGTTATATGCTTTAGGAAGGAAGTCCAGAATAAAAGGCATAAAGCGTCCGATTATTGAGGACGACAGTGAGGAGGAGGTGCAGCCAACGTAAGCACTAAATACGACTATCATTCGTTGCATTGTATTGTAGGGCTATGTTCACATGTCTGGTAGTCATACCTGTTTTTGAATTTGTTTGGGGTGATAAAAATGGAAATGAAAAGGTACAATGCAAAATTAGTTAAGTTAAATGGGGACGGGAATGTCTTAAATTGTTTTCTTGTTTAACTGCAATCTGTTTTTTAGCAGGATCTTGTGCCGATTTGCTTTGAGCATTGCCCATTGCTCATAGCAGATTATCATTTTAGCCATGTATAGCACAAGTGATCGGATGATTACACAGTCAAGTCTCCTAAGGAGACTGTAAGGCTATGTGCTCACGATGCAGAAATGCTCCTGATTTTTCCTGAGCGTTTCTGCATCTCCCTGGCAGAAAAAAAGCATGAGTATTGTACACCAACACGAGGGACGTTGCCAGTACAACCGGTAGGTCTTCCAGAGTCTGGAATTTTTTCAAAGACTCTGCTGATAACCCCAAAAAGGCCATTTGTACCACCGGCCATGCTAGCATCAGCAGGGGTGACAAAACTACCAGCCTGACCACCACCAGCAGGATCAGGCACATGTCAGCAAAGCACCAGACTTTGTGGGGCGAACCCCAGGGTCCACGACCAGTGTCAGCGGGTGTCACCACTGCTTCTTCCGCTGTTGAGCGTGTAAGAGAACCCCCTGTTGTGCGTGCAAGGCAATCCCCTGTCCATTCTGCATGCAAAGATGCCCCCTCCTCTCAGTCTTCACTGTTTCTCAAGAAACAGCATCAACGTCCACGTCCCACCGCAGCGTTCAATTGTCCATATCCCAGCCCTTTGAACGAAAGAGCAAATTCGCAGCCAACGCCCCACAGGCCACAGTCCTAAATTCGCACATTTCATGACTGCTTGCGTTGGAAATGCTGCCTTTTAGGCTGGTGGAGACGGAATCCTTCCGCAACCTTATGGCGGTGGCCGTCCCTCGGTACCCAGTCGACACTATTTTGCCCGGTGTGCCATCCCCGCACTACACAAGCACGTGTCCCAAAACATCTGCCGTGCCCTCAACAACGCAGTTACAGGGAGAGTCCACCTGACAACAGACACGGGGACAAGTTCTTGTGGCCAGGGATGGTACATCTCCCTGACGGCACCCTGGGTAAACATAGTGGAAGCCGGGACCCAGTCGGACCTTGGGACGGAACACATCCTCCCCACACCGAGGATTGCAGGCCCTATGTCAGTCAGAGTTGCCCCCACAGTGTACAGCTCCTGCGCATCATCCTCCTCCTCCTCCTCCTCCTCATGTTCAGCCTCCATCTCAGATATCACCACATCAGTTACAAGCTGGAAGCACTACAGTACTGCCTCAACCAAGCGGCAACAGGCTGTGCTGAAACTCATAAGCTTAGGTGATAAACCTCACACTGCTTGTGAGTTGTGAACAACTGTGAAAGAGCAGGCAGATCTGTGGCTGAGACCACTGAATCTACATCCAGGCATGGTCGTGTGTGACAATGGCCGTAACCTAGTGGCGGCTCTGAGGCAAGGCGAGATCACACATGTACCATGCCTGGCTCATGTGCTTAACCTCGTGGTTCAGCGGTTTCTTAAATCGTACCCCGAGTTGCCAGATCTGCTCGTCAAAGTACGCCGTCTATCAGCTCATTTTTTCAAGTCGACTACAGCTTCCGCTACCCTTGCTGTGTTGCAGCAGCGTTTGCAGCTTTCGCCACACCGACTGGTGTGTGATGTCCCCACACGTTGGAACTCTACCCTCCACATGTTGCAAAGGATTTGTGAGCAGAAGAGAGCAGTTGTGGAGTACCAGCTGCAACAAAGCCGTCGATATTCAAGTCAGACTCCACACATAAGACCTCAGGAGTGGACCTGGATGTCTGACATATGTACCATCCTGACAAACTTTGAGGAGTCCACCAAGATGGTGAGTGGCGATGACGCCGTCATTAGCGTCAGCACCCCACTTGTCTGTCTTTTGCAACGCTCTCTGCAGAGAATTAAAGAGGAGGCATTGCAGTCAGAGTATGATGAGATGGATCAAGAAGCCGTAGTGGGCGATTACACACAGCCCAGCCTCATCTCATCCCAACATGCATTGGGGGACAAAGAGGGAGAGGAGGAGGAGGAGGAGGAAGAGCAGGAGCTGGTATCATGCGCTGTAGACGGTAGTACCTGTACAACTGTCATACCGTCGGTTCAGCGTGGGTGGCCTGAGGACAGGGGGGAGGAGGAGGAGAGCATGGTCAGTCGTCATCTTGGTGAGGACACGGAAGTCTTGCCCGTTACCAGTCTGGCACAAATGGCTGACTTTATGTTACGCTGCCTTAACCGTGACCCTTGTGTTGTCGAAATGTTGGGTGACAGTCATTACTGGTTGGTGACACATTTACACCCTCGCTACAAGGAGAACTTTCACTCTCTTATTCCTGAGGTGGAGAGGTCTACAAAAATGGGGCAGTACCAGAAGGCCCTTGCTGCAGAACTGTTAAAAAAATTCCCATCTGAACACGCTAGCGGCAGAGGTCACAGTTCGTTGACCAACCAAGGCGTACAGGCGAGAGAGACGCAACTCCAATCCAGCAGAAGCAGGGGAACACTGTCAACGTTCTGGGACAGTTTTCTGAGACCCGCCCAGCTTACAGGCCCTGAGGTGCGGGGTATTCTCACAAGGAGTGTCAAGTTTCAAAAGATGGTGAGGGAGTACCTTGCCGACCGTACCAGCGTCCTCCGTGATTCCTCTGTGCCTTTTAATTATTGGGTATCCAAGCTGGACACTTGGAATGAACTCGCTCTGTACGCCTTGGATGTCCTGGCCTGCCCTGCCGCTAGCATGTTATCGGAGCGTGTTTTTAGTGGCGCTGGGGGAATTATAACTGATAAGCGCACTCGCCTGTCAACTGACAACGCTGACAAGCTGACCCTTATCAAAACGAACAAGGGCTGAATTGGGCCAGACTTCTCATCACCACCAAATGACAGCAGAGTAATATACAGTCCAATCCACTGTGTTGTTTCGGGAGGTGTATTCCCATGCACCGCTTCACACCCACACATGGGTATACGCTTCCTCATTTCAGCTGTTTTTTTGCTCTTCTCCTTATCCTCAGCCTCCACCACCACTATACCACCAGGGTGACCGTGGTCCGTGTTGCCAGCATTGCAAGTTCCTCCGTCCTAATTTTTGGCAACTTTTGCTTGGAAGGTATAGGCAAAGACTATGGGAGATCCACTCCCCAATAATGGAATTAATGTTTTTAATATGCTGTACTGCATGGCTCTTGTAAAGGGCATTAAAATCAGCTTGTTAAGCTACTGTGACCTCCACTTTTCTTCCACGGGGCATTGATATTGTCTTTTTATTCCAGTGCGACCTCCACCACTCTTCCAAGGGGCATTGATATTGTCTTTTTAATCCACTGCGACCTCCACCACTCTTCAAGGGGCATTGATATTGTCTTTTTATTCCACTGGGACCTCAACCACTCTTCCAAGGGACATTAAAACTGTCTTGTTAAGCTACTGTGACCTCCAAGTCTCTTCCAAGGGGCATTAAAACTGACTTGTTAAACCACTCTGAACTCCACAGCTCTTCCAAGGGGCATTGAAATGTTGTTGTTAATTATCTCTAACCTCCAAGACTATTCCAACGGGCATTGCATTTCCTCCTAATTCTAGTCAGCTCTTTCTTTTCAATGCATAGGCGAACACTAAGGGAGACCCACTCCCCAAAAATGGGTAGAAGGTTTTTAGTACGCTGTAATCCACGTCTGTTTCAAGGGGCATTGCAGTTCCTCATAATTTTTGGAAAGCCTTCCATTCACTGCTTAGGCCAACAGTGTACAGGAGACCCAGTTGCTATAAATGGAAAAGACTGTTTAGTTAAGGCCCTCTGACCTCCATGTCACTTCCAAGGGGCATTGGAGTGCTTCGAAATTTTTGGTACGCATTGCACTCACTGTATGCCCTATAACTGTGTAGCCGAACCGCTCCTTTTTGTACAGCAACAAATCATGCAAGACATGTGTGGTTGACTGGCCTGATATTGATGTGAATGGTCCCTATTACTCCTGCTCTTTCTCCTTTGCCACCACCTCATCCATCATTCATCACCAGAAACTTTGTTTTAACGGGAGTCATAGAACTGAGAAAGTACCAGGAAAACATCCAGCAATCCTCGGAGGAGGTAGGATATGCGCCAAGACGCTGACCACCTCAGGCCTAGCCGCTATTATATACATGCTCTTGCATTCCAAGGAACAGAAAGCTAAGGAGATGGATGGCCTCATGATCATGAATAATTTACTCATTGTGTAGAAGGCCGACCACTGCTGCTGTCTACCATCCGAACTTTGTGTTGAAGCATGATTGACCCAGGACCCGCAATCCTCTATGTCTGGAGGACGTGTTGCATCCCAGTGTCCAACTGTGTCCCAGCTTCCACAATATTAACCCAGTGTGAAGGCGTCGGTGAGATGGACCATCCCTGGCCACATTCACTTGTCCATGTGTTTGTGGTTAGGCTGTCCTTCCCACTAAATGCACTGGGGAGGGCACAGGTAATGTTTTAGTATGCGTGCTTGTGTATAAGGCGCACCGGGACAAATAGGGGACTGAGTATGGATACCAGGCTGCCGACGCAGCCATGACATGGTGGCCGGCGTCTGCCTCCACAAGCCTAAAAGGCCTCATTTCAAGTGCAAGCAAGCTAGCAGTATGGTATTGCAGCCTGGGGGTGGGTGAGTGGCAGGCAGTACACTTACGCTTGCATTACAAGAAAACAACGCAGATGCTAACTTCTATCATCATCATCATGCTCCTCACCTTGGCACTCTCAACTCTCCTGATGGAGATGCCAGGGCCCACCAGAGGAGTCTGGTGGTCAGGTGGGCTCGGCCAATGCTGCCCTAAAGCAGGCCAGGCTAAGAAAAGAGTGGGGAAGGTTACCGGGACAAATAGGGGCGGCTGGGGACCGAGCGTGGACACCCGGCCGCCGGGCGGCTGGGGACTGAGTATGGATACCAGGCCGCCGACGCAGCCATGACGTGGTGGCCAGATTCCGCCTCCACATGCCTAAAAGGCCCAATTTCAAGTGCAAGCAAGCAAGCAGTATGGTATTGCAGCCTGGGGGTGGCAGGCTACATACTTGCGCTTGCATTGCAAGGAATCGGGGAGGTACAATTGAACACTGCCCTGGGACAAGGACTTGCACGGGGATAGCTGAAAGTCTGCATCTTCTGATGTGGCAAGGATGACTTCTGATGGGCACACTTTTAGGCAGTGACCTAGGTGTCAGAGATGCTTCCAGGGGTCTTCCTCATGCTGTTCCCATGTCTTTTCAGCACTGTATGCATGTGTCACACAGCACATGGCCAGATAAGGTTGTAAAATGTTAAAATGACATTTCCCGGTGAATGCATTTGTCACGGTTGAAAGCAATACAAAAGTGCAAAAATGCATAAAAAATGCTACTTGTGAACATAGCCGAAGGTTTGGAGGAGTATTTTTGTTTTTGGTTATTGATTTTACCTTATACACAAGTCTTTACCCTGGAAAGGATGTTCATTAACATATTTCGCAGGAAAACAGTTTCAGTTTCGTTTTTGAACGTTTTATTGTGAGCCCGTAAAAGTGGCTTAATACCTCTGACCACGTTGTTGACAGCAGTGACCTGGGGGTCAGAAATGCCTCCTGGGCGATCCCCATGTCATCTGAGCACTGACAGTATTGTTTTGGGCACTTTTTAGGCTTTTTACAGACTGCCGTGGGTGCCGCCGCAAAAATGTTCGGATCTCCCATAGACTAACATTGGGCTCGTTGCTCGGATAGAGCACCCGAGTATCACGGCGAGCTCGGCCCGAGCTTCGAGCACCCGAGCATTTTAGTGCTCGCTCAACACTAGTTGTAATACATTGCAGTGCTGGTGCATTGAAATGCAAAGCCCCATTAATCAGAGTAATAAAAGTTAAAGTCTCATAGATGGACTTACTAAAAAAAGTGAAAAAGAAAAGAAAAAGTAAAAATATTTTACAATTTCAAAGATAAAAATAATAAAAAAAATACCAATAAATAGGTATATTTATATAAAAATGAAAGAAGTATACATATTTGTTATTGTCTCATCCGAAATAACCTGATCTATAAAATGTAAGTTAACCCCTTCAGTGAACATCATAAAAAAATAAATTAAAAACTTGGTAAAAAAATGGAAAATTAAATTGCAGTGGGCTGTGCCTTCTTACACAGAAGGCCACAGCAAAGAAACGTATAGTGTACAGTATAGGTTTTCCTTACAGTGAACCCTAACGGCACACGGATGCCTTGACACCCATGCTGACTGTGCCACTTGAGGGAATGCACCTGCTAGTGAGCACAAACACTGTGTATCTAGCCTATTCTATTCACATCAGTTTTACTTCTTTAATACCACTGTCAAGTGTGATAGTGGCATGTAACAGACTTCAACATAGTGGCCATCAGTTCTGTTGACCATGGACCCCCCGTGCAGTATGAATGCAGATTGACAAGGGTTATCTTGACTGCCGGATGCCTACTTTTAAAAAAAATATGTCTCTCAGAATATGGTGACAAAAGCCAATTGTTTTTGTATATTATGTTATTTTTAAGTAGTAAATGAAAAGTAGAATTACATAGATTTGGTATCCCATAACTGACGCATAGAACAAAGTTAACAGATCACCGCCAGATTGCCACAAAGTGAGTGGCGCTAATGCAAAACCCGAAAAAAGAAAATGCTGAAACACTGTTTTTCTCCTCACCGTTTCCAGTTATTTCATAGAATAAATGGTGTTCTGCAAAAATGCAGCTATGTCGAAATATAAAAAGGTTATGGCTCTTATTAGAAGGAGAGGAAAAAACTTAGGTTACAATACCCCGGGAAAAAGCTCTATGTCTGCCTCGCTGCAACCTCCAGCTTAGGATTTTTTACCTGATGGATGACATATTTAACAGATTGCTTTGACTAAGCCACCTGTCACACGTCCGTATAAGACCAGTACTGGAAAAAATGGTACCGGTGTGCTCAGTATTTTGGACCATCAGTGTTCCATCCGTGTGCCATTCGTTTTCCTCCACTATGACTTAAGAAATATCAATTCCAAAGCTTCTCCTATACTTTGCAATGTTAAACATGTACAGCACACGGATGTCACAAGGATGTTTTACACGCAGCCATAAACGTGTATTGGCCCTTGTCATCTGCGCGGCCGGGAGAAAGCGGCCGGGTCTCCGTGTAGTTCATGTGAAGATCACCATAGATTATGATAGGTACAGGTGCATCTCACTTAATTAGAATATCATCAAAAAGTTAATTTATTTCAGTTCTTCAATACAAAAAGTGAAACTCATATTATATAGAGTCATTACAAACAGAGTGATCTATTTCAAGTGTTTACTTCTGTTAATGTTGATGATTATGGCTTACAGCCAATGAAAACACAAAAGTCATTATCTCAGTAAATTAGAATACTTTATAACACCAGCTTGAAAAATGATTTTAAAATCCGAAATGTGGGCCTACTGAAATGTATGTTCATATAATATACGAGTTTCACTTTTTGTATTGAAGAAATGAAATAAATTAACTTTTTGATGATATTCTAATTTAGTGAGATGCACATGTATGTGTGGATACGTGTCTCCGATGCGTGTGAAAGCGAATGCCACATGTACTGAAAACACGTGCATCTGAAGGAGGCTTTACACTGTATGAACAAGTAAGGAAAGTCACTTCCTAATCATTGAATTAAGGTTTTCTCTTTTGGTTCCTTTGCCATGGGTATATAAATCCAGTACCTAAACATGTAACTCCTCCAGGAGTAATGTGTATGTGTCCCAATAGTTTTATCCCTATAGTGTGTGATAGGTTCCACTTCTTCCATGGTGAGAGGTGGAGACTGCTTCTCTGATGATGTGTAAATCTGGAGGTGAATGAGAATCATAATCAGTTTTGTTATATGTTTTAGGAAGGAAGTCCAGAATAAAAGGCATAAAGCGTCCGATTATTGAGGACGACAGTGAGGAGGAGGTGCAGCCAACGTAAGCACTAAATACGACTATCATTCGTTGCATTGTATTGTAAGGCTATGTTCACATGTCTGGTAGTTATACCTGTTTTTGAATTTGTTTGGGGTGATAAAAATGGAAATGAAAAGGTACAATGCAAAATTAGTTAAGTTAAATGGGGACGGGAATGTCTTAAATTGTTTTCTTGTTTAACTGCAATCTGTTTTTTAGCAGGATCTTGTGCCGATTTGCTTTGAGCATTGCCCATTGCTCATAGCAGATTATCATTTTAGCCATGTATAGCACAAGTGATCGGATGATTACACAGTCAAGTCTCCTAAGGAGACTGTAAGGCTATGTGCTCACGATGCAGAAATGCTCCTGATTTTTCCTGAGCGTTTCTGCATCTCCCTGGCAGAAAAAAACACATGCGGATTGTACATGCGGATTGTACATGCGGATTGTACATGCGTTTTTCCTGCCAGTGACATGTGGATGTGAAGCGTTCTTCACGTGCATTTCCGCATGCGGGTGTCAAGCGCGTTCCAAGCGATTTTAGCATCACTTGGAAAGTGCTTGACAACTTGGTCACACTATATAAATCCATGCAAACGGCATGTATTTATATAGTATGACCGAAAGAATGGTAAAAAATAAATATTATACCTACCTTATGATGGCCCCCGGTGTTCTATATCTCGGCTTGCCGGCAGCTCGCGGTAGACTAAAGAACCGGCCGACGTCAGCGGTCGTGTGACCCGTCACATGGCTAAATGACGTGACCGCAGGTCCTTCAGTCTACCCCGAGCTGCCGGCAAGCCGAGATATAGAACACCGGGGGCCATCAGAAGGTAAGTATAATATTTATTTTTTATTTTATTCTTTTTTTTACAGGTACTAGGGTACCCAGGTCCGGAGGAGAGTCTCCTCTTCTCCAAACCCGGGTCCCATCCGCACATTCAAACGCATGGAATCCGCATGTACAGATTCAGTGATGCGGATTCCATGTGTTCCAATGCAAATCAATGGCAGCGAAAACGCCGCAATTCCGCAAAATAATTGGTAGTGCTGCGTATTTTTCCGCACGCAATGATAATCCGCAGCGGAAATTTCCACAGCATGTGCACAGCACATGCGGATTATCATTTGGGGACATGGCAGACCTTCTACCAAGTGTTTTTTAAGCATTTCTGCAGCGGAATTGCCGCTGCGGAAACGCTTAAAAAATGAATAGTGGGCACACAGCCTTGAAGCCAGTAAAAAGTAAAAAAAAATGTTTTTTAAAGAATTATAAGAGTTCAAATCACCCCCCTTTCACCCCTATCATTTATTCTAAATTCCCTCTAACTCATCAGATAGAAGTTGGCTAAACCTTGTGATTTTGGCTTGAATCGGTTAGCTACCTAATATCTGTGAGGGCAGGACTGATTCTAGCTTTTTTTGGAGCCCGGGGCGAACATTCAAGTGGCACCCCTCCCAGCAGTTCATGGTATACCAGCAGTTCATGGTATACCTGCAGTGAATAAACACAATCCCATCATTGTTTTTTTAGGTTTTGCTTTTAAGATATTCATTGTATGGTAAAAGTGACCTGTGAACAGCCATACCAAACTGTTTTTTGCATAGTAAGTTAAAATATTTATTGCTATCAATTCAGGGTGCATACAACATTTTGATGGCTTTTTGCTGCATTTTTTAAGATGTGTTGTGACAAAAATGTAGTTATGTTATTTTTTTTCTCTTTACTGTATTTGTTAATTCTTTTTATATTTTGATGGATGTGGACATACCTGTTAAGGGGACGGTTGCAAACAACTTTATTATAATGGAACGCAACCGAACCCGGGGTCTGCGATGCTGCCTGGTTGACTGCGGCCGAACACCTTCCAGGTGAGAAGGAAACAGCCAACTTAAATAGCTATCCCCTTCGTGTTACAGCACACCGGAACGGGAATAGGGATTCGCACTATCTCCGTTAACGGCACGAGAGATGTGCGATAAATAATATATCTGTAGTCCTGTTGCAGCACAGGGACTACACTGTTGGCGCTAGGATGTGTGTGTGACTCACGCCGGCGAATACGTGCCTCCAGCCGGCGTGCTACCGGACTGAGGAGTATCTCTCCACGTGGCTTACAGGTGGTACCAGGAATAGGGCGTCTGCAGGCTGCTTGGGGTGTAAGGCGCCCAAGAGACCAAGCGTCCACACAACACCATCACTGCTCAAAGATCAGAGCGCGCCGCCATGTTTGTGCAAACAGTGCCAGGTCACCGGATCAGCTGACTCCCAAACCACCAATCACGGTCCGCCATGTCACGGGCATGCTCAGTGCGGTGCATCCTGGACTTAGGCTGCAGAAGCCCTGTCTCCCTCCGCAACCTATGCTTCATGTTGCTAGGCACAAATACCTGAGAGTCACCCTGTACATCTCGTGCACCAGCTAGGCGTTGGGACTGACGATGATGCTGAGCAGCATCTGCCCCAGCTGGACCAGAATGGGAAACCACAGAATCCACTGATGATTCTGAACCCATTTCAGATCCAGAAAACGCCCGACGCCTAACACAAACCAAATACTTTTAATTGTTTAATTTGTTTTTAATGAGGGAAGACCGCACCAGAACCATCATCATTAAATGAATACGTCACCAGAACATTCCATAAGTACATGAATACAGCATCAGCACCACCATCAGTAGTTAAATACAGCACCAAAACCACTATTGATACATAAATTCATCATTAGAACCATAATCCGTAATTGAATAATGCACTGGAACCATCATCATTACTTGAATACATCACCAGAACCACTAACAGTACATGAACTTTTGCCTAAAGTCTAAATTACATTTTTTATTATTGTGTTAGTATTTTGTAAATCCACCTTTGGCTTTCAACACTGGCTGAATCCTTCTGGGCATGCTCTTGATCAGATTCAAACATGTCTCAACCGACATCTGATCCCAGGTCTTTTTTACATGTTCCCAGTTAGTGCATACTGTTCGACTCACTTGGGTATGTATACAGTTTTTTCTTCAATTCTACCCACAAGTGGGTTGAGGTTTGGGGACTGTGGGGGGCCAATCCAGCACCTCTACTTCATTGTCATTGAACCATTTCTTTGCCAATCTCGACGTATGCTTTGGGCCGTTATCCTGCTGGAACACTATGTTGTCCTTTTCATACCCATAGTACTCGAGTGTACAAAGTAATTTGTCTTCTAGGATACTCACATATAGCTCAGCATTGAGACAACCATCGATCCTGGTCAAGTATTCAACGCCTTTGGCTGTGAAATAACCCCATATCATCAGGCTTCCTTCACCAAACTTGACAGTTCCTTCAATTTCTCCATCCGTTAGCCCCATTTTCCCTTGTTTCTTCCAGACCCATTTGCACTTATCAGAGCCTAGTCTATTGACTTTTGTCCCATAGCTCCAAAATCATGTTTCCTATCTTCTATAGGTAACTCTTCGCACATTTTTGCAAACTTGTGCCGACGCTTCTTATGACGATATTGAAGTCGATGCTTCTTCACCGTTTTTTAAGCCACCATTCAAGACTTGTGTAACATGCGTTGCACGGTGCTTGCATAGACATCTTTGATTTCACTATTACGAAGCTTACAAGTCACCTCCACTGCTGTTTGTCGCACCAGAACTAATAGACCTTGTGATGAGCCAACTTCTTGACTCCGATATTTTGCCTGGATTGCCACTTCTTGGCTTTTGAATGGATGGAAGGACTTCATCTCATTTCTTCCAACTATTATGGCACTCACATAATGCAGTTTGGCAGTTTTCTTGGCCGAGATACAGCTATTGATGAGCTGGATGATGTAGTTTCTCTTTCCTTGGGAAATTTTCTTCATAGCTGCTCCTTGATTCAAACTGTGAAATTTCCCTTGGTAATCAACCTAATAACACACTGAGCAATTAGGGAATGTGAGAACAAGTTGTATTTTGCAGTATACAGGAAGAAAAAACAATTCCACCACTAGGAGCAAAACAGTAAGTATGCAGTGTCATGACGAGTATCTGCATAATTAATCAAATGCTATATAGTTGCAAGTCAAATTTGTGAATAAGAAAGCCAAAATGAAGGTCTCTAAAATGAGGGTAGTCTTTCGTTAAAAGAAGTAGTGGATGGTGAGATATGAAGCCTGAACGTCAAAAGTTCAAAACATTGGTACCCTTTTGCTCTTCACTATACATGAATAGAACCACCTTCAGTACATATATACATTACTAGAACCATCATATGAACATGACAATATCACCAGAACCAACTTCATTATATTAATACATCATCAAAATCAGCACTATTGCATGTGTTCATCATCAAAATCATCATCAGTACATAAATACAGCACCAATGTTAAAAGGGTTGTCCATTTAAACTATGAAATTCTGGTCCCCACACACAGTATGTTATTAAATAACAAACCAACTGTACTCATTGTCCCCAGGTCCACTGATGCATTTCAGCTGCTGCACCAGTGTCTGAAATTAGTTGCAGTGCTGATATCACTTCGATGATGCAGCAGCTAATCAGTAAGATCTGCCAGAATAGATAAAATACCTTGCTCAGAGCTGCTTAGCTCAGTTGTTGTCTGCCTCACTGTTGACGTGACATCAGCACTGCAGCCAATTCCAGACAAATATAAAACAAACTGCACTTTGGTAAATTAATTTTCTGCCTGTGCGCGGCGCTATCGCTGACCGTGCACAGGGAGCACATGACCCTATTTGCGGCTGCAGCCAGTAGTCTCCTGTTCCGCGCTCCACGGTGACAGGTTGTGGGCGGGGTTAACCTCCATCGTGTCACACCCGGCATCCACCGTGCACCCATTCATTGAGAGGCAGTATTGGCAACATGAGGTATTTACGAAATTCATAAGGGGCCCCGGGGGGATACATTGGGGGGTTAATTTAAAGTAGCCGCGCCAATATCGCTGATTGGTTGCGGACGGCCAGGCGCGACCAATCAGCGAAGCGTGGTTGAAATCCCACGCCAATTCGCGGCCGGACTGCACCTGTCGCTGATTGGTCGCGGGCGGCTGGCGCGACCAATCAGTGGCGCGGGATTTCATTTACAGACAAACAGACAGAATTAGACGATTATATACAGTAGAGACCAAAAGTTTGGACACACCTTCTCATTTAAAGATTTTTCTGTATTTTCATGACTATGAAAATTGTACATTCACACTGAAGGCATCAAAGCTATGAATTAACACATGTGGAATTATATACTTAACAAAAAGTGTGAAACAACTGAAAATATGTCTTCTATTCTAGGTTCCTCAAAGTAGCCACCTTTTCCTTTGATGACTGCTTTGCACACTCTTGGCATTCTCTTGATGAGCTTCAAGAGGTAGTCACCGGAAATGGTTTTCACTTCACAGGTGTGCCCTGTCAGGTTTAATAAGTGGGATTTCTTGCCTTATAAATGGGGTTGGGACCATCAGTTGTGTTGTGCAGAAGTCAGGTGGATACACAGCTGATAGTCCTATTGAATAGACTGTTAGAATTTGTATTATGGAAAGAAAAAAGCAGCTAAGTAAAGAAAAACGAATGGCCATCATTACTTTACGAAATGAAGGTCAGTCAGTCCGAAAAATTGGGCAAACTTTGAAAGTGTCCCCAAGAGCAGTTGCAAAAACCATCAAGCGCTACAAAGAAACTGGCTCACATGAGGACCGCCCCAGGAAAGGAAGACCAAGAGTCTCCTCTGCTTCTGAGGATAAGTTTATCCGAGTCACCAGCCTCAGAAATCGCAGGTTAACAGCAACTCAGATTAGAGACCAGGTCAATGCCACACAGAGTTCTAGCAGCAGACACATCTCTTCAACAACTGTTAAGAGGAGACTTTGTGCAGCAGGCCTTCATGGTAAAATAGCTGCTAGGAAGCCACTGCTAAAGACAGGCAACAAGCAGAAGAGACTTGTTTGGGCTCTTGTTTGGGCTAAAGAACACAAGTAATGGACATTAGACCAGTGGAAATCTGTGCTTTGGTCTGATGAGTCCAAATTTTAGATCTTTGGTTCCAACCACCGTGTCTTTGTGCGACGCAGAAAGGGTGAACGGATGGACTCTCCATGTCTGGTTTCCACCGTGAAGCATGGAGGAGGAGGTGTGATGGTGTGGGGGTGCTTTGCTGATCACACTGTTGGGGATTTATTCAAAATTGAAGGTATACTGAACCAGCATGGCTACCACTGCATCTTGCAGTGGCATGCTATTCCATCCGGTTTGTGTTTAGTTGGACCATCATTTATTTTTCAACAGGACAATGACCCCAAACACACCTCCAGGCTGTGTAAGGGCTATTTGACCAAGAAGGAGAGTGATGGGGTGCTACGCCAGATGACCTGGCCTCCACAGTCACCAGACCTGAACCCAATCGAGATGGTTTGGGGTGAGCTGGACCGCAAAGTGAAGGCAAAAGGGCCAACAAGTGCTATGCATCTCTGGGAACTCCTTCAAGATTGTTGGAAGACCATTTCCGGTGACTACCTCTTGAAGCTCATCAAGAGAATGCCAAGAGTGTGCAAAGCAGTCATCAAAGCAAAAGGTGGCTACTTTGAAGAACCTAGAATATAAGACATATTTTCAGTTGTTTCACACTTTTTTGTTAAGTATATAATTCCACATGTGTTAATTCATAGTTTTGATGCCTTCAGTGTGAAAAATCTTTAAATGAGGTGTGTCCAAACTTTTGGTCTGTACTGTATATAGATAACAAAACTTGGTACAGGTATTACATGACAATACTTGTTTTACAATATTACAGTAAGTTCCCTACCGTCCCTTACCCCCCCCCCCCCATGGAGACCTTTCTTTCTCTTTTTTTTATTTCATTCCCCCCTTTCTTTCCTTTTCTTCCATACTTTGCTCCTTTTCTTTTCTTCCCCTACTCCCTTTCCTTCTCTTCCACTTTTCTTATTTCCTTCTTCCCTCTCCACTCCGCCATGCAGTTTACCAAGAGTTTTACTCTACAGTAGTATATATGTGTACTCTAATTAATGCTATTCAACCATGGCTGCCATAATTTATGGAAGTATTCCTGCTTGCTCCTCTTGGTGTAAATTGTAACGGGTCCGGGAGGCGGAACCTCTGAGCTACTATACAAGGGGGCGGCCCTTGTAAGGGAGCGGGCGGCAGTCTCTGGGTGAACGGACAGGGAGCTACGGCAAGTGATCAGGGCAGTCTCTGGGTAAGGGGTAGGTACGACCTGTGATGGCAGAGCCTCCGGGTAGGCTAGCAGGCAGATGGTAGATGTGTGCTCCCAGGTGAGCAAGCGAGAGTCTCTGGAATAGCAGGTGGTCACGGCACGTGACGGCGGAGCCTCCGGGCTGGCAGGCAGGCAGGTAACGGAGAAGCGCTCCCAGGTGAGCGGGCAAGAGTCTCTGGAATAGCTGGTGGTCACCGCACGTGACAACGGGACCTCCGGGCTGGCAAGCAGGCAGGTAACGGAGATGCGCTCCCAGGTGAGCGGGCAAGAGTCTCTGAGATAGCTGGTGGTCACAGCACGTGACAATGGAGCCTCCGAGCTGGCAAGCAGGCAGGTAACGGAGATGCGCTCCCAGGTGAGCAGGCAAGAGTCTCTGAGATAGCTGGTGGTCACAGCACGTGACAATGGAGCCTCCGAGCTGGCAAGCAGGCAGGTAACGGAGAAGCGCTCCCAGGTGAGCGGGCAAGCTGGTCCATAGACAGACTGACCGGAGTAGTAAGGCAGACCGTCGGACCTCAGGCAAGCAGGCAGGTAGCTGGTATGCGCTCCCAGGTGAGCGGGCAGGCTGGTCCTTAGACAGACTGACAGGAGTAGTGAAGCAGACCGTCGGACCTCAGACTGGCAGACAGGTAACAAGTATTCAGGCAGGAATCAGGCAGGTAACTGGCAAGTAACTGGCAGGTAACTGGCAGGTAACTGGCAACGGGACCTGAGGGCTGAAGCACAGGTGAGACACAGGTGCAAACAACATTGCTCGGGCACCTCCATTTTGGAGGAGGTGCCTTATATATGATGAGGTCCTCCGGCCATTGGCCGGGGACTCTTTAGGGCGGCGCGCGCGGCCCCTTTAAGAGGAGGGGAGCGCGCGCGCGCGCGCCCTAAGCACAGGGGCCGGGAAGGAGCGCGCGCTGAGAGCAGAGCAGGAGGAGGACGCCGGGACGGAGCGCGCGCTGACAGCAGAGCGGGGAGAGGACGCCGGGCACGGAGCAGAGCGGTGAGGGGAGCAGCGTCCCTGCCTAGCAGAGGGCAGGGACGCCAGCGCTACAGTACCCCCCCTTTAGGCCCCCCCTTTTTTAGGCCAGACAGAAATTTAGCTAGGATGAGAGGGGCATGGATGTTCTCCCGGGGCTCCCACGTTCTCTCCTCAGGACCAAACCCCTTCCAATCTACCAGGAAAAAGGTCTTTCCTCTTACCCTTTTGGTGGCAAGAATGTTCTCTACCTCAAACTCGTCCTCAGCAGAAACCGGAGCAGGAGGCGTACCTGTAGACTTGGAAAAAGAGTTAAGCACCACAGGTTTGAGGAGAGATACATGGAAGGAGTTAGGGATCCGTAAGTTGGCCGGGAGTTTCAATTTATAGGCCACCGGGTTGATCTGACTGATGACCTCCAGTGGGCCGATGAACCGAGGCCCTAACTTATAGGAAGGGATCTTGAGCCGGACATATTTGGACGAGAGCCAGACTTTATCCCCAGGACGGAATTGAGGAGGGTCCAGACGTTTTTTGTCAGCGTGTCTTTTCATACGCTCGGATGACAGAAGGAGTGCGGACTGGGTACTCTCCCATATGGAGGAAAATTTGTTAACAAGAGACTCCGCAGCCGGATTGTCCACCGAGGTGGAGACGGGAAACGGGATCCGAGGATGCTGACCGAAGACTACAAAAAACGGGGATTTGGAGGAAGACTCGCTCTTGTGATTGTTGTACGAGAATTCGGCCCATGGCAGGAGATCCACCCAGTCAGAATGGTGGGCATTAACGAAGTGCCGGAGGTAACTGGTCAGGTTCTGATTGATCCGCTCCACTTGACCATTAGACTGCGGGTGGTAAGCGGAGGAGAAGTCCAGGGTGACGTCCAGCAATTTACAAGTGGCTCTCCAGAAACGGGAAGTGAACTGTACTCCTCGATCCGACACGATGTGACGGGGCAGGCCATGAAGACGGAAGATGTGGCGGATAAAGTCTTTAGCCAGCTCGGGTGCAGACGGGAGACCTGGCAGTGGAATGAAGTGAGCCATCTTGGAAAAGCGGTCAGCGACCACCCAAATGACCGTACAACCGGCAGAGACGGGCAGATCAGTTATGAAGTCCATCGCTATATGCTGCCAGGGGGCAGCAGGTACTGGCAGAGGTAGGAGGCGGCCGGCCGGCAGGTGTCTCGGAACTTTGTTGCGGGCGCAGGACACACAGGCAGAAACAAAGTCTATTACATCCTTGTGCAGGTTAGGCCACCAGTAGTGCCGGGTAATAAGCTGGAGGGTCTTTTTCTGACCGGCGTGGCCAGCTAGTTTAGACGAATGGCCCCAGTGTAGGATCTTCTCCCGATCAGGTACTGGTACGAACGTCTTACCGGGAGGGAGACGATTTAGACTCACGGGAGCCACCTGCATCACTCTGGCGGGATCGATGATGTGTTTCGGATCCTCCTCGAGATCAGACACCAGAAAGGATCGAGACAAGGCGTCCGCCTTGACGTTTTTGTCAGCCGGGCGAAAATGAAGGACAAAATCAAAACGAGCAAAAAACAAGGACCACCGGGCTTGGCGCGGGTTAAGTCTCTGGGCATGCTGGAGGTAAGCCAAGTTCTTGTGGTCAGTGTAAATTATTACCGGGTGAAGAGCCCCCTCGAGCAGGTAACGCCACTCCTCCAATGCCAGTTTGATGGCCAATAACTCTCGGTCTCCTATGGAATAGTTGCGCTCAGAGGAGGAGAAGAGTTTTGAGAAGAAGCCACAAGTTACCATCCTCCCAGAAGATGATTTTTGAGTAAGTACCGCTCCGGCTCCAGAGGAGGAGGCGTCAACTTCCAGGAAGAACTGCTTGTTGCCATCTGGGCGATGCAGCACCGGGGCGGAAGAGAAGGCCTGTTTAAGGGAAAGAAAGGCCTCCTCTGCTTCGGGTGGCCACTCTTTGGGATTAGTACCTTTACGGGTGAGCGCAGAAATTGGGGCCGTCCGGGAAGAGAAGTGTGGTATGAAGAGGCGGTAGTAGTTGGCGAAGCCCAGGAATCGCTGAATGGCCTTCAACCCCTCCGGTCGGGGCCATTTCTCGATGGCAGACAGTTTCTCAGGATCCATTTGTAGGCCGGTCTGAGAGATAATGTAGCCCAGAAACGGAAGCGAGGTCTGCTCAAAGAGGCACTTCTCAAATTTAGCGTAGAGATGGTTTTGCCTGAGCCTGAGCAGGACCTGACGAACGTCCCTCCGGTGAGTCTGGAGATCCGGAGAGAAGACCAAGATGTCGTCCAGGTACACCACTACGCAGGAGTAGAGAAGGTCCCGGAAGATGTCATTGACCAACTCTTGAAAGACGGCAGGAGCGTTACAGAGACCAAAGGGCATTACCAGGTATTCATAGTGGCCGTCCCGGGTGTTGAATGCCGTCTTCCATTCATCCCCCTGACGAATACGAACCAGGTTGTACGCCCCACGAAGGTCCAGTTTGGTGAAGATCCTAGCCCCCCTCAGACGATCAAATAATTCTGGAATGAGCGGAAGGGGGTACTTATTCTTCACCGTGATCTGGTTTAGGCCTCTATAGTCTATACAGGGACGGAGAGAGCCGTCCTTCTTTTTGACGAAAAAGAAGCCTGCTCCCGCCGGGGAGGTAGATTTCCGGATGAATCCTCTGGCCAGATTCTCCTCAATATATTCGGACATAGACCGGGTCTCAGCAGCGGATAAAGGATAGATACGCCCACGGGGAGGAGTAGTACCGGGTAGCAGATCGATGGGACAGTCATATGGTCTATGTGGTGGTAATGTCTCTGCCTCCTTTTTATTAAAGACATCTGCATAAGACCAATAAGGAATCGGAAGTCCAGGTAGATTAGCTGGGGTAGGAGAGGGACGGACGGGATGGACGGGAACCAGGCAGGTTTTATGACAGTCTTGTCCCCAGCGAAGGACCTCTCCGGTTTGCCAGTCTAGCACGGGTGCATGTCTCTGGAGCCAGGGCAGACCTAGCAAGAGGGCGTGAGAGAGTCCAGGCAGAACATGAAAGGAGATACTTTCAGAATGCAGCATTCCCACCTGCAGGGTAATGGATTCGGTGATGAGTTGAATGGGGCGAGGTAAGAGGCCCCCATCCACGGCAGCGACAGACAAGGGTACAGCCAGAGGTTTGGTGGGGATGCGGTATTTCTCAACCAGGGACTGTGAAATAAGGTTCCCGGCTGCTCCAGAGTCAAGTTGGGCTAGTTCGAAATAACGGTTCTCCCCATAGATGATCGAAACTGACAACAGCAGGGATGGAGAGGATTTATTCTTGTCTAGGTGGACCTCTCTGAGCGAACCTAGACACAGGCGTTTCCCGACCTCTCCGGGCAGACACGGATCCGGTGCTCCTTACTGCCACAGTAGAAGCAGCTCCCCTCGGCACGGCGAGAGTCCTGACGGGTTTTGACCATCTTGGTCTGGTCGACCTGCATAGGCTCAGGAGAGTGTACCTGGGGAGGGACGGAGGGAATGACGGGTTTCTGGAAAGTAGGAGCTAAACGTGGAATCCTCCTCTCACGGGTGACCTCTTTGGCACGCTCCTGGAACCGTAGGTCAATCCGGGTGGCAAGGGTTATCAGATCATCGAGAGAGGTAGGAATGTCCCGACCAGCAAGTTCATCTTTAATACGACCAGACAGACCCTCCCAGAAGACGGATACCAAAGCGTCGTTATCCCAGGCCAGCTCCGAGGCAAGGGTGCGGAACCGTATGGCATATTGGCCCACAGTGAGGCCTTCCTGACGGAGGCGTAGCAGAGAGGATGCGGATGAGGTCTTCCGTCCGGGTTCGTCGAAGACTTTCCGGAAAGCCGAGAGAAAAGCAGGCAAGTTGGACACCAGGGGGTCTCCTCTCTCCCATAGAGGATTTAGCCAGGCCAGGGCCTCCCCGGTGAGATGGGACATGATAAAGGCAATTTTGGCCCGGTCGGAATTAAACTGATGGGACAAAAGTTCAAAGTGCAGGGTGCACTGATTAATGAAGCCCCGAGCCTGAGCGGAGTCGCCTCCGAAGCGAGGAGGTGCAGACAGCCGGGGGCCGGGATAGGTTACCACGGTATTAGAGGGTAGCGGAGCTGCCGGGTTGCGAGTCATGGTACTGGTGGTGGTTGCAGGTGGTGCAGTCAGAGTGTCCAGGCGAGTATTGACATTCCGCAGGTGACCCAGGATGGACTCCTGTTGGGACCTTTGACGGGACAGTTCATGACACAGGTCCGTGAGCGAGGGAGCTTGGGTGCCACCGGGTTCCATGGCCCGAGCAAACTGTAACGGGTCCGGGAGGCGGAACCTCTGAGCTACTATACAAGGGGGCGGCCCTTGTAAGGGAGCGGGCGGCAGTCTCTGGGTGAACGGACAGGGAGCTACGGCAAGTGATCAGGGCAGTCTCTGGGTAAGGGGTAGGTACGACCTGTGATGGCAGAGCCTCCGGGTAGGCTAGCAGGCAGATGGTAGATGTGTGCTCCCAGGTGAGCAAGCGAGAGTCTCTGGAATAGCAGGTGGTCACGGCACGTGACGGCAGAGCCTCCGGGCTGGCAGGCAGGCAGGTAACGGAGAAGCGCTCCCAGGTGAGCGGGCAAGAGTCTCTGGAATAGCTGGTGGTCACCGCACGTGACAACGGGACCTCCGGGCTGGCAAGCAGGCAGGTAACGGAGATGCGCTCCCAGGTGAGCGGGCAAGAGTCTCTGAGATAGCTGGTGGTCACAGCACGTGACAATGGAGCCTCCGAGCTGGCAAGCAGGCAGGTAACGGAGATGCGCTCCCAGGTGAGCGGGCAAGAGTCTCTGAGATAGCTGGTGGTCACAGCACGTGACAATGGAGCCTCCGAGCTGGCAAGCAGGCAGGTAACGGAGAAGCGCTCCCAGGTGAGCGGGCAAGCTGGTCCATAGACAGACTGACCGGAGTAGTAAGGCAGACCGTCGGACCTCAGGCAAGCAGGCAGGTAGCTGGTATGCGCTCCCAGGTGAGCGGGCAGGCTGGTCCTTAGACAGACTGACAGGAGTAGTGAAGCAGACCGTCGGACCTCAGACTGGCAGACAGGTAACAAGTATTCAGGCAGGAATCAGGCAGGTAACTGGCAAGTAACTGGCAGGTAACTGGCAGGTAACTGGCAACGGGACCTGAGGGCTGAAGCACAGGTGAGACACAGGTGCAAACAACATTGCTCGGGCACCTCCATTTTGGAGGAGGTGCCTTATATATGATGAGGTCCTCCGGCCATTGGCCGGGGACTCTTTAGGGCGGCGCGCGCGGCCCCTTTAAGAGGAGGGGAGCGCGCGCGCGCGCGCCCTAAGCACAGGGGCCGGGAAGGAGCGCGCGCTGAGAGCAGAGCAGGAGGAGGACGCCGGGACGGAGCGCGCGCTGACAGCAGAGCGGGGAGAGGACGCCGGGCACGGAGCAGAGCGGTGAGGGGAGCAGCGTCCCTGCCTAGCAGAGGGCAGGGACGCCAGCGCTACATAAATACTTTTTTCAAGTTGAATTATATAGTTCGTTTGGGCAATGAATTCTGTAAAATATTAATTTCTTATGATAAAAGAAATATATAATAAGCTTATAAGCTTTGGGAATCATGTTAAGTTTCAGAGAATAACTGAGGGGTTATTTTGAGGATCTTGACAGACAAACCTATAGGGCTCTTGTCAATACGGGTTATTTGGAGATAACTAATGATGAAAGGTCATTAGCCATATGTTTTAAATATGCCAACATGAGGTAATTGTATGCAGTCGAAAATACATATTCCATTACTAGGGTTTTCTTAGTATAGAGAAGCTACTACTGTATCAGCAAATCGCCATATGAAACTGTAAAAATAGTCTCCAATGTATGTCTATTGGGCAAGATGGTATAAAAGCACAGGCAGTTGTATGGAGAGTAGATTCTCATACCTTGAGATCTCCATCACGGACCAGCACCATCACCACGGACTGGATACGTAAGAACTTATAATTGCTTCCTTTCTCTTTTTAACCTGATAGTTCATAACACTTAACAAAAGAAGTATTTCTTTCCATTTTTGTAACCACTTTTTGAATGAACATTAAATAAGCTTTTGTTTTATCCACACAATTCAAAGACTGATTTTCCTTTTATCTTCACCGTGCCCTTATCTAAAATAAGGAAGTGTTCATTTTTCTAACAAATTCACATCTGGACGGGGGCTCCTCTCTAATCCAATATTTTGCAATCAATTTTCTGGTAATAAACAATAATCTCGCAATTGCTATTTTGGTCATGTTGTCTGTTTTTATTTCCTTAAAGGAACTCTAACAGCACAGGATGACTGTTCAAACCAAGTGTTTTCCCTCAATCGTCACCCCCCTCTCAAGGGTCCGATATTCATAGTGCCAGAGAAAGGCGTAGATAAATGGAAACCAAGTACGTGAGAAAGTGAAATTTAAACAATTGGCCCCGCTGTGAAACACCGAGAGCTTGTACTTTGTTTGAACAGTAGTTTCGTGCTGACAGAGTCCCTTTAATAGAGCAATCAATTGGAATGTCAAATCTGCCCCCAACATATACATTTGTATCTCCTAAATCTATAACTTCCTGTATGTCCTTAACAATGGTAAGGAGATATTAAGCGTGTCTATCAGTCATCCTCAGACTGCGGACCATACAGAACTGATGAGAGACAGGCAGTGTCACAAATGAACATTTACATCCAGGTACTTTATAAATGACATGTTCTTTCATTGATGTTTTCTTTCTATTCTTCTCCATCTTGTCCAGACGTCATAATGACTTTTGACATCCACAGCTTGTGTCTACAGACTTCCATCTTCTCCAGTCTTCTGCAACACATCCCAACAAGCAGCCCTTCAAAATAAGAGTCATTATAATGCTCCTAAATAAAAATATCTACCCTAACCTGAATAATTGCCCCTCGCTGTGCTTCCTGAATCAAATATGACCCCCACATTGCCCCTCTTAAGGTATGCTTTCTAAATATCGCCCTCTATTCTAAAATATTTCCTCCACACCATCCCCCTTTATGATTTATAACCACTATACTACTCTCCTTATCAACTACAGCCTCCACACAATTCTGACTTAAGAGCGATGACCGCCACAAATGTCCTCATTATGAATTATAACCACCACACTGTTTTCTCATATTAGTATAACCGCCAGACTGTTGGCCCTTATAAACTATAAAGGCCACACACTCTGCTTTTATGAATTATAACTGCCACACTAACCACCCTTATGAACTTTAACTTTCACACTGCTCCCTTATGAACTATGGCCTCTCCACTGAGTATCCTCACACTGTACCTATCTCCATACCATCCCCCCTTTTTATACCGTCTCCCACAAGCTGTCCCTCTCCATACTATATCCCACATGCTGCCCCCTCTCAATACTTGCCCATCATGCTGCACCCTCTCCATACTGTCCCATACATGATGCCATCTCTCCATAATGACCCCCACAATCTGCCTAATCTCCATGCTGTGCACCCCACAAGCTATCATTCTCCATACTGAACTTACAGTGTCCCTTCCACGATGCTCTCTAGCACATTTCTCCCGTCTTACACCATGTTCCCCCATACTGCCCTCTCAAACTAACACCATCACACCAAAATTATAGTCTTCTGTGTCTTCAGTTCCTATGGAGAGCTTACCTTAATGCCATCTTCATCGCCTCTGAGGTACAGCTGTGATGTCAGCAGTATAATAAGGTGACCTCATCATGATCCTACACATCGCGGCTGATGGGGATGAGCGCTCCCTCTCTGCCATGCCAATTGTTTGTGCAATTATGTTCATGTGTATGAGAGTCAGTTTGCAGGAATCTGAGCCAGCCATTAGTGTAACATCCGAATCAGAGAAGTGGTCGAGTTTCACTATTGGCGGAGGGGGGCAAAATGTCGCCCCCTGGGAAACATCTCAGACCGCCACCTGAGGCGAGATGCTCATCTCCCCTCAGGGTGCAAGTACTCCTGTGTTGGGGGACTTCTGACTCTTTCCCGACAGACGATGTCAGGGGAGAGAAGAATCTGGCCGATCCTTTTATTTTCTGTAGAGATAATTCACTGAATGATGATTTAATCAGAGGGTTTCTCATTGAGATCACGGGCAAGGGGGCTGAGCATTCCGGTGTATGAAACTTCACACATTCTGATGAGATTTTTCAAAACTAGTAGAAGACAAAAATGATGTACCTGCCTATATCAATGGATCAGTGTATAGCTATATATGAATCACTTACATACAGTGCATATCTATATATAATATACACAGAATATGCCCATGTATAATGCACAACTGTGTTTACTACATATGTGTATATAGTATACATTTATATATGTGGGTATGTTTTGTACCTGTGTGTATATATACTGTATATATAACAGGTACATTATATACTAATATATGCTCTACTTGGGGATGGGGTCAGTGGGTCAGTCCCAGTCTGGATTTGTCAGAGCAGTGATGGCAAGATGCAGCCTGTCAGAGAATACAGGCAGTGATTTAGTGTAAGCTCTATGGTCAGTGCTGTGTGGGTGAGAAACCTTGTCCCTGCGCTGACCACAGTTATCTGAGCTTCGGGATCACAGTAAGTTAATCACTGCTTGTAATATCTGACTGCAGCCAGCTGCCTCCTGTCATTATTGTTCTAAAATGAAAAATTCCCAGCCATTCTTTACTTTTTGTTCTGGGTGAAGTCATGAGGTCAATGAGATCCTGGACGGGCTGGAAGTATGTGCAGGGAGTCGGAGGCAATCTTGCCTTTCATAGTAATTGTAGTGTCTTGTGATGGTGTAGGTGTCTATCTGCCCTTTTTGCCACCTATCTGGTTACGTAAAATGCAATATCCAAGTAGTTGTTGTTGGTGAATTAAGGATAACAATGAACATGTCTTCACTCCACATTGGCAAGTATAATTCCCTCTACCTTGATGGTTTTATCATTTAAAATAGTAATTTTCTTTTCACTTTGACTCTAACACAGACCTTGATTTGTATGTTTCTACAGAAAGAAATTCATGAGAAATGATTTAACCCCACCATCATCTTTTGTGGTCTTTAAAGACTCAACATTGTGAGTAATTTTGACAACATACAATAACATTAATAAAAGATGAACAATTTATATAACTTTTGAATTCAAGTTTAACTTAACTTTTTTCCCACAAAGTTCATTTTCATCAATAGATCTTGACAATAAGTTCCACAATTTGATGTTTTAAAGGGAATCTGTCACCCCCCTGGGAGATATCACACCTCTACTATGGGCATACAGGTGATAGAAAAGTAAGTCTATACATACCTGTATGGCCTATAGTAGAGGTTTGATTGCAGAGAAAAGTGTTTTAATCAATTCTACTTTCCACGGGCTTGGCATCCGGGGTACGTCAAGAAATCCCTGCTTAACTGTTTATTATTCCCCAAAATCCCACCTATGGGGTTAGTAAAGGAGGAATCTTATAGACGCCTCTCCATTACTAACTTGGGCTTGAAGTGAGCTTGCAATACAAAACTGACATCAACCCCAACACTATTACCCCACTTGCCACTGCATCAGGGCAAGTGTGAAGAGCGAGGCTAAGCACCAGAATTGGTGCATCTTATGGATGCCCCATTTATGGACCAGCTGAGAGGGGGGACCACTTGTCAATTTGTTTTAGGGTCCCCATTTTAATAACCAGTAAAAGCTAAGTATAGAGCGGGGAGCTGATATTAATAGCCTAGGAACCGCCATGGGTATTACCCTCTTCCCAGGCTACAAACATCAGCCCACATCTGTCTGCTTTCCCGGGGCTGGGTATTTAAATATAGGGGAATCCCACTCCATTTTTTTCAGAAAATAATGTACTTTGTAATAAAATACATGTACAGTAAGTTACACACACAAAACACTGATTATACAGTTGTGCTCAAAAGTTTACATAACCCGGCAGAATTTTTGCTTTCTTGGCCTTGTTTCAGAGAATATGAATGATAACAAAAAAAAACATTTTCTCTACTCATGATTATTGGTTGGGTGAAGCCATTTCTTGTCAAACTACTGTGTTTTCTCTTTTTAAATTTTAATGCCAACCAAAAACATCCAAATGACCGTGATCAAAAGTTCACATACCCCAGTTCTTAATACCGTGTATTGCCCCCTTTAAAGGGAATCTGTCACCCCCTGGGCGATATCACACCTCTACTATGGGCATACAGGTGATAGAAAAGTAAATCTACACTTACCTGTATGGCCCATAGCAGAGGTCTGATTGCAGAGAAATCTGTTTTTATGAAGACTGTTTTCCAGAGGCTTGGCGTCCGGGGGATGACAAGCAAACCTCTCCTATCTTCTTAGTATTCCCCTAAATCGCCGCCTCTGGGCTAAATTACCATATGCCCCCCTACCCTGCACGTCACAGGGCCCTGTGACGTGACCTGCTCTGCCTCCCCACCCGCGCATACGCAAAGTGTCGTTCCCATGGAGCGCACTTTGCTTCTCTCCGGCCCCGATTGGCTGCGTACAGTGACTCACCGTCGCTTGCACAATACAAGGCTGTGGCGCAGTACGCAGCCAAACGGGGCCGGAGGGAAACAAAGTGCGTGGGAGGGGAGGCAGAGCAGGGCACGTCACAGGGCCTGTCACACTGACGTGCAGGAGAGGGGGGAAACATGGTAATTTAGCACAGAGGCGGCGATTTAGGGGAATAGTAAGCAGATAGGAGGGGTTTGCTTCGCGTCCCCCAGACGCCAAGCCTCTGGAGAACAGACTTTATAAAACCAGATTTCTCTGCAATCAGACCTCTGCTATGGACCATACAGGCAAGTATAGATTTACTTTTCTATACCCTGTATGGCCATGGTAGAGGTCTGATATTGCCCAGGGGGTGACAGATTCCCTTTAACATCAATGACAGCTTAAAGTCTTTTGTGGTAGTTGTGGATGAGGTTCTTTATTTTCTCAGAAGGTAAAGCTGCCCATTCTTTTGGCAAAAAGCTTCCAGTTCCTGTAAATTCCTGGGCTGTCTAGCATGAACTGCGCTCTTGAGATCTCCCCAGAATGGCTCAATGATATTGAGGTCAGGAGACTGAGATGGCCACTCCAGAACCTTCACTTTGTTCTGCTGTAGCCAATGACAGGTCGACTTGGCCTTGTGTTTTGGATCGTTGTCATGTTGGAACGTCCAAGTACATTCCATGCGCAGCTTCCGGGCTGATGAGTGCAAATTTGCCTCTAGTATTTGCTGATTGAATAAGGTGATGAGGGAATTATCTAAGGTCCTGCAAATCTCCCAACTGAGGACATCAGTATACCATCCTCAGACAGATAGCCTCGTGAAAAGGTTCAATAAAACTTTCAAGAATATGCTGAGGAAGGCTATAGAAAAGGATGGTAGAGACTGAGACTGTCTCCTGCCGTATCTGTTGTTCTCTTTCCGAAAGGTTCCACAGGCCTCCACTGGGTACTCGCCGTTTGAACTCCTGTATGGCCAACATCCACGGGTTCTCCTTGATATAGCAAAGGAAACCTGGGAAGCCGAAGTCACGCCCCACAGGAGCGTCATCGAGCACGTTGCTCTGATGCAGGAGAGGATTGCGAAGATGATGCCCATCGTAAGAGGACATTTCCTCCAGGCACAAGAAGCTGAGGCCAGGGTCTACAGCTGGTCAGCCAGACTGAGACAGTTCAATCCTGGAGACCGAGTCCTCGTGGTAATTCCTACCATGGAAAGTAAATTCTTGGCCAAGTGGCAAGGGCCATATGAGGTGGTGGAAAAGCTTGTGGTAGTGAATTATAAGATTCATCAACCAGGAAGATGTAAACCATACCAAATCTACCTCATCATTCTCATCAAGCCATGGCAAGACAGAGAGTCTGTTGAAACTTCGTGCTTGCTGGTCAAGCCAGAAGGTGAGGTTGGAGGAGTCGCAATAGCGGAGACGCTGACAAAGGCCCAGAAATAGCAGTGTAGGGAATTGCTGCAGAAGAACAGGGACCTGTTCTCAGAATTGCCTGGGTGCACAAAGGTCACATAACACGAGGTTCAGATGGAGTCACATGTGTGGGTGAATTTGAAGCTATATCGAATTCCTGGTGCTCGGCGAGAATTGATCTCCAAGGAAGTGGAGCATATGTTGAAACTTGGGGTCATTGAGGAATCCAAGATCTGATGGTCGAGCCCGATTTTCCTGGTTCCAAAACCCAATGGCGAATAGAGATTCTGCAATGACTATAGGAAGTTGAATGAGATCTCCAAATTTGACTCATATCCAATACCGCATGTCGATCAATTGATCGAGAGGTACATAACCTCCTTGGATTTAACGAAGAGATATTGACAGATTCCCCATGTCACAGGGTACCAAGGAGAAGACTGCATTTTCTACACCGGATGGATGCTTCCAATATGTTCGTTTGGACGGCAGGGGACCCCGGCCATGGACCGAATCCTTGCACCCCATAAGAAATATGCCACAGCATACCTGGATGATATTGCAAACTTCAGCCCAGACTGGGGAAGTCATCTGGAAAAGGTCCAAGCAGTGTTTTATGCTATTAGGAAGGTGGGGTTTTCAATAAATACAAAAAAGTGTGCCATGGGGAAAGAAGAAACCAAATAGCTGGGTTATGTAGTAGGTAGAGGCGAGATCAAACCCCAAATCGGTAAAGTGGAGGCAATCCAAATCTGGCCAAGACCACTGTTGAAGAAACAAGTTAGAGCCTTTCTAGGAATCGTGGTATACTACAGGAGGTTCATCCCAAACTTCGCCATGATGGCCACACCCCTGATTGACTTCCTTAGGGGGACAAAATCAGCAATGGCCAAATGGACTGCAGAAGCGGAGATGGCCTTTCATGAACTAAAAGTGGCTCTGTGTAGACAACTAGTTCTGGTTGCCCCTGACTTCAGGGATGAATTTATAAACCAGACATGCACCTCAGATGTCAGTTTAGGAGCAGTCCTTTCTCAGAAGATACACGAAGAGGAGCACCTGGGACTTTATCTAAGTAGGAAGCTATCCGCATGTGAAATTAATTATTCCATTGTAGTAAAGGAATGCTTGGCCACAAAGTGGACACGTTACTGTACTATCTGCTTGGATGAAAGTTTAAATTGGTATCAGACCATGCCCTACTCAGGTGGATGAGTGAGAAAAAAGAGAAAAATGCTAGTCACCCCCTGGTTTTTAGTCCTACAGGATTTCAGCTTCTATGTGGAACATAGAGCTGGGAAGCTACATGGGAATACTGATGACCCATCAAGAATCCCCTGTCTAGTAGTAGAAGGTGGCAAGCCCCACGGCTTTAGGCAGAGGGGGAAAGTATGTAAGGCAGCTACCAGGTATATAGTTTATGGGAGGTATGTGTCACAGAGATGGTTGTCATCTGTGATGTAATCCTGGAATGTTGCTCTAGTGCACGTAAGCTCTAAGAGGTTTGTTTGGTGGATCCGGGACCAGGTTTTACAGGCAGCCATAAGAGACGGGCGTGGTTATGAGGTTAAAATTGAGTCATTTGTTGGACACATTGTTTGTGTATGGAGTGAGAAGGCCTCTCTGTGTTGTTATCTCCAGACTGAGCCAGTGTTCTCAGCAATATCCAGCTTGTGTGCCCACAGGACTACCTAACCAGATACTTTGGCTAAAGGACTGTCTATTTTGTTTTGCCTGTGCTAAAGGCTGTTTGTTTCCCTTTTGCATCGAAAAACACATGTATATCTTAAATAAACCATTTAAAAAAATGATTTGGGGTCCCCCCTACTTTTGATAACCAGGCCAGGTAAAGCAGGGCTTATATTATCAAGCTGGGAAGATCCTTGGATATTGGCCCTTTCCCAGCCTAAAAAGAAAAGCCAGCAGACACCCCAGAATTGGCGCTACTTATGAGATGCGCCAATTCAGGCACTTTGCCGCCATGAGTATGGACCCATATTCAGCTGGATCTTTTATGCTGAAGGGGGGTCCTGCCTACACACTCCCCTGTGATGACCTCACAAGGGTTGGTGTCCGCCCTTCATGGTTTTATTAAAATTAATATTAACTTCTCGCTGGTTGATCGCAGAAGTGCACAAGTGACGCCATATTTTTTATTACGAATTTACCTTTCTTTAGATACTAGACATGACATGGCTGTCGTCCTTTATTATGGTACTTTTGAGCCACAGCTCACCGGAAGTGCTCACAGATCCAGAAAAATGTGCATATCGTTCCTTATCTAGCCCCTCTGCTAAAAATGTGGGTCCCATCATTATCGGAATTATAGAACTTCCGATATTTCATATTTCATGTCGGTGCCTTAAAGTCTGGAGATTGCAGCTGAGACTGTCCTAGCTATTGTGAATCCTGCCACAGAATTCCTTTGAAGTTTAAGGAGCAGTTCCCTCTTTCATTCAATCTCTACCCATATGCTGAGGTGTCTATTTATCACAGGTGTATGCTATTACAAGCTCCATTTGTATGGTAATTAGTTTGCCACCTCTGGTCTGCACTGCTATTGGCATAGCAACAGCTCCTTAGATTGTGAGCTCCTCTACTGTGACAGATGGTAGATAGGTGAGGTGGGGGCTTGGAGGGGGAGAGATTCTCAATATTTTCTATTTAATATTTTCTATGACATATAGCAATAAAACATTAGTGTCTGCAATATATTGTGTAATGTTGTGTTCAGTAGAAATTGCATAATAAATTGTGCAAGCTAAAATTTTGGGTCTGAAGTAACATTTTTGTTACGGATCCGGGTGGTGGAACCTCTGTGCTGCGGTGCAAGGAGGGACCTGAGGGGCGTAACTAGGTATCAACTCGGACTGCCCAAGGTCGCACGGCGGCTCAATCGACTCCGTGAACCAGGGAAGGACCGAGCAGAGGGACCAGGTGCTACTCTGGGCCAGTCCTTGTATGGGAGCAGGTGACTCCCACGGGTCAGAAGGCAGGGACTGACCGGTACAGCAGATGAGCACGGCAGGCAGGCTGACAGGTGGTCCGGATAGACGGACTGGCAGACACCACAGGTAACTGGCAGGAGCCTCCAGGTAGGCTGGCTGGTAGGCGCGGCAGGTAACTGATACGTTCTCCGGGTAGGCAGGCAAGCCTGGCCCATAGACAGACTGGCGGGTTTGGACCGTAGGCAGACAGTCGGGCTGGAGAGTGTTCTTGGCTGGCGAAGACAGGTAGACAAGCTGGCGGACGGGACGTCAGGCTGGCAGACAGGTAGACAAGCTGGCGGACTGGACGTCAGGCTGGCGGACTGGACGTCAGGCTGTCGGACTGGACGTCAGGCTAGCGGACTGGACTGGTAGTCAGGCTGGCGGACTGAACTGGAAGTCAGGCTGGCGGACTGAACTGGTAGTCAGGCTGGCGGACTGAACTGGAAGTCAGGCTGGCGGACTGAACTGGTAGTCAGGCTGGCGGACTGAACTGGTAGTCAGGCTGGCGGACTGAACTGGTAGTCAGGCTGGCGGACTGAACTGGTAGTCAGGGTGGCAGACTGGCTGGCGGACTGAACTGGTAGTCAGGCTGGCGGACTGAACTGGAAGTCAGGCTGGCGGACTGAACTGGTAGTCAGGCTGGCGGACTGAACTGGTAGTCAGGCTGGCGGACTTAACTGGTAGTCAGGCTGGCGGACTGAACTGGTAGTCAGGCTGGCGGACTGAACTGGTAGTCAGGCTGGCGGACTGAACTGGTAGTCAGGCTGGCGGACTGAACTGGTAGTCAATAGGAAAAGAAAATCCCGGCACTCAAGTGTTGATAATTAGTTGGTTTATTCCACAACTCACAAAAAGACGTTTCAGCCTGTCCAAGGCTTTTTTCAATTGTGGTTAAATACATTCAGTCAAGATATTTATAAATAAATCCACGGAAATGACATAATTCTCATTAACATAAAAAAGAAGACCGACAAAATAATATGCAACAAAACTATCCAAAAACATACAAAAATTAAACAATAATAATAAACTTAAATTGCAAAACATCAATAACAAGTGAATTTATATACCTAAATAATCCCTAACCAAATATAAATATATAAATCGCAGATTATGGATTCCATTTCATGAATGTACCATATTTTAATATTTACATAAATGTTCTAATCTACATTTCTCAATATTCTTTTTATTAAATATATTCAACATTTTATAATTTTTCTAGAAAAGATTTTTAATGTTTTAAGATTTTTTAATATTGTTTAAACAATACTGCTCATTATATTTATGCATGCAACTGATTCCTTGTAAACAACCTGCATCAAGTGACTAAATCTATCCTTTGTTCTCTTTCTCCTCGATATTATACTAATAAATGCCTTATAAATAGATCAGTATATTGCCGCATTCCCATAGATCCCAATTCACATCATAAGAAAAAATTCACCATATTGTTCCTTTATCACTTTATATCTCATTATCTCAATCTATCCCATTCAGAAAGTTATAGTTACACATAAAGCTACCAATGAAGGAATCATCGCAGACATACGGGAATAGAGAAAGTCTACATTCCAAGTGATTCTCACCTCCCACAGACCGTTATCTGAGATAAGAGAGGCTCTTAAATTCATCCTCTGTCATCCTCTATCCCCTGACCTGAACCTTATTTATTTTGTTAAAGGTGACAATGTAATTAATTGTCCATCCGTGACTCCCGGAATTACCGCAAATACATAGGGAAGCCGTCTATCTTGCATCACCTCTCATCTCCGTTCTCCAATTTTTATCACAGCAAAAAATGGCAAGTATAATATGCAACCTATTTGTTCTCATGCTGATGTTTCAGAAATTCATCGCATCTGTGATGTCTAAAAAGAAAAATAGGATGTATATATTACTCATTATCCTGATCACATAATACCACTAACATTGTATTCTCGATTCAGGCCATTAGGATATAAAGTTCCCAAAGTATATATCCAAAAGGCTTCTCTGCGTAAAAGGATTTTTTTAATACTACCTCCCCTTCTAGGTGTATCTATTTGTTCTAACACTTGATATTTCAATTGGGCTACTGAATGCCCTTTTTCCTTAAAATGTAATGGAAGGGGAAACGAAGTATCACCACACCTGATAGTGGATTTATGTTTATTAACTTGTGTTCCCACTGACTGCATTGTTTCTCCAATATATGAAAAGCCGCACGGACATTTTATCTGGTAAACCACATTTGTAGACTTACATGTGAAGAAGCCCTTAATACTAAATCTTTTTCCCGTCCTAGAATGGCTAAAATATTCCCCCTTAATTACATTACTACATTGGGCACAGTTCAAACAAGGATATGTTCCTTTATTTTTTGTTGAGAGAAAAGTCTGTCTAGGAATTATTGCATCGCTCCCAACATCCGCCCGTACCAGTTTATCTTTCACATTGGGCAATCTCTTGTTACAGATGAGGGGAGGTACATTAAATTCCATCACACTCGGATATGCCTGCCCCAGAATATGCCAATGTTTCTTTATAATTTGATCTACTTTTAAATTGACTGGATGATATTCCCTCACAAAGCATATACGTGATTCATTCCTTCTACTCGGGATTTTTATCAGTAACTACCTCTCTCAATGCCCTATCTAAAATACGTTGGGGACAGTCTCTCAATCTAAAGTTTTCACACATTTCCATAATTCTTTTTGAACAGGTAGAGGGGTTAGTGACAATTCTGGTCACTCGCTGAAACTGTGATTTGGGGATAGCCTTTTTAACAGAATGTGGATGTGACTCGCCCCCTTGGGCCGTGGGGCACTCGGATCCGGGCGGTAGGGAAACGATGGGAGTAGTGGTGGCACCCCGGTTCCGTGGCTCAGGGTGGTCAGACCAATGGTAGTCTGCTATGCTCTATTGATAATGTCCGACTACGCCACCCGTGGATTGCGGTTATTAGGAACCGCCGCTGCATGCAGACCGCTGGGGCTGATGAGGTGTGCAGCTAGGGTAGTGTGACTCCCCACGGGAAGAGTGCAGCCCCAGGGCAGTATAATGGATGTTGGGAGTGATGGTAGTGAGAGTCCCAGTGCTGATAGTGCTGGAGGAGCAAGGAGCACGCAGACAACAGGTTGCAGTCCAGGGTCTTTACTAGAACAGGTAAATTGACCAACAAACAGTTCCAGCTAGGAGGGGACCTGGATGTCTGAGAGCAACGGGGAAATTGGCCCTGGTCAGGGTGAGGGTGTAGGCCTACCGTGCTTTCTGCGCTCCTTCTGGCTATCTCCTCGTTATAGGGTAACAGCCCACGTTTCCGAGCTTTCCGTGTATTCTCGCCTGTATGGCCTGCGACGTGGGTTCCTTTCTGCTCCCAGCCTTGTACGGCTTTACTGGTCCCTTCGGTTGTGGCAGGGCCTCCAGGCTTCTTAGGCCAAGGAATATACAGTCCCTTGCAGACTGGTTCTCTGCTGGAGGATGTAGAATCCTCCCAGCCTCAGACACCAAAGTCTGGTAAAGTCAGTCTCTTGTCTGCCAAGACAGGCTTGCTTCGCCTCTTGTCTCTGGCTTGTGGCTCTCCTCCTGCCACACTTCCTCTTAGGTGCAGTGCAACTGTCTGTCCCTGCTCTGCTCTGGGACAAGTCTCAGTCCTGAGACAGGCCTTCAAGTTCTCTCTAACCCTGCCCCCAGCACCAGCTTTTATAGGGGCAGCCTGCTCCCCCTACTGGCCTGAGACAGGAGGCATTGCATGCTAATGTTCCCCTGACTAGAGAACCTCCCCCTTGCTCTCAGACACAGCTTTAATTACACTTGTGGCATCCAGGCCAGGGTGACACAGATGTGCACTCCTAAAATGTAGGATACTATTCCTGTCTGTATCTTTTTTATATAAATCTGTCTCGAAGTCCCCTTTCTCATTTCTAACCACCATAGTGTCCAGAAAATTCATCCTCTCAATGCTATGTGAAATAGTAAATTTTAATTCATTCCACACACTATTCAAATCATCATAGAATGTCATTAGGGTTTCTTGTGGCCCCTCCCATACGCAAAGAATATCATCTATGAACCTAAACCAGGCTCTTCCATGTATTTTGAATAGAGGATGTTCATAGACATAATGTTCCTCAAAAAATGACATGTATGCATTTGCGTATGGGGGGGCCACATTCGCACCCATTGCCGATCCCCTCTTCTGTTTATAATACACATCCTGAAACAAGAAATAGTTCTCATACAAAACTATTTCTAATAGCTCCATTACTATATCCCTTTGGATTTCTGGGAATTCATTTATCTCCAGAAGCCACCTCACTGCGTTTAATCCTTTTTGATGTTCTATTGATGTATATAAACTTATCACATCTATCGTAATGATGATGGCATCTGAAGATATATTATGAACGGTTTTAATTTTTTTCAAAAAATCTCCTGTATCTAATAAAAAAGATTTACTCTTCTTTACTAAGGGGGTCAAAATATGTTCCAATGTTATAGATAGAGGGGATAATACCGACTCTGTAGACGCCACAATTGGTCTACCCGGGGGATCAATCAAAGTTTTGTGCACTTTTGGTAATATATAAAATACTGGGGTAATAGGATCATCTTTAATCAAAAAATCAGCCAACTTTGAATCAATATTGCCCCTTAATTTATACCTATCTACCACTATCTCAATTTTCCTCTGTATATCCTTCAATGGGTTCCCTTTTAATGGTTCATAAGTTAGAGAAATCTGATAGCTGTCTCATTATCTCCCCAATATATCTCTCTCTGTCCATTATTACAATTGATCCCCCTTTGTCAGCGGGCTTTATCTCTATCGTCTTATCATCCTGTAGAAGTTTAAGGGCTTCCCTTTCATTCATGGTTAAATTATTACTGTGAAAAAAACCTCCTAATTGTGTCCGATTCAATAGGGATTCAACCTCTCTTGCAACAAAGCTAATATGTTTCTGTCGGATGATAAATCTTGGGTGGTGAAAAACTACTCTTAACTCTCAAATCTAGATCTGATAACTTCAAACATTCCTCCTTATCTACAACAGATCTAATTGGTGCCGGTGGTGGTATAGTAGAGAAATGCGTTTTTAACCTTACATTTCTAAAAAAACTATTTAAGTCCATATCTAATTGAAAACCATTCAGTTTTGACATAACACCAAAAGATAAACCTTTCTGTAGCAGTTCTATTTGTGACGTTTGTAAAGTCTTAGAGGAAATATTAATTACTAACATGTCCTTAGTACCTGCGACCTTGTTATCATCGCTGGAGTAGTTCCTCCTGTGGTGGCGACAGGCTCTCCTCGGTTTCTTCTGAAATGTCGTCCCCTTCCTCTCCTGAAAAAAGGACGTTGCGGATTCCAAGAGCCTGAAGTATCACTCCCAGAATCTGAAGAGTATTGACTGCTACGAAAAAAACGTCTAGGGTATCTTTCATGACCAAATACTGGATCCCGCCACTTGTAAACTTTATTCATGAGGTAATCCTCTGTATCTCTAGCAAACTTTCGGTGTTTTCTTTCCTGTAGATCTTTACGAAAATTATCCATGGAGGTATTTAGAGAGTCTTTCAGGACAGTCAATTCATCCAGTTTTAAACAAGTACTCAATTGTGTTTCTATATTGTTTATTTCAGTCCCCAAGTCAGTAATAGCTTTTTGTAGTCTATCAATTGTCAAGAGAATTAAGTCCAGTGAACACTTATTAATAATCTGTTCAAATCCATCGCAGAAAGCCAAATCATCTGAGAAAAGAGTTGGGCGTAGGTGCACTCTCAACCCTCGTGGTATTCGTTTCTCTTTGTAATATTCAGTTAGTGTTGCTGCATGGAGTTCATAAGAAATCAGCCTTCTTGTCTCTTTTCCAAATCTCGTCTCTTAAATTCACTTGTAGGTATCATAAGAAACTCTGTCGAGATTGTGGATTGAGAAATAATCTTTGCAGCCTCCTCTTCATTAAAAGTTTTTCTTACCGCTGCCATCAGGAAAGACGTGTGCTCGTACTTCAAGCAATCAGTATAAAGAAGGAATAGTCGGCACTCCGTGTAGCTAGGGTGGTGCTCTTTTCCTATAGACATTGTTTTCCACGTGCACCACCCTAGCTACACGGAGTGCCGACTATTCCTTCTTTATACTGAACTGGTAGTCAGGCTGGCGGACTGAACTGGTAGTCAGGCTGGCGGACTGAACTGGTAGTCAGGCTGGCGGACTGAACTGGTAGTCAGGCTGGCGGACTGAACTGGTAGTCAGGCTGGTGGACTGAACTGGTAGTCAGGCTGGCGGACTGAACTGGTAGTCAGGCTGGCGGACTGAACTGGTACTCAGGCTGGCGGACTGAACTGGTAGTCAGGCTGGCAGACTGAACTGGTAGTCAGATAGTAAGGTTTTAATATTAGAGTTAGAACTGTCCCATAAGGTTTGCCGTGACGTGGTGGGATGGCTTTTACATTATTTTGATCAAAATGATGTTAACTAAATACACTTTATTATTTATCATTTTTATGCACTTGTGATTTATCCATTTACTTTCAGTTCTTTGGGTATTTTGCTTGTCTTTGGTTTTTCTCTGTCTAGTGGCCTTATGTGAACATGCATTTAAATTTTGCATGCACATCAATTTACGTTTCAGTTCAGACTCCCAGGTTTTTTCTTGATAGACTAGCAGCGGGACCTGAGGGCTGAAGCAGAGTTTAGAACACAGAGCTACAACCTTGCACGGGCACCTCCAATTGGAGGAGGTGCCTTTTATATGAGAAGTCCTCCGGCCATTGGCCGGGGACTCCTTAGGATGCCGCGCGTGGCCCCTTTAAGAGGGAGGGAGCGCGTGCCCGGGAAGCTGTGCACGCCGGCAGCAGCAGGAGAGCCGGAAGACGCCGGCAGCAGCAGGAGAGCCGGAAGACGCCGGCAGCAGCAGGAGAGCCGGAAGACGCCGGCAGCAGCAGGAGAGCCGGAAGACGCCGGCAGCAGCAGGAGACTCGGAAGACGCCGGCAGCAGCAGGAGAGCCGGAAGACCCCGGCAGCAGCAGGAGAGCCGGAAGACGCCGGCAGCAGCAGGAGAACCGGAAGACGCCGGGCAAGGAGCGCAGCGGTAAGGGGGACGGAGTTTCTGCCTGTAAGGGGGACGGAGTCTCTGCCTGTAAGGGGGCAGAGACGCAGATGCTACAATTTTAGCTGAATGGAATTTGACTAAATGGAATATTTAATTGTTTCATTCTATTTTTCATTAATTAATGTAAATCACCTCAAGAATTAGCAAACTTCTTTTATATTTTGAAGCCTCCATTCTTTAAACTGGGGTGAATTTTAGAAGATTACAATAACGAGGCCCTTCAAAGTAATTTCCAAAGTAAACAGGTCCCAAAAATGCAGTTTATTTTTACATTTCTTTGAAAATATTAAAAATTGTTGCTAAAATGTTCAGGATGTTTGGTAAATAATGTCATCATAAAGTAGACATGTGGTAAAGGTGGCAGTGAGCTCTTTACCCCTCAGTCTTCATTTTGTGGTGCAGCATGTCTCAAGGTATATATTATCTATAGGCTTACTTCTCTTTACCCTGTGTATCTATATAAAGATCATTTATTTTTTTTGCCGAGTTAGCCATATTATGGCTTGTTTTTTTGTGGGATGGTTTGGCGTTTTTATTTATAATTTTTTTTTACCGCTTTTTATTCACTTTTTTGTCAGTATGATGAACAAGCGTAATTTTTGTCGTGTTTTTTAGTTATTTTTTTTACAGCCATAGCCAAACGGAATAAATACCGTGACAGATTTATAGAACGGGTCGTTCCGGACGCGGCGATACCAATTATGTGTATGTATTTTAGTTTATTTTTGTTCTATCACAAACGCCGCATTTTAAGCGGCAAAATGGATTTTAGTAATTTGTGTGCCCTTTTTATGTGTTTTCTTAACTTTTTTACATATTTTATTTCACTTTTTTACTTTTTCACTAAGTCCCACTGTGGGGCATGTGTAATTTTCACTTTCATCGCTTGTCTCATACACTGCAGTACTCCTGACCTGCAGTGCATGAGACCTGTCAGTGAGTCACTGACTCACAGACTGTGTCTGTGACACTCAGCTTCTAGCTGGATCTCCGAGGCCACCGTACCCTGGGATCATCACATTATCTCAGGGTACCATGGTAACCATCGGAAAAAGTGATTCTCACCACTAACCACTTGAATAGCACTGTTACGATTGAAAGCGGCCCTGATCGCCATCGAAACTGCAGGGTGTCAGCTGCCATATACAGCTGACACCAGTGGGAATCGCCTCCGCCGGGTGACGCTATTCACTTATGCCTCATCAACGGATTTTAATGGTGCTAAGGCATAAATACCCTTTATTGCTGCTGTAAAAATGCGCTACCTCGGTCGTTAAGGGTCTAAGCTCCAGCAGTCACGTGTTTTAGTCATGACATCACGGCTGTAGCCTGAAAACAAAGACCAGGGCAGTAGCAAAGAGGAATTGCTGACACTGAGGAGGATGAGTATCCCTGATTTCCCTATTTTTTCCTAGGGCAAGCCTAAGGGCATTACAAGAGTTAACACAGGAATTCCCTTTAAGTAAAATTATTTGATACAATAAAAGCATATATAAAAAAATCACAATGCACTTGTCATACAAGTAAAGAGCACACACCAAACACATCACACAAGCACAGCGCAGACTTGAGAGATGTCACACAAGCACAGCGCAGACTTGAGAGATGTCACACAAGCACAGTGCACAACCCACACAAGTAGATGTGCACATATCAAACAGATCACAAGAATAAGCTGCACACATCTTACAAGTATTCCAACACGCATCTTAGAAGTGCAAGACATACCGGTGAACGGAGGAATTCTGAAGAGACTAGTTAGAATCGCTCTACATTCAGATTCTAAAAATGTCGTTCTGGAGGAATAGAAAAAGATAGATGTTACAATATGTCACCAACTTATTCATTCCATGTGTAGAAGACTTGATGCTGTCCTTATCATAGAGGTCATACAAAATACTAGATATAGTAGTTTTGGTGTAGGGTGCATTCATTTTTGCATCACCGAATTTGGGTAAAACTGAAGATTTTGTAATGAAACTTATGATATTAACATTACTTTCATGCTGTGGGTGAATAAAATGTTCTGTGAAACTATCTTGTCAGTATTTTGGAAACTGTTCTTGTGTTCAGTGAGGTATTTGTAACGGGTCTGGGAGGTGGAACCTCTGTGCAACTATACAAGGGGGCAGTCCATGTAAGGAAGCGGGTGGCTCCCAGGGAAGACGGGCAGGTAGTCACGGCAAGTGACAGGGACAGTCTCTGGGTAGAGGGGCAGGTAGTCACGGCAAGTGACAGGGACAGTCTCTGGGTAAAAGGACGGGTACTCACGGCAAGTGACAGGGACAGTCTCTGGGTAGAAGGACAGCAGGCAGGTGGCTGGTGAGCGCTCCCAGGTGAGCGGGCGAGAGTCTCTGGACGGGCAGGTGGTCACGGCAAGTGACGGCAGAGCCTCCAGGTAGACTAGCAGACAGGTAGCAGGTGAGCAGGCAAGAGTCTCTGGACAGGCAGGTGGTCACGGCAAGTGACGGCAGAGCCTCCAGGTAGGCTAGCAGACAGGTAGCAGATGAGCGCTCCCAGGTGAGCAGGCGAGAGTCTCTGGACAGGCAGGTGGTCACGGCAAGTGACGGCGGAGCCTCCAGGTAGGCTAGCAGGCAGGTAGCAGATGAGCGCTCCCAGGTGAGCGGGCAGGCTGGTCCATAGACAGACTGACAGGTGTAGGAAAGCAGACCGTCGGACCGCAGGCTAGCAAGCAGGTAAACGGATATCAGGCAGGTATCAAGCAGGAATCAGGCAGGTAACTGGCAGGAAACAAGCAGGAATCTGGCAGGTGACTGGCTGGTAACTGGTAACGGGACCTGAGGGCTGAAGCAGAGTGAAGGCTTTGCAACAACATTGCTCGGGCACCTCCATTTTGGAGGAGGTGCCTTAAATATGGGAGGTCCTCCGGCAATTGGCCGGGGACTTCTTAGGACGGCGCGCGCGGTCCCTTTAAGAGAGGGGGAGCGCGCGCGCGCCCTAAGCACACTGCCGGGGAAGGAGCGCGTGCCGGAAGCAGCGGGGAGAGAAGCGCTGGAGGACGCCACGCCAGGAGCGGGGAGGTGAGAGGGACGGCGTCTCTGCCTAGTACGGGGCAGAGACACCGATGCTACAGTACCCCCCCCTTTAGGCCCCCTCTTTTTTTGGCCAGAAAGAAATTTTTCAAGGAGAAGCGGGGCGTTGATGTTCTCCCTGGGTTCCCAAGTTCTCTCCTCAGGCCCAAACCCCTTCCAATCTACCAGAAAAAAGGTCTTTCCTCTTACCCTCTTGGAGGCCAGAATACTCTCTACCTCAAAGACGTCATCAGCGGAAACCGGAGCAGGAGGGGCACCTGGATTATTGGAAAAAGAGTTAAAGACAACGGGTTTGAGGAGAGATACGTGGAAGGAGTTGGGAATTCGTAGGGTGGCCGGGAGTTTTAATTTGTAGGCCACAGGGTTAATTTGCCTGAGGACTTCGAAGGGACCGATGAATCGAGGGCCCAACTTGAAGGAGGGTACTTTGAGCCGCACATGTTTGGACGAGAGCCAAACCTTGTCTCCCGGACGGAATTGAGGCGGATCCAGACGTCTCTTATCAGCATATCTCTTCATCCGCTCAGAGGACAGAAGAAGAGCGGACCTGGTACTCTCCCAAATAGTAGAAAATTCGCTGACAAGAGACTCCGCAGCAGGGTTGTCCACAGAAAAGGAGACAGGGAGCGGAATCCGGAGGTGCTGGCCATAGACAATAAAGAACGGGGACTTGGAAGAGGATTCGCTCTCGTGGTTATTATAAGAGAACTCGGCCCAAGGAAGGAGGTCCACCCAATCAGAATGGTGGGCATTAACAAAGTGCCGGAGATAGCTGGTAAGGATCTGATTGATCCGCTCCACTTGACCATTGGACTGAGGGTGGTAAGCGGAGGAGAAGTCCAGGGTGACGTCCAGCAGTTTACATGTGGCTCTCCAGAAGCGTGAGGTAAACTGAACCCCTCGATCCGACACGATGTGGAGGGGTAGGCCATGGAGACGGAAGATATGGCGAATAAAGTCCTTAGCCAGCTCAGGTGCAGACGGAAGACCAGGCAGGGGAATGAAGTGGGCCATTTTAGAGAAGCGGTCCGCGACCACCCAAATGACAGTACACCCGGCAGAGACAGGAAGATCGGTAATGAAGTCCATAGCGATGTGTTGCCACGGGGCAACAGGTATGGGAAGCGGCAGGAGATGACCAGCTGGTAAGTGTCTGGGAATTTTGTTGCGGCCACAAGATGAACAGGCAGAGACGAAGTCTACCACATCCTTATGCAGGGTAGACCACCAGTAATGCCGGGAAATGAGTTGGAAGGTCTTCTTTTGACCGGGATGGCCAGCCAGTTTAGAAGAATGACCCCAGCGAAGAACCCTCTCACGGTCTGGAGGCGCCACGAACGTCTTGCCGGGTGGAAGACGAGTCAAATCCAAGGGGGCCACATTCATCACCTTGGAGGGGTCGATAATGTGCATAGGCTCCTCCTCTTGGTCGGAGGACAGGAAGGATCGGGACAAGGCATCAGCTTTGACATTTTTGTCCGCCGGGCGGAAATGAAGGATGAAATCGAAGCGGGCAAAGAACAAAGACCACCGGGCTTGACGTGGATTAAGTCTCTGGGCATTTTGGAGATATGCCAGGTTCTTGTGATCCGTATAGATGATCACCGGGTATAGAGCCCCTTCAAGCAGGTAACGCCACTCCTCCAGCGCCAATTTAACGGCAAGCAGTTCTCGGTCTCCTATGGAGTAATTGCGCTCAGAGGAGGAGAAGATTTTAGAGAAAAAGCCGCAGGTTACCATTCTCCCGGAGGAAGACTTCTGGGTGAGCACCGCTCCGGCACCAGAGGAGGAGGCATCAACCTCCAGGTAGAACTGTTTGTTGCAGTCCGGACGGTGCAGCACAGGGGCAGAGGAGAAGGCTTGTTTCAGGGAAAGGAAGGCCTCCTCAGCTTCGGATGACCATACCTTGGGATTTGCTCCCTTACGGGTGAGCGCAGATATGGGCGCAGTCCGTGACGAGAAGTGAGGAATGAAGAGACGATAGTAATTAGCGAAGCCCAGGAATCGCTGTATCGCCTTCAAGCCCTCCGGACGGGGCCACTTTAGGACAGCAGAGAGCTTCTCGGGATCCATTCGCAAGCCTGTCTGGGAGATAACATAGCCCAAGAAAGGAAGAGAGGTCTGCTCAAAAAGGCACTTCTCGTATTTAGCATAGAGGTGGTTCTGCCTGAGCCTAAGCAGGACCTGACGAACATCCCTCCGGTGTGTGGGAAGATCCGGAGAGAAGACCAAGATGTCGTCCAGGTATACCACCACGCAGGAGTAAAGAAGGTCACGGAAGATGTCGTTGACCAGTTCTTGGAAGACGGCGGGAGCATTGCAGAGACCGAAGGGCATCACACGGTACTCATAGTGTCCGTCCCGGGTATTAAATGCTGTTTTCCACTTGTCTCCCTGACGGATACGGACCAGGTTATAAGCTCCACGTAGATCCAGCTTGGAGAAGATCCTGGCGCCTTTAAGACGATCAAATAACTCAGAGATGAGCGGAAGGGGGTATTTATTTTTAACCGTGATCTGATTGAGTCTTCTATAGTCAATACAGGGGCGTAGCGAGCCGTCTTTCTTTTTGACAAAGAAGAATCCGGCTCCAGCCGGGGAGGTAGATTTCCGGATAAATCCCCTAGCCAGATTCTCTTCAATGTACTCAGACATGGCCCGGGTCTCGGCTGCAGACAACGGGTAGATACGCCCACGGGGAGGAGTGGTGCCAGGTACCAGGTCGATCAGGCAGTCATATGGCCTATGGGGTGGCAATGTCTCTGCTTCCTTCTTACCGAAGACGTCCGCATAGGGCCAGTAAGGAGCCGGGAGACCTGGTAAATTAGCTGGAGTAGGCGGAGGGCGAACTGGGCGGACCGGAACCAGGCAGGTCCTATGGCAGTCTGGACCCCATCGGAGTACTTCACCGGATCGCCAGTTCAATACGGGTTCGTGTGTCTGGAGCCAAGGTAGACCTAGCAACAGGGAGTGAGAAAGTCCGGACAACACATGGAATGAGATTTCCTCAGAGTGCAGCATTCCCACCTGCAGGGTTATGGGTTCAGTGACGAGCAGGATGGTCTCCGAGAGAAGTCTTCCATCCACGGAGGCGACTGATAATGGTTCATCCAGGGACTTGGTGGGAATACGGTATCTCTCTACCAGAGACTGGGAGATGAGGTTTCCAGCAGCTCCAGAATCCAGGTGGGCCAGTTCAAAGTGACGGTTTTCTCCCCAAGCAATAGAGACCGGTAAAGTCAGAGACGGAGAGGGCTTACTTTTGTCTAGGACGACCTCTCCGAGCGGTCCTAGACACTGGCGTTTCACGGCTTCTCCGGGCAGGAACGGATGAAGTGCTCCATACTGCCACAATAGAAACAGCTTCCCTCGGCTCGGCGAGATTCTTGGCGAGATTTGACCATCTTGGTCTGGTCGATCTGCATAGGTTCAGGCGAGGGCGCCCGCGGAGTGACTGATTGAGAGGCAGGTCTCAGGGAAGTAGGAGCAGAGCAAGAAAAGTCTTTCTCCCGGGTAGTCTCTTTGGCACGTTCTTGGAACCGGATGCCAATCCGCGTAGCTAGTGACACCAGGTCATCCAGAGTGGTAGGAATGTCCCGACCAGCTAACTCGTCCTTAATCCGACCGGAAAGACCCTCCCAGAAGACGGACACCAGAGCCTCATTTTCCCAGGCAAGCTCAGAAGCGAGGGTGCGGAACCGTATGGCATATTGGCCCACGGTGAGACTCCCTTGGCGAAGACGTAGCAGTGAGGAGGCAGAAGAGGTTTTCCGTCCAGGTTCATCGAAGACTTTCCGGAAAGCAGCGAGGAAAGACGGCAGGTCGGACACCAGGGGATCCCCTCTCTCCCACAGGGGATTTAGCCATGCCAGTGCCTCCCCAGTAAGATGGGACATGAGGAAGGCCACCTTGGCTCGATCGGAGATGAACTGATATGCCAATAGCTCAAAGTGCAGGGTGCACTGGTTTATGAAACCCCGAGCTAAAGTAGGTTCGCCGGCAAAGCGTGGAGGTGCCAGAAGCCGAGGTCCATAGTCGGGTACCATGAAGGGACTGGATTGCGGTACCGCAGGAATGGGCACGGCTGGACCAGAGGTAGACATAGACAAGTCACACAATGCGCCTAGACGAGAGTTAACGGACCGTAGATAGGACAGTACCACCTCCTGCTGAGTTTTCTGACGTAAGACTTCCTGGTGCAGATCGGAGATCTGGGGGCCACCGGGTTCCATGGCCCGAGCAAACTGTAACGGGTCTGGGAGGTGGAACCTCTGTGCAACTATACAAGGGGGCAGTCCATGTAAGGAAGCGGGTGGCTCCCAGGGAAGACGGGCAGGTAGTCACGGCAAGTGACAGGGACAGTCTCTGGGTAGAGGGGCAGGTAGTCACAGCAAGTGACAGGGACAGTCTCTGGGTAAAAGGACGGGTACTCACGGCAAGTGACAGGGACAGTCTCTGGGTAGAAGGACAGCAGGCAGGTGGCTGGTGAGCGCTCCCAGGTGAGCGGGCGAGAGTCTCTGGACGGGCAGGTGGTCACGGCAAGTGACGGCAGAGCCTCCAGGTAGACTAGCAGACAGGTAGCAGGTGAGCAGGCAAGAGTCTCTGGACAGGCAGGTGGTCACGGCAAGTGACAGCAGAGCCTCCAGGTAGGCTAGCAGACAGGTAGCAGATGAGTGCTCCCAGGTGAGCAGGCGAGAGTCTCTGGACAGGCAGGTGGTCACGGCAAGTGACGGCGGAGCCTCCAGGTAGGCTAGCAGGCAGGTAGCAGATGAGCGCTCCCAGGTGAGCGGGCAGGCTGGTCCATAGACAGACTGACAGGTGTAGGAAAGCAGACCGTCGGACCGCAGGCTAGCAAGCAGGTAAACGGATATCAGGCAGGTATCAAGCAGGAATCAGGCAGGTAACTGGCAGGAAACAAGCAGGAATCTGGCAGGTGACTGGCTGGTAACTGGTAACGGGACCTGAGGGCTGAAGCAGAGTGAAGGCTTTGCAACAACATTGCTCGGGCACCTCCATTTTGGAGGAGGTGCCTTAAATATGGGAGGTCCTCCGGCAATTGGCCGGGGACTTCTTAGGATGGCGCGCGCGGTCCCTTTAAGAGAGGGGGAGCGCGCGCGCGCCCTAAGCACACTGCCGGGGAAGGAGCGCGTGCCGGAAGCAGCGGGGAGAGAAGCGCTGGAGGACGCCACGCCAGGAGCGGGGAGGTGAGAGGGACGGCGTCTCTGCCTAGTACGGGGCAGAGACGCCGATGCTACAGTATTAACTAAACTCCTACTTTTTACAGTGGTTGTAGTCGCTTTATGCTGAGCACAGTAAAAAAAAAAATGATATTTATACATGCCACACACTTACATGTATGTTACATACATTATTTTATCACCCTGAATAACCAGTATTTCCTTTAATTACTGTACAGAGGGAGATTCCGATGGAGACTACCCCAACCCCTATGACAGGCCTGCGCTTTTGAGCATAGGTAAGTACTGCATATTACCATTCCATGTTTCTTAACCCTTTCCTGTGGTAATCAGTATTAACCTTCCTGACAACCCCATTTTTCATGTCTGACACTTCACTTTAAGTGGTAAAGACATTGAAATGCTTCTGCTTCTGCCAGTGATTCTAAGATTGTTTTGGTAAAACATTGTACCTGTTGCCACTGATAAATTAATACATTTTATTTTTATTCATAAAAATATTTAAAACTTTCAGAAAATGTAAAAAAATTGCAATTTTTAAACTTAGTTGTATACCCTTAATAAAACATTAATGTCTGCAATATATGGGGCAATGCTGTGTTCCATTTTTCATTAATTAATGTAAATCACCTCAAGGATTAGCAAACTTCTTTTATATTTTCAAGCCTCCATTCTTTAAACTGGGGTGACTTTTAGAAGATTGCAATAACGAGGCCCTTCCAAGTCATTTCAAAAGTGAATAGGTTCCTAAAATGCAGTTTATTTTTACATTCCTAAAATGTTCAGGATGTTTGGCAAATAATGTCATCATAAAGTAGACATGTGGTAAAGGTGGCAGTGAGCTCTTTACCCCTCAGTCTCCATTTTGTGGTGCAGCATGTCTCAAGGTATATATTATCTATAGGCTTACTGCTCTTTACTCTTTATCGGCTTCCGATATACTGTATCTATATAAATGTCCTTTATTTGTGGGATCATCTCTGAGCTAGAAGACTTGGTGCTGTCCTTAACAACCACAGAGGTCATACAAAATACTAGATATAGTAGTTTTTGTGTAGGGTGCATTCATTTTTGCATCAACTAATTTGGGTAAAACTGAAGATTTTGTAATGAAAGTTATGATATTAACATTACTTTCATGCTGTGGGTGAATAAAATCTTTTGTAAAACTATCTTGTCAGCATTTTGGAAACTGTTCTTGTGTTAAGTGAGGTATTAAATAAAATCCTACTTTTTGAAGTGGTTATAGTCGCTTTATGCTGAGCACTGAAAAAAAAGATATTTCTATATATTTAATATATCACACACCTACATGTTACATACATTATTTTATTACTCTGACTAATCAGCATTTCCTTTAATTACTATACAGTGGAAGATCCTGAGTGCAAGGAGCCTACCCTTACAAAAATTGGTATGTATTGCACATACCATTCCATGTTTCTTAGCCCTGTCCCGTGGTAATGAGTATTAATCCTGACAGCCCCATTTTTCAAGTCTGAAACTTCACTTTATGTGGTAAAGACTTTGAAATGCTTCTGCGTCTGCCAGTGATTCTGAGATTGGGATTTTCTTTTTGTAAAACATTATACCTGTTGCTACTGGTAAATTTAGATTACCGTAATAGTTTTTGATTTATTCATGAAAATATCAAAAATGTTCTGAAAATTGTGAAAAATGTGCAATTTTTAAACTTAATTGTATACCCTTAATGACATATACTGTATATAGCTATAAAACATTAGTGTCTGCTTCATATGATGTAATGCAGCTTCAGGAAAAATCGCATAATAAATTGTGCAGGCTAAAATTTGTGTCTGAAGTAACATTTTAGCTGAATGGAATTTGACTGAATGGTATTTTTAATTTTTTCATTCCATTTTGCATTAATTAACCCCTTTATGGACTTGGACATATCCATATGTCCAGGTTGCCTAGTACTTAACAATATTGGACGTATGAATACGTCATGGCGATCACCCGCACACAGAGAATGTGCAAAAAAAAAATGTGAAATAAAGTAAATAAAAATTTGAAAAAAAATTTAAAATCTAAAAAATATCACAAAATAGTTAAAAAATATATATAATGTATGCATAAATCTTTTTTATGAGAAAATAAACAAACAAAAAAGTGCACATATTTCGTATCTCTGCGTCCGAAACGACCTGACCTATAGAAACTGTCCCACCAGTTAACCCCTCAAAAAAAAAGAGTCAAAAAACAATGCTTTATCATCATATGGCTGATCAAAAAGCGGTATAAAATGCGATCAGAAAGACGAATGTAAGCAAAATGGTATAGCGGAAAACGTCATATTGTCCCGCAATAAATAAGCTGCCATATAGCTAAATCAGCGGAAAAATAAAAAGTAATAGCTCTCAGAATAAAGCGATGCAAAAATAATTATTTTTTCATTGCTCAATGATTAAATGACCACCTGATCTGAAACGCATCGGCTCTGGCAAGACCCCGTTGGGGGCTGTGACATTGTGCCACATGCTTGTTTGTATTTTAACTTGCTGCAATAAGGATTACTTGGATTTTATGGAACTCCTGAAGCTGGATGCATAACTTTCTTTGATTGATGGAAAAATTATAGCTCTCAAAATATGGTGATGTAAAAAAAAAGCATCTTTTAGTGTGTGACAGCTGCCAAACAAAAAGAAAACTATATAAATCTGATATCACAGTAATGTTAAGACCCGGACCTTCAGGAGGGGAATGCATGGCATTATTATGCATTGTTTTCCTCTCCTGAAAGGGTTAATGTGGCTGGAATGGTTTCCCGCCATGCTGGGGATTGGTTCAGGTAGCCAGCCTGTCAGTGAGGTGCCGCAGGGGGAAGACTACTTCTTCCCTATGCGACAGCTGCTGATAGGGTCCTAATATTTATTAAACATTGGTGGTGCAGGGTATTAAAGATGGCAGCGCCTGAGGAGAGTGTCAGTCCTCAGACGCTGCTCATCTAGTACTGCTGCCCTGCCCGCCCTCCCTACATATATGATTATATTCGTCACGGCCTTGGGGTTAGTGGTTCAGGAGACTGAATGGACAGCAGGTTGGTAAGGTAAACGGACTTGAGCTTATGGCTAAGCTGCGGTGTTAGAAGAGTTTTATTAAAGTTAGGGTTTTTTAAGTATAAGAATTTTTAATAAAGGCCATGGCCATAAATTTTTCCAACCAAATCTGCATATGTCATGTTTATTGAGTGTGGTAAATAAAGTAAGGTTAATATGCAGTATAATGCCATTACACCGACCAGAAAAAGAAAGTCGTCTAATCACTTATACTGCACCAGGAACGGAGTAAAAAATGAATAAAACCAATTCTTCACCTGCTATTGTTTATTTTGCCTTCCAAAGATCGCAGTAAGGTTTGGCTCACATTTATTCTGCGCTGGAAGTTCGCTGAGTGCTTACACTGGGGTTTCCATGTAAATCTCTGAAATATGTGATTCAGACGGAACCCCGACAAATACTCCCTAGAATAAGGGAGATAGAGGCCCTGTGGTCGCTGTCTGGCTTATGATCCTGCGGTGTCCGTCTTTTTAGGCGTGCATAAAAGTAAGGACAACGCTGAACAGAGGCTAGATGGAATCCAGAGTATTTCTGCTGCCTCATTATAATGAGAGGCTCCCTCTGGGGTTTCATCTATGTCAGGCAAAAGGTATTTTTTCCCTAATTTTAAAAATGAGAGATGTTTTAAAAAAGAAAACCCCCCACCCCCTATCCGTTTGTAAGAAGACATAGAACTGCAGTGCTGGCCCCCACCCTAAGAATTTTTATTATCGTCGTAAAGCCTCAGTGCAGAGCAGCTTCTAGTTCAAAATAGTTATTCCCTCCAAAATTCTATTGTTTAGCTGGACAAACAGTTAATGTAGAATTTAAAAACGCACATGACGGTCACTAACCCAGGGACCAGAGTTTTGGAATGTTCACATTTTCCTGGTTACAATGATAAATTTTTCATAACTGGGATACCCCCAGAAATCGAGGAATTGGTTTCTTAGCTTCTGAGCATCATAGAGAGGTCCTGTTTAATATCCATCTGCATGAAAATTAGTGACGGCCAACATGATGTCTCCATCTCGGATGTGGGACCCCTCCACACCAAGATATGAAATCTGAAGGTTTCTATGATCTATGCAGCTGGGTGGTTTCACAAAACCGAGCCCCCGTGTGAGGTAGACAAAATGGGCGGTTCCTAATAATTTGGCCCTGTTACTAAAAAGCAAATCGGCCATTTTCAGGTCATTCTTCTCAGGGACGCCAGACGCACGCACATCACGCTGCACGGAAGAATCACGTCTAATTTCCGGGGAGCCGTCCCCCCCACAGAATCTGAGACCATCACCTCGTGGCGCAGGTTTTGCTATTACTTATCCCTTTTATTTTAAATAACTGTTTTATGCATACATGTAAATTGTCTCCTTTATAATATCTTGTATATATTTTGTAAACACTGCCCCCCTTTGGGAGTAAATCATAATTATTTACCAGTTTCGTCTTCTTGTCCTATGTCGAGCAAACACGTCCCTCACCCGCTATTTCACGTTACCTACCAGGTACCCGATCCACCTGTTAAGCGATCGGTGGTGGCAGTATACCAGTATTTATGTGATATTGTGGTTTGAGGGTCGCTGGTCGGAGGTATATATACGTTCCTGGAAGGAACTGGTGGTATATATACGTCCTGTCACATCACGTGCCGCAATAGTCGACATAAACTAGAGCAGCTGCACCCGTGCTTATCCTCGGTCAATACCGTGCTTGACCAGCAGGATAAGGGGGCGCCAGAGAGCTGCAAGGTCTGACCCAAGAGTGGGTGTCGTTTTCCTGACAATTTGGTGGCAACCGGTGGGATCATAGGACATTAGTGATCGGGTTTGAGCAATCATTCCTCTCACTAAAAACTTGCACAAAAGTTTTGGAAGATCGAACTCAGTGTTTATTAGATCTGAGACAATACTGTATGTGTAGCAGTTGCCCCTACCCTTCTTCGTTTTTTCTTTTCTATTTTTATTTTGGTGATCATGGTCGTAGTTGGGGAGTCCTGGTACAGCCAGCAGAAAAAGGACACTCTTATTGGAATATGTATAACCAAAGGCATTGACCCCCATGGCAAAAGCAGAGAACAAATGATTGCTGAACTGTTACAAGATGCTGCAGAGCCCGTCCGACAGCAGAGCCCTGATGATGGGGCGGCCAGCCAAGACCCGGATGGCGCTGCTGCAGGGGTCCAACCTGTGATTGCCAGCCATACCTGCAACCAGGGTAGTGTGGAACCCCACCTGCAGATGGCCTTGGAGGAGCTCGCCGCAGACGATCGTGATGGATGACTGCAGCTGATCCTGAAATTCCAAGAGCGAGCAGAGCAACAGGCCCAAGCTGACCGAGAGGCTGCTGAGCGACAAGCTGACCGAGAGGCTGCTGAGCGACAAGCCCAAGCTGACCGAGAGGCTGCTGAGCGACAAGCTGACCGACGACACCAGCTGGAGCTAGCCCGGATTCAGAAGGAGTCGCCCTCTACGCAGACCCGTGAGTCCAACGGTGCCAGCTGCTTTAAACCCCGTCCTGAGCACTTCCCTGTGATGGAAAAGGATGGGGACTTGGACACATTTCTGCGAGGCTTTGAAAAGGCCTGCAGGCAGTATCGACCAATGGGCAAGATATTTAACTCCAGGGCTCCGAGGAAAAGCCTTGGAGGTGTTCGCTTCACTCCTTCGAGAACAAGATGGAGACTATGAGGCCGTCAAGCAGGCCCTGATAAAAAAGTACCAGCTGACTCCGGTGGTTTACCGGAAAAAGTTCAGAGCCCTCCAACGTGGACCACATGACACCTACAGAACCAACTTTAAGCAGTGGATCCAAGGACTGTCAGCGACCACCTTTGAGCAGCTAAAGGATCTGATGGTGAAAGACCAGTTCCTGCATCTGTGTCCGACTGAGGTACGGCAGTTCGTGATGGATCGGGAGCCACCAGATTCCAATAAAGCAGCGCAGATCGCAGACACCTTCGAGGCCAACCGGAGACCAGAGGTGCGGAAGCCGGTCGTCACCAGCTGGAAAGGGGGTAAGCCATCAACCACCATCCCTGCCCCTGCCAGCCGACCTTCCGGAGGCCTTTTTCCCGTTACCAATGCCCGGCCTGCATCTGATGCCCGCAGGTGTTATTCCTGCAACCAGACTGGTCATCTCAGCGCCACTTGCCCAGAGAAGCAGAGGATGAACCCCCCATCCAAGGCCCCAGGGCCTAATGCCTCAGTTCTTTTGGTGGGTGGGCCGGTTGGGAGGGCCTGTGAAAACTTTCAGTCTGTCAGGGTGGGGGACACTCTCACTGTAGGCCTCAAGGACACTGGGGCCGAACGAACCCTCATCCGACCTGAACTGGTGTCCACTGAAGAGCTTATTCCGGGAAAGACCCTGACTGTCACCGGGATTGGGGGCGTCCGATGCCCCTTGCCCATGGCCCGGGTTTTTATTGATTGGGGTGCGGGGAGTGGGGTGAAGGAAGTGGGAGTATCCAAAAACCTACCTGCAAATGTTTTGTTGGGAACTGATTTGGGGAGGATGCTTGCTTATTATGTCCCTAACACCCCTCCCAGATCTGATACGGTTGGTAAGGTTAATGCTGATACTGTGAATGTCAATGCTTTACATGATGATGATGATGATGATGATGATTTGGAAGGTGCAGGAGAACTCAGCCATGTCACTCTGCGGGGTGATGTTGCTGAGGATCCCCTAGCAGGAGCAAAGGTCAGTGCCAAGGGTAATGGGGAGAGGCACGAGGACCATGAAGCAGGTGGTGCTGTGCCAGCGACCAGTGTCACAACAGAAGGTGACCTGGCTGATAGTCGCTGCCCCATACGTAGCCCTGTGCCTGAGGTAATGGAGGATGATGGAGAAGTAGTTCTCATGGCCTCGCAGGCTAATGAGACGGTGTTATTCCCCGGGGAGACGGCCTATATAGCCGCTGTTACCCGCAGTCAGAGTGCCCAGAACGCAAGTAACGCCCTGCCTTCTGGACCCTCCTCGGACAGAGGAATAACAGGATCAGGTATGGACCCAGAGCCGGTCCCAGAGGGTCCCAGTGAGGACGTGGCCTTAACCTCACTTCTGCCTTCCTCCAGCCAGGAGTTTCAGGCAGCTCTGCACTCAGATGCTAGCCTGGAGACGTTAAGGAGCCTCGCTGAGAAACCCACCTCCGAGTCGGATAAGGAGGGGGGTATTCTGGGACCAAGGGAGGTTGTACCGGGAGACAGTTCCCTGTACACCCCAACAGGAGTGGCTGAGGGAAAGACAGCTGGTCGTCCCCTACCAATTCAGGGATGAGTTGTTGCGGATCGCCCATGAAATTCCACTCGCTGGACACTTGGGGGTCAGCAAAACCAAGGCCCGGCTGTCTCATCACTTTTATTGGCCCAAAATGAGGACAGATGTGGTGAACTACTGTCGCTCCTGTACCACGTGTCAAAGAGTGGGAAAGTCAGGGCCGGCCCCCAAAGCCCCCCTGATCTCTTTGCCAGTGATAGAGGAGCCTTTCCAGAGGATTGCTGTGGACCTTGTGGGACCACTGGCCATGCCCCGCAGCTCTGGAAAATGTTTCATCCTTACCGTGGTAGACTATGCTACCCGGTATCCGGAGGCAGTAGCCCTGTCCTCAATTAGGGCGGATAAGGTGGCGGACGCCCTCTTGGCCATCTTTTCGCGAGTAGGATTTCCCAGGGAGATGCTTACCGACCAGGGGACTCAGTTCATGTCACGCTTAATGGAGGCTCTATGTAAGAAAATGCAGGTGCAGCATTTGGTATCGAGCGCGTATCACCCACAGACCAATGGTTTGTGTGAGCGATTCAACGGTACCCTCAAACAGATGTTAAAAATGCTGGTTGAAACCCAGGGTCACGACTGGGAGCGTTACCTCCCACACCTGCTATTTGCTTACAGAGAGGTTCCACAGGCCTCGACGGGGTTCTCCCCCTTTGAGCTCCTGTATGGCAGGCGTGTCCGAGGACCCCTTGGGTTGATAAGGGAATTCTGGGAAGAAGAGCCGAGCTCCCCAGGAGTGTCCATCGTGGAGTATGTCATGCGCTTCCGTGACAAGATGCAGACCTTGACGCAGTTGGTGCATGACAACATGGCGCAAGCCCAGGCTGACCAGAAGCATTGGTACGACCAGAACGCCCGAGAATGGACCTACCAGGTGGGTCAGAAGGTGTGGGTGCTGGTCCCCGTACCAAAGGACAAGCTTCAGGCGGCCTGGGAAGGCCCATACGTCATTCACCAACAGCTCAACCCGGTCACCTACTTGATCACACTTGACCACGAGCGGGGTAGGCGGAAGGCGTTTCACGTTAATATGATGAAGGCTCATCAATAACGTGGAACCTGCGTCCTACCGGTCTGCAACCTCCCCGAGGATGGGGAGGATGACCCCCTCTTGGACATGCTCGCCCAAGCGAAGGCCAGCGGGTCCCTAGAGGATGTAGAGCTAAGCGACTTGCTATCCGCAAACCAGAGGTCTCAGATGCAAGCAGTGCTGAAACCCTTCCAAGCAGTGTTCACCAACCTGCCTGGCAGGACTGAAGTGGCGGTCCATGAAGTGGACACCGGGAATCATGCCCCACTCTGGCGGACAGCCTATCGAATCTCCGACGAGGTGCAGCATGTCATGCGCCAGGAGGTCGAGGAGATGCTGCAGATGGGGGTGATTAAGCGATCCAAGAGCGCGTGGGCCTCACCTGTAGTCCTGGTGCCAAAGAAGGACCGAACCACCCGGTTCTGTGTGGACTACAGGGGGCTCAACGCTATCACAGTCTCTGATGCACAACCAATGCCACGCATTGAGGAGCTGCTGGAGCGGTTAGCCAGTGCGAGCTATCTCTCCATTATGGATTTGAGTCGGGGATATTGGCAGATTCCCTTGAGCCCCGGGGCCCAGGAGAAGTCCGCCTTTATCACCCCCTTCGGATTGTATGAATCCACGGTCATGCCCTTCGGCATGAAAAATGCCCCTGCCACGTTCCAGCGAATGGTCAACCACCGGCTCCAGGGACTGGAGAGGTACGCAGTGGCGTACCTGGATGACATTGCCATCTTCAGTCCCACCTGGGAGGATCACCTCGAGCATCTGCAGCAGGTGCTCGGGCGCATTCACCAGGCGGGCTTGACCATCAAGCCGGGAAAGTGCCAGATGGGCATGAACGAGGTCCACTACCTGGGGCACCGGGTAGGTGGGGGTACTCTGAAGCCAGAGCCTGGAAAGGTGGATGCTATCGTGTCCTGGCCCACCCCCAGGACCAAGAAGCAGGTGCAGTCCTTCTTGGGCACCGCAGGGTACTATAGATGCTTTGTACAGGACTATAGTAGCCTTGCGAAGCCCTTGACAGACCTCACCAGGAAGAGCCTACCCCATTCCGTCAAATGGACAGATGAATGTGAGGTGGCCTTTAGGGCGTTGAAGACTGCCTTGAGCAGATCCCCTGTGCTAAAGGCGGTTGACGGCACACGGCCACTCTTAGTACAGACCGACGCCAGTGAGTTTGGCCTCGGTGCTGTACTCAGCCAGGTCGACGCGGGGAACCAAGAACACCACGTGTTGTACCTAAGCCAGAAACTGCTGCCGAGGGAAGTGGCCTATTCCACCATAGAGAAGGAGTGCCTGGCCATTGTATGGGCCCTCAACCGCTTACAGCCTTACTTGTACGGGCGCCCCTTCACTGTCGTGACTGACCACAACCCCCTGAGTTGGCTGCACACCATGTCAGGTGCCAACGGAAGGTTGTTACGCTGGAGCCTCACACTTCAGCAGTACGACTTTACCGTTCAACACCGCAAGGGCAGCGAGCATGGCAATGCCAATGGGTTGTCCCGGCGAGGGGAGCCTCCAGACATACGCTTGGAGGAGTACCAGAAGGTCCTACCTCCATAGCGCAGTCTAAAAGGGGGAGGTGTCAGGCAAAAGGTATTTTTTCCCTAATTTTAAAAATGAGAGATGTTTTAAAAAAGAAAACCCCCCACCCCCTATCCGTTTGTAAGAAGACATAGAACTGCAGTGCTGGCCCCCACCCTAAGAATTTTTATTATCGTCGTAAAGCCTCAGTGCAGAGCAGCTTCTAGTTCAAAATAGTTATTCCCTCCAAAATTCTATTGTTTAGCTGGACAAACAGTTAATGTAGAATTTAAAAACGCACATGACGGTCACTAACCCAGGGACCAGAGTTTTGGAATGTTCACATTTTCCTGATTACAATGATATATTTTTCATAACTTGGATACCCCCAGAAATCGAGGAATTGGTTTCTTAGCTTCTGAGCATCATAGAGAGGTCCTGTTTAATATCCATCTGCATGAAAATTAGTGACGGCCAACATGATGTCTCCATCTTGGATGTGGGACCCCCCCACACCAAGATATGAAATCTGAAGGTTTCTATGTTCTATGCAGCTGGGTGGTTTCACAAAACCGAGCCCCCGTGTGAGGTAGACAAAAATTCCTAATAATTTGGCCCTGTACTAAAAAGCAAATCGACCATTTTCAGGTCATTCTTCTCAGGGACGCCAGACGCACGCACATCGAGCTGCGCGGAAGAATCACGTCTAATTTCCGGGGAGCCGTCCCCCCCACAGAATCTGAGACCATCACCTCGTGGCGCAGGTTTTGCTATTACTTATCCCTTTTATTTTAAATAACTGTTTTGTGCATACATGTAAATTGTCTCCTTTATAATATCTTGTATATATTTTGTAAACACTGCCCCCCTTTGGGAGTAAATCATAATTATTTACCAGTTTCGTCTTCTTGTCCTATGTCGAGCAAACACGTTCCTCACCCGCTATTTCACGTTACCTACCAGGTACCCGATCCACCTGTTAAGCGATCGGTGGTGGCAGTATACCAGTATTTATGTGATATTGTGGTTTGAGGGTGGCTGGTCGGAGGTATATATACGTTCCTGGAAGGAACTGGTGGTATATATACAGTACAGACCAAAAGTTTGGACACACCTTCTCATTTAAAGATTTTTCTGTATTTTCATGACTATGAAAATTGTACATTCACACTGAAGGCATCAAAACTATGAATTAACACATGTGGAATTATATACTTAACAAAAAATTGTGAAACAACTGAAAATATGTCTTATATTCTAGGTTCTTCAAAGTAGCCACCTTTTGCTTTGATGACTGCTTTGCACACTCTTGGCATTCTCTTGATGAGCTTCAAGAGGTAGTCACTGGAAATGGTCTTCCAACAATCGTGAAGGAGTTCCCAGAGATGCTTAGCACTTGTTGGCCCTTTTGCCTTCACTCTGAGGTCCAGCTCACCCCAAACCATTTCGATTGGGTTCAGGCCTGGTGACTGTGGAGGCCAGGTAGCGTAGCACCCCATCACTCTCCTTCTTGGTCAAATAGCCCTTACACAGCCTGGAGGTGTGTTTGGGGTCATTGTCCTGTTGAAAAATAAATGATGGTCCAACTAAACGCAAACCGAATGGAATAGCATGCCGCTGCAAGATGCTGTGGTAGCCATGCTGGTTCAGTATGCCTTCAATTTTGAATAAATCCCCAACAGTGTCACCAGCAAAGCACCCCCACACCATCACACCTCCTCCTCCATGCTTCACGGTGGGAACCAGGCATGTAGAGTCCATCCATTCACCTTTTCTGCGTCGCACAAAGACATGGTGGTTGGAACCAAAGATCTCAAATTTGGACTCATCAGACCAAAGCACAGATTTCCCTGGTCTAATGTCCATTCCTTGTGTTCTTTAGCTCAAACAAGTCTCTTCTGCTTGTTGCCTGTCCTTAGCAGTGGTTTCCTAGCAGCTATTTTACCATGAAGGCCTGCTGCACAAAGTCTCCTCTTAACAGTTGTTGAAGAGATATGTCTGCTGCTAGAACTCTGTGTGGCCTTGACCTGGTCTCTAATCTGAGCTGCTATTAACCTGCGATTTCTGAGTCTGGTGACTCAGATCAACTTATCCTCAGAAGCAGAGGTGACTCTTGGTCTTCCTTTCCTGGGGCGGTCCTCATGTGAGCCAGTTTCTTTGGAGCGCTTGATGGTTTTTGCAACTGCACTTGGGGACACCTTCAAAGTTTTCCCAATTTTTCGGACTGACTGACCTTCATTTCTTAAAGGAATGATGGCCACTCGTTTTTCTTTACTTAGATGCTTTTTTCGTGCCATAATACAAATTCTAACAGTCTATTCAGTAGGACTATCAGCTGTGTATCCACCTGACTTCTGCACAACACAACTGATGGTCCCAACCCCATTTATAAGGCAAGAAATCCCACTTATTAAACCTGACAGGGCACACCTGTGAAGTGAAAACTATTTCCGGTGACTACCACTTGAAGCTCATCAAGAGAATGCCAAGAGTGTGCAAAGCAGTCATCAAAGCAAAAGGTGGCTACTTTGAAGAACCTAGAATATAAGACATATTTTCAGTTGTTTCACACTTTTTTGTTAAGTATATAATTCCACATGTGTTAATTCATAGTTTTGATGCCTTCAGTGTGAATGTACAATTTTCATAGTCATGAAAATACAGAAAAATCTTTAAATGAGAAGGTGTGTCCAAACTTTTGGTCTGTACTGTACGTCCTGTCACATCCCGTGCCGCAATAGTCGACATAAACTAGAGCAGCTGCACCCGTGCTTATCATCGGTCAATACCGTGTTTGACCAGCAGGATAAGGGGGCACCAGAGAGCTGCAAGGTCTGACCCAAGAGTGGGTGTCGTTTTCCTGACAATCTAGACCGCGTTACTCGGAGATTTCAATGGAAACCCCAACGTTAAGTGTTCAGCGTAGAGCACAGGATAAATGAGATCCCAAACATTATGTAAAATGTTCCTAACAAAAGCTTCAAATCAATCCACAAAAAAAGCAAGTCCCTATTCAGGTCCATCATCTGTCAATAAAAATATAGGTATCGTTAATGGTATCACAAAGGCTCTGGAAAAGTACTATGTCTCCTCTCCCCCCAAAATAAATCCAGTGAATTCTGCGCTCCCTGAAGCGATGAGAGCTTGCCTAATTTACAGGTGCATGTCTCCAGAAGCCTGAGCTGGGCATAATATAATGGTCATTACAAAGTACTGGTCACTACAACATACTGGTCACTTTAACGTCAGTTTCAATTTCCACTCCGCAACATCCACTGCTGCTTGTTTCTGGTAAACACACATGGAGTCAATGTTGTCACTACACCTGTAGATAATTTCCCATAAGGGTATCATTTCCAAAATGGGGGTCACTTGAGGGAGGGAGGATTCTGCTCTTCTTGCCCTTGGGGCTCTTTATATGAAGTCCTCATACTATTCTAAGAAAATCTGTGGTCCAGGAGACAAATAGCCCCCAGTCCCTCTTGGGTCTCGCCATATGGCTAAGCAGTACTGTATAGCCACAAATGGGGTATTTCTACATTCAGTATAAATTGTGGGGCAAATTTTCATGCCATTTTACCCATTTCCCAGTGTGAAAATGTAAAATATGGGGCTAAAACAAAAATTTTATTTTTTTTTTCTTCACAGCCCAATGGTATAAAATTCTGTGACCCACCTGTGTTGTCAATATGTTCACTACACTCCTAGATGAATTGATTGAGAGGTGTACTTTGAAAAATGGGGTCTCTTATAGGGGTTTCTACTTCTTTGGCACCTCAGGGGCACTGTGACTTGGCCCCCTCTAACCAATAAAGTAAAATCTAAACCTCAATATGCTGCTTCTTCCCGTCTGATCTTTGCATTATGCCTCAAAAGTAGCATTCGACCACATATAGGGTATTGGCATACACATGAGTAATTGCACAACAAATTTTGTGATCCATTTTCTCCTGTTACCCTTGTTTGTGAAAATAAAAAAATTTGGGCTGAAAGAATATTTTTGTGGCAAAAAAATTGTTTTTTATTTTCACGGCTCTACGTTATAAACTTCTATGAAGGATCTGAGGGTTCAAGGTGCTCTCCACACATCTATATACATTCCCTGAGGGGTCTAGTTTCCAAAATGGTGTTTTCCACTGTTTAGACACATCAGGGGCTCTTCAGATGTAACATGGCGTCCACTAATGATTCCAGCAAATTATACATTCAAAAAGTCAAATGGTGCTCCTTCTCTTCTGAGCTCTGCGGTGTGCCCAAACATTAGTTTCATATTATAGAAGAATAGCGTGCACTCACCGGTAAATAAAAATTTCTTCTTTATTTCATCACTTTAAAACAGCAAGGCAGGGAGTCAGTGGAACACTTAATAGACAACCGCCGTTTTGCGCATATAAGCGCTTCAACAGGTCACTGCACACAGGGGAAATGTTGTATTTACTATATTTGATGTGTTTTTATTCAAAGTGCTTTTTAATACGCATTCTATCAAGTTCAGGTGTTACAGGGGCTCTTGCCATTCATTGGTCATTGGTGAACAAGAGACGTGCACAGGTGCTATAAACTCACTGTTATGGGGACGGTTGCAAACAACTTTATTAATAATGGAAAGCAACCGAACCCGGGGTCCGCGATGCAGCCAGCCTGGAAGACTACGGCCGAACACCTTCCGGGAAAGACGGTAAAACAACCAACTAATATATAAATCCCTCCAGTGTTACTGCACACCGGGGCGGGAAAAGGGATTTGCACTATCTCCGTTAACTGCACGAGAGATGTGCGACAAGTAACGTAGCCATAGCCCTGTTAACTGCACAGAGGCTACGCAGCAGGCGCTAGGACGTGTGTGTGACTCACGCCGACGTATACGTGCTCCCAGCCGGTGTGCGACCGGACTGCGGAGTAACTCTCCACGTGGCTAACAGGCGGTGCCAGGAATACGGAGTCCGCAGTCTGCTCGGGGTGTATAGCGACTCCCTTGCCGGAGCCAGACTGTCAAACGGAATTACCTGCCTCCCTCCAGCTAAGACTGCCTATCCCCAGCTAAACCTGCCTGTCCAAAGCTAGAGCAGCAAGAGAGCACGTGGAGCCCAAACAGACAAGCGTCCACACAGGAACACAACCTTAGCTCAATGATCAGAGCACGCCGCCATGCTTGTGGGCGGGCTATTTAAAGACTAAGCCCTGCCCATATCACATTATTGGTCGCACTACCTAATATCCCTCCTGTTATTGAAACTAGCCACAGGATTCATGGCGGACGCATCTGCAGAATCCGTTAGATTTGCAGCCAGAAATAACTCAGTCTAATGCAGCCCGCAGAGCTATTTGGATGAAAACTTGGTCAGGAGACAATCAATCTAAAAATGAACTCTGTTCCATTCCGTTTTCCGGGTTAAGAGTATTCAGGCCAGGGTTAGGCGAAATTTTAGGGAAGGCTTCTAACAAAAAGAAGGGTTTTCCAGAGGAAAAACCCAAAAAATGTCAGCCCTGTCAGAGATATCGCCCCTCCCAGAGGCAGGAATAGCTAAGAATATCAATCTCAACACTGAAAGGTTTGCGTTGGATCATAAATATGGAGAAGTTTGATTTAGTTCCAGGAACCATGAAGTTGTTTCTGGGGGTTCTCCAAGATTCCAGAGTAAGAATGTCATCCTTACCAGCAAAGAAACAGGAAGTGGTGAGGAGCAGGATTCGCTTGTTCCTAAGAAGCCGATGTTCAATCAGGATGGCGATGAGGATTCTAGGCACCCTAACATTCTGTATCCCCTGCATCTGGTGGTGTCAGTTCCACACAAGGGACCTTCAAAGAGCAGTCATATCGTCATGGGACAGATGGCAAGTAACTGTGGACAGAGAGATGCTGTTAACCCTAGTGGTAAGAAGGTCTTTGGAGTGGTAGATCAACCCCAGGAATCTTCAGTTTGGTAACCCCTGGAAATCCTCTCCCTGTGTTACAATTACCACCGATTCGAGCAGAATAGGATGGTGCGCTCATCTGGAAGAAAAATCTTTTCAGGGAATGTGGCCTCTAGAATTCCAATCCCTGACCTCAAATTACAGGGAACTGTGTGCGGTATGGGAAGCTTTAAAACAGAGCGGACCTTTTATAAAGGACCACCATAAAAAAGATCCTGTCTGACAATTTAAGGAAGTATCTTTTTTACGACACTAGGGGGGCCCTAAACATCGTACTCTACAGGACCTACCTTCAAAAATATTTTCCTTAGCAGAAAAACAGTCCTGTTGATTTCAGCAGTTCATCTGGAGAGATCTCAGAACAAGGTGGCAGACTTCTTAAACAGAGAGAGAATTTGGCCTACCGAGTGGGAACTAAACAGGGAGGTATTTCAATGGCTCTGTCAATACTGGGGCCTTCCTCTATTTGCAACCAGAAAAAACTCAAAGACCGCAAGGTTCAATTCCTTGAACCCTCAGGAATATAATATACTGTGTGCACAGACATTAGATATTATATACAGGATACTATGTGGCTGGTGTAATATCTGATGTCTGCAGTCAGTATATCATACACCAGTCATGTATTCTATATACTGGATGTAATATACTGTGTGCACAGACATTAGATATTATATACAGGATACTATGTGACTGGTGTAATATCTGATGTCTGCAGTCAGTATATCATACACCAGGCACATTTTCTCCTATACACTGGATGTAATATACTGTGTGCACAGACATTAGATATTATATACAGGATATTATGTGGCTGGTGTAATATCTGATGTCTGCAGTCACAGTATATCATACACCAGGCACATTTTCTCCTGTACACTGGATGTAATAAACTGTGTGCACAGACATTAGATATTATATACAGGATACTATGTGGCTGGTGTAATATCTGATGTCTGCAGTCAGTATATCATACACCAGTCATGTATTCTCCTATATACTGGATGTAATATACTGTGTGCACAGACATTAGATATTATATACAGGATACTATGTGGCTGGTGTAATATCTGATGTCTGCAGTCAGTATATCATACACCAGGCACATTTTGTCCTGTATACTGGATGTAATAAACTGTGTGCACAGACATTAGATATTTTATACAGGATACTATGTGGCTGGTGTAATATCTGATGTCTGTAGTCAGTATATCATACACCAGGCACATTTTCTTCTGTATACTGGATGTAATATACTGTGTGCACAGACATTAGATATTATATACAGGATACTATGTGGCTGGTGTAATATCTGATGTCTGTAGTCACAGTATATCATACACCAGTCATGTATTCTCCTATATACTGGATGTAATATACTGTGTGCACAGACATTAGATATTATATACAGTATACTATGTGGCTGGTGTAATATCTGATGTCTGTAGTCAGTATATCATACAACAGTCATGTATTCTCCTATATACTGGATGTAATATACTGTGTGCACAGACATTAGATATTTCTATACAGGATACTGTGTGGCTGGTGTAATATCTGATGTCTGCAGTCAGTATATCATACACCAGGCACATTTTCTCCTGTACACTGGATGTAATATACTGTGTGCACAGACATTAGATATTATATACAGGATACTATGTGGCTGGTGTAATATCTGATGTCTGCAGTCAGTATATCATACACCAGGCACATTTTCTCCTATATACTGGATGTAATATACTGTGTGCACAGACATTAGATATTATATACTGGATACTATGTAACTGGTGTAATATCTGATGTCTGCAGTCAGTATATCATACACCAGTCATGTATTTTCCTATATACTGGATATAATATACTGTGTGCACAGACTTTAGATATTATATACAGGATACTATGTGGCTGGTGTAATATCTGATGTCTGTAGTCAGTATATCATACACCAGGCACATCTTCTCCTGTACACTGGATGTAATAAACTGTGTGCACAGACATTAGATATTATATACAGGATACTATGTGGCTGGTGTAATATCTGATGTCTGCAGTCAGTATATCATACACCAGTCATGTATTCTATATACTGGTTGTAATATACTGTGTGCACAGACATTAGATATTATATACAGGATACTATGTGGCTGGTGTAATATCTGATGTCTGTAGTCAGTATATCACACACCAGGCACATCTTCTCCTGTACACTGGATGTAATAAACTGTGTGCACAGACATTAGATATTATATACAGGATACTATGTGGCTGGTGTAATATCTGATGTCTGTAGTCACAGTATATCATACACCAGTCATGTATTCTATATACTGGATGTAATATACTGTGTGCACAGACATTAGATATTATATACAGGATACTATGTAGCTGGTGTAATATCTGATGTCTGCAGTCAGTATATCATACACCAGTCATGTATTCTCCTGTACTCTGGATGTAATATACTGTGTGCACAGACATTAGATATTATATACTGGATACTATGTGGCTGGTGTAATATCTAATGTCTGTAGTCAGTATGTCATACACCAGGTACATGTTCTCCTGTACACTGGATGTAATATACTGTGTGCACAGACTTTAGATATTATATACAGGATACTATGTGGCTGGTGTAATATCTGATGTCTGTAGTCACAGTATATCATACACCAGGCACATTTTCTCCTGTATACTGGATGTAATAAACTGTGTGCACAGACATTAGATATTACATACAGGATACTATGTGGCTGGTGTAATATCTGATGACTGTAGTCTCAGTATATCATACACCAGTCATATATTCTCCTATACACTGGATGTAATATACTGTGTACACTGACATTAGATATTATATACAGGATACTATGTGGCTGGTGTAATATCTGATGTCTGCAGTCTCAGTATATCATACACCAGTCATGTATTCTCCTGTACACTGGATGTAATATACTGTGTGCACAGACATTAGATATTATATACAGGATACTATGTGGCTGGTGTAATATCTGATGTCTGTAGTCAGTATATCATACACCAGGCACATTTTCTCCTGTACACTGGATGTAATATACTGTGTGCATATACATTAGATAATATATACAGGATACTATGTGGCTGATGTAATATCTGATGTCTGCAGTCAGTATATCATACACCAGGCACATTTTCTCCTGTACACTGGATGTAATATACTGTGTGCACAGACATTAGATATTATATACAGGATACTATGTGGCTGGTGTAATATCTGATGTCTGTAGTCAGTATATCATACACCAGGCACATTTTCTCCTGTACACTGGATGTAATATACTGTGTGCACAGACATTAGATATTATATACAGGATACTATGTGACTGCTCTAATATCTGATGTCTGCAGTCAGTATATCATACACCAGTCATGTATTCTCCTGTACACTGGATGTAATATACTGTGTGCACAGACATTAGATATTATATACAGGATACTATGTGACTGCTCTAATATCTGATGTCTGCAGTCAGTATATCATACACCAGGCACATTTTCTCCTGTATGCTGGATGTAATATACTGTGTGTACAGACATTAGATATTATATACAGGATACTATGTGGCTGGTGTAATATCTGATGTCTGCAGTCACAGTATATCATACACCAGTCATGTATTCTCCTATATACTGGATGTAATATACTGTGTGCACAGACATTAGATATTATATACAGGATACTATGTGGCTGGTGTAATATCTGATGTCTGTAGTCACAGTATATCATACACCAGTCATGTATTCTCCTGTATACTGGATGTAATATACTGTGTGCACAGACATTAGATATTAAACACAGGATGCTATGTGGCTGGTGTAATATCTGATGTCTGTAGTCACAGTATATCATACACCAGTCATGTATTCTATATACTGGATGTAATATACTGTGTGCACAGACATTAGATATTATATACAGGATACTATGTGGCTGGTGTAATATCTGATGTCTGTAGTCTGTATATCATACACCAGTCATGTATTCTCCTGTACACTGGATGTAATATACTGTGTGCACAGACATTAGATATTATATACTGGATAATATGTGGCTGGTGTAATATCTGATGTCTGTAGTCTGTATATCATACACCAGTCATGTATTCTCCTGTACACTGGATGTAATATACTGTGTACACAGACATTAGATATTATATACAGGATACTATGTGACTGGGGTAATATCTGATGTCTGTAGTCAGTATATCATACACCAGTCATGTATTCTATATACTGGATGTAATATACTGTGTGCACAGACATTAGATATTATATACAGGATACTATGTGGCTGGTGTAATATCTGATGTCTGCAGTCAGCATATCATACACCAGTCATGTATTCTCCTATATACTGGATATAATATACTGTGTGCACAGACATTAGATATTATATACAGGATACTATGTGGCTGGTGTAATATCTGATGTCTGCAGTCAGTATATCATACACCAGGCACACTTTCTCCTGTATACTGGATGTAATATACTGTGTGCACAGACATTAGATATTACATACAGGATACTATGTGGCTGGTGTTATATCTGATGTCTGTAGTCACAGTATATCATACACCAGGCACACTTTCTCCTGTATACTGGATGTAATATACTGTGTGCACAGACATTAGATATTATATACAGGATACTATGTGGCTGGTGTAATATCTGGTGTCTGCAGTCAGTATATCATACACCAGGCACATTTTCTCCTGTACACTGGATGTAATATACTGTGTGCACAGACATTAGATATTATATACAGGATACTATGTGGCTGGGGTAATATCTGATATCTGCAGTCAGTATATCATACACCAGTCATGTATGTATTCTCCTGTACACTGGATGTAATATACTGTGTGCACAGACATTAGATATTATATACAGGATACTATGTGGCTGGTGTAATATCTGATGTCTGCAGTCACAGTATATCATACACCAGGCACATTTTCTCCTGTACACTGGATGTAATATACTGTGTGCACAGACATTAGATATTATATACAGGATACTATGTGGCTGGTGTAATATCTGATGTCTGCAGTCAGTATATCATACACCAGTCATGTATTCTCCTGTACACTGGATGTAATATACTGTGTGCACAGACATTAGATATTATATACAGGATACTATGAGGCTGGTGTAATATCTGATGTCTGTAGTCACAGTATATCATACACCAGGCACATTTTCTCCTGTACTCTGGATGTAATATACTGTATGCACAGACATTAGATATTATATACAGGATACTATGTGGCTGGTGTAATATCTGATGACTGTAGTCAGTATACCATACACCAGTCATATATTCTCCTATACACTGGATGTAATATACTGTGTACACAGACATTAGATATTATATACAGGATACTATGTGGCTGGTGTAATATCTGATGTCTGTAGTCAGTATACCATACACCAGTCATATATTCTCCTATACACTGGATGTAATATACTGTGTGCACAGACATTAGATATTATATACAGGATACTATGTGGCTGGTGTAATATCTGATGTCAGCAGTCAGTATATCATACACCAGGCACATTTTCTCCTGTACACTGGATGTAATATACTGTGTGCACAGACATTAGATATTATATACAGGATACTATGTGGCTGGTGTAATATCTCATGTCTGCAGTCTCAGTATATCATACACCAGTCATGTATTCTCCTGTACACTGGATGTAATATACTGTGTGCACAGACATTAGATATTATATACAGGATACTATGTGGTTGGTGTAATATCTGATGTCTGTAGTCAGTATATCATACACCAGGCACATTTTCTCCTGTATACTGGATGTAATAAACTGTGTGCACAGACATTAGATATTATATACAGGATACTATGTGGCTGGTGTAATATCTGATGTCTGTAGTCACAGTATATCATACACCAGTCATGTATTCTCCTATACACTGGATGTAATATACTGTGTGCACAGACATTAGATATTACATACAGGATACTATGTGGCTGGTGTAATATCTGATGTCTGCAGTCAGTATATCATACACCAGGCACATTTTCTCCTGTACACTGGATGTAATATACTGTGTGCACAGACATTAGATATTATATACAGGATACTATGTGGTTGGTGTAATATCTGATGTCTGTAGTCAGTATATCATACACCAGGCACATTTTCTCCTGTATACTGGATGTAATAAACTGTGTGCACAGACATTAGATATTATATACAGTATACTATGTGGCTGGTGTAATATCTGATGTCTGTAGTCACAGTATATCATACACCAGTCATGTATTCTCCTATACACTGGATGTAATATACTGTGTGCACAGACATTAGATATTACATACAGGATACTATGTGGCTGGTGTAATATCTGATGTCTGTAGTCAGTATATCATACACCAGGCACATTTTCTCCTGTATACTGGATGTAATATACTGTGTGCACAGACATTAGATATTATATACAGGATACTATGTGGCTGGTGTAATATCTGATGTCTGTAGTCACAGTATATCATACACCAGTCATGTATTCTCCTGTACACTGGATGTAATATACTGTGTGCACAGACATTAGATATTATATACTGGCTAATATGTGGCTGGTGTAATATCTGATGTCTGCAGTCAGTATATCATACACCAGTCATGTATTCTCCTATATACAGGATGTAATATACTGTGTACACAGACATTAGATATTATATACAGGATACTATGTGACTGGGGTAATACCTGATGTCTGTAGTCAGTATATCATACACCAGTCATGTATTCTATATACTGGATGTAATATACTGTGTGCACAGACATTAGATATTATATACAGTATACTATGTGGCTGGTGTAATATCTGATGTCTGTAGTCAGTATATCATACACCAGGCACATTTTCTCCTGTACTCTGGATGTAATATACTGTATGCACAGACATTAGATATTATATACAGGATACTATGTGGCTGGTGTAATATCTGATGTCTGCAGTCAGTATATCATACACCAGTCATGTATTCTCCTGTACACTGGATATAATATACTATGTGCACAGACATTAGATATTATATACAAGATACTATGTGGCTGGTGTAATATCTGATGTCTGTAGTCAGTATATCATACACCAGTCATGTATTCTCCTTTACACTGGATGTAATATACTGTGTGCACAGACCTTATATATTATATACAGGATACTATGTGGCTGGTGTAATATCTGATTTCTGCAGTCAGTATATCATACACCAGTCATATATTCTCCTATATACTGGATGTAATATACTGTGTGCACAGACATTAGATATTACATACAGGATAATATGTGGCTGGTGTTATATCTGATGTCTGTAGTCACAGTATATCATACACCAGGCACATTTTCTCCTGTACACTGGATGTAATATACTGTGTGCACAGACATTAGATATTATATACAGGATACTATGTGGCTGGGGTAATATCTGATGTCTGCAGTCAGTATATCATACACCAGTCATGTATTCTCCTGTACACTGGATGTAATATACTGTGTGCACAGACCTTATATATTATATACAGGATACTATGTGGCTGGTGTAATATCTGATTTCTGCAGTCAGTATATCATACACCAGGCACATTTTCTCCTGTACACTGTATGTAATATACTGTGTGCACAGACATTAGATATTATATACAGGATACTATGTGGCTGGTGTAATATCTGATGTCTGTAGTCTCAGTATATCATACACCAGTCATGTATTCTCCTATATACTGGATGTAATATACTGTGTGCACAGACATTAGATATTATATACAGGATACTATGTGACTGGTGTATTATCTGATGTCTGTAGTCAGTATATCATACACCAGGCACATTTTCTCCTGTACACTGGATGTAATATACTGTGTGCACAGACATTAGATATTATATACAGGATACTATGTGGCTGGTGTAATATCTGATGTCTGTAGTCAGTATATCATACACCAGTCATGTATTCTATATACTGGATGTAATATACTGTGTGCACAGACATTAGATATTATATACAGGATACTATGTGGCTGGTGTAATATCTGATTTCTGCAGTCAGTATATCATACACCAGTCATATATTCTCCTATATACTGGATGTAATATACTGTGTGCACAGACATTAGATATTATATTCAGGATACTATGTGGCTGGTGTAATATCTAATGTCTGTAGTCAGTATATCATACACCAGGCACATTTTCTCCTGTACACTGTATGTAATATACTGTGTGCACAGACATTAGATATTATATACAGGATACTATGTGGCTGGTGTAATATCTGATGTCTGTAGTCACAGTATATCATACACCAGGCACATTTTCTCCTGTATACTGGATGTAATAAACTGTGTGCACAGACATTAGATATTACATACAGGATGCTATGTGGCTGGTGTAATATCCGATGACTGTAGTCACAGTATATCATACACCAGTCATATATTCTCCTATACACTGGATGTAATATACTGTGTACACAGACATTAGATATTATATACAGGATACTATGTGGCTGGTGTAATATCTGATGTCTGCAGTCTCAGTATATCATACACCAGTCATGTATTCTCCTGTACACTGGATGTAATATACTGTGTGCACAGACATTAGATATTATATACAGGATACTATGTGGCTGGTGTAATATCTGATATCTGTAGTCAGTATATCATACACCAGGCACATTTTCTCCTGTATACTGGGTGTAATAAACTGTGTGCACAGACATTAGATATTATATACAGGATACTATGAGGCTGGTGTAATATCTGATGTCTGTAGTCAGTATATCATACACCAGTCATGTATTCTCCTATACACTGGATGTAATATACTGTGTGCACAGACATTAGATATTATATACAGGATACTATGTGGCTGGTGTAATATCTGATGTCTGTAGTCAGTATATCATACACCAGGCACATTTTCTCCTGTACACTGGATGTAATATACTGTGTGCACAGACATTAGATATTATATACAGGATACTATGTGACTGGTGTAATATCTGATGTCTGCAGTCAGTATATCATACACCAGGCACATTTTCTCCTGTATGCTGGATGTAATATACTGTGTGCACAGACATTAGATATTATATACAGGATACTATGTGGCTGGTGTAATATCTGATGTCTGCAGTCACAGTATATCATACACCAGTCATGTATTCTCCTATATACTGGATGTAATATACTGTGTGCACAGACATTAGATATTAAACACAGGATACTATGTGGCTGGTGTAATATCTGATGTCTGTAGTCACAGTATATCATACACCAGTCATGTATTCTATATACTGGATGTAATATACTGTGTGCACAGACATTAGATATTATATACAGGATACTATGTGGCTGGTGTAATATCTGATGTCTGTAGTCTGTATATCATACACCAGTCATGTATTCTCCTGTACACTGGATGTAATATACTGTGTGCACAGACATTATATATTATATACTGGATAATATGTGGCTGGTGTAATATCTGATGTCTGCAGTCAGTATATCATACACCAGTCATGTATTCTCCTATATACAGGATGTAATATACTGTGTACACAGACATTAGATATTATATACAGGATACTATGTGACTGGGGTAATATCTGATGTCTGTAGTCAGTATATCATACACCAGTCATGTATTCTATATACTGGATGTAATATACTGTGTGCACAGACATTAGATATTATATACAGGATACTATGTGACTGGTGTAATATCTGATGTCTGCAGTCAGCATATCATACACCAGTCATGTATTCTCCTATATACTGGATATAATATACTGTGTGCACAGACATTAGATATTATATACAGGATACTATGTGGCTGGTGTAATATCTGATGTCTGCAGTCAGTATATCATACACCAGGCACATTTTCTCCTGTATACTGGATGTAATATACTGTGTGCACAGACATTAGATACTATATACAGGATACTATGTGGCTGGTGTAATATCTGATGTCTGCAGTCAGTATATCATACACCAGGCTCATTTTCTCCTGTACACTGGATGTAATATACTGTGTGCACAGACATTAGATATTATATACAGGATACTATGTGGCTGGTGTAATATCTGAAGTCTGTAGTCACTATATCATACACCAGGCACATTTTCTCCTGTACACTGGATGTAATATACTGTGTGCACAGACATTAGATATTATATACAGGATACTATGTGGCTGGGGTAATATCTGATGTCTGCAGTCAGTATATCATACACCAGGCACATTTTCTCCTGTACACTGGATGTAATATACTGTGTGCACAGACATTAGATATTATATACAGGATACTATGTGGCTGGTGTAATATCTGATGTCTGCAGTCAGTATATCATACACCAGTCATGTATTCTCCTATATACTGGATGTAATATACTGTGTGCACAGACATTAGATATTACATACAGGATACTATGTGGCTGGTGTTATATCTGATGTCTGTAGTCACAGTATATCATACACCAGGCACATTTTCTCCTGTACACTGGATGTAATATACTGTGTGCACAGACATTAGATATTATATACAGGATACTATGTGGCTGGGGTAATATCTGATGTCTGCAGTCAGTATATCATACACCAGGCACATTTTCTCCTGTACACTGGATGTAATATACTGTGTGCACAGACATTAGATATTATATACAGGATACTATGTGGCTGGGGTAATATCTGATGTCTGCAGTCAGTATATCATACACCAGGCACATTTTCTCCTGTACACTGGATGTAATATACTGTGTGCACAGACATTAGATATTATATACAGAATACTATGTGACTGGTGTAATATCTGATGTCTGCAGTCTCAGTATATCATACACCAGGCACATTTTCTCCTGTACACTGGATGTAATATACTGTGTGCACAGACATTAGATATTATATACAGGATACTATGTGGCTGGGGTAATATCTGATGTCTGCAGTCAGTATATCATACACCAGGCACATTTTCTCCTGTACACTGGATGTAATATACTGTGTGCACAGACATTAGATATTATATACAGGATACTATGTGGCTGGTGTAATATCTGATGTCTGTAGTCAGTATATCATACACCAGTCATGTATTCTCCTGTACACTGGATGTGATATATTGTGTGCACAGACATTAGATATTATATACAGGATACTATGTGGCTGGTGTAATATCTGATGTCTGTAGTCAGTATATCATACACCAGGCACATTTTCTCCTATATACTGGATGTAATATACTGTGTGCACAGACATTAGATATTATATACAGGATAATATGTGGCTGGTGTAATATCTGATGTCTGCAGTCAGTATATCATACACCAGGCACATTTTCTCCTATATACTGGATGTAATATACTGTGTGCACAGACATTAGATATTATATACAGGATAATATGTGGCTGGTGTAATATCTGTTGTCTGCAGTCAGTATATCATACACCAGGCACATTTTCTCCTGTACTCTGGATGTAATATACTGTATGCACAGACATTAGATATTATATACAGGATACTATGTGGCTGGTGTAATATCTGATGACTGTAGTCAGTATACCATACACCAGTCATATATTCTCCTATATACTGGATGTAATATACTGTATGCACAGACATTAGATATTATATACAGGATACTATGTGACTGGTGTAATATCTGATGTCTATAGTCAGTATACCATACACCAGTCATATATTCTCCTATACACTGGATGTAATATACTGTGTACACAGACATTAGATATTATATACAGGATACTATGTGGCTGGTGTAATATCTGATGTCTGCAGTCTCAGTATATCATACACTAGTCATGTATTCTTCTGTACACTGGATGTAATATACTGTGTGCACAGACATTAGATATTATATACAGGATACTATGTGGTTGGTGTAATATCTGATGTCTGTAGTCAGTATATCATACACCAGGCACATTTTCTCCTGTATACTGGATGTAATAAACTGTGTGCACAGACATTAGATATTATATACAGTATACTATGTGGCTGGTGTAATATCTGATGTCTGTAGTCACAGTATATCATACACCAGTCATGTATTCTCCTATACACTGGATGTAATATACTGTGTGCACAGACATTAGATATTACATACAGGATACTATGTGGCTGGTGTAATATCTGATGTCTGTAGTCTCAGTATATCATACACCAGTCATGTATTCTCCTGTACACTGGAAGTAATATACTGTGTGCACAGACATTAGATATTATATACTGGCTAATATGTGGCTGGTGTAATATCTGATGTCTGCAGTCAGTATATCATACACCAGTCATGTATTCTCCTATATACAGGATGTAATATACTGTGTACACAGAAATTAGATATTATATACAGGATACTATGTGACTGGGGTAATACCTGATGTCTGTAGTCAGTATATCATACACCAGTCATGTATTCTATATACTGGATGTAATATACTGTGTGCACAGACATTAGATATTATATACAGGATACTATGTGGCTGGTGTAATATCTGATGTCTGCAGTCAGTATATCATACACCAGTCATGTATTCTCCTATATACTGGATATAATATACTGTGTGCACAGACATTAGATATTATATACAGGATACTATGTGGCTGGTGTAATATCTGATGTCTGCAGTCACAGTATATCATACACCAGTCATGTATTCTCCTGTACACTGGATATAATATACTATGTGCACAGACATTAGATATTATATACAGGATACTATGTGGCTGGTGTAATATCTGATGTCTGTAGTCAGTATATCATACACCAGTCATGTATTCTCCTGTACACTGGATGTAATATACTGTGTGCACAGACATTAGATATTATATACATGATACTATGTGGCTGGTGTAATATCTGATGTCTGTAGTCAGTATATCATACACCAGTCATGTATTCTCCTGTACACTGGATGTAATATACTGTGTGCACAGACCTTATATATTATATACAGGATACTATGTGGCTGGTGTAATATCTGATGTCTGTAGTCAGTATATCATACACCAGGCACATTTTCTCCTATATACTGGATGTAATATACTGTGTGCACAGACATTAGATATTATATACAGGATACTATGTGGCTCGTGTAATATCTGATGTCTGCAGTCAGTATATCATACACCAGGTACATTTTCTCCTGTAGTCTGGATGTAATATACTGTATGCACAGACATTAGATATTATATACAGGATACTATGTGGCTGGTGTAATATCTGATGTCTGCAGTCAGTATATCATACACCAGTCATGTATTCTCCTGTACACTGGATATAATATACTATGTGCACAGACATTAGATATTATATACAGGATACTATGTGGCTGGTGTAATATCTGATGTCTGTAGTCAGTATATCATACAGCAGTCATGTATTCTCCTGTACACTGGATGTAATATACTGTGTGCACAGACCTTATATATTATATACAGGATACTATGTGGCTGGTGTAATATCTGATTTCTGCAGTCAGTATATCATACACCAGGCACATTTTCTCCTGTACACTGTATGTAATATACTGTGTGCACAGACATTAGATATTATATACAGGATACTATGTGGCTGGTGTAATATCTGGTGTCTGCAGTCAGTATATCATACACCAGTCATATATTCTCCTATATACTGGATGTAATATACTGTGTGCACAGACATTAGATATTACATACAGGATAATATGTGGCTGGTGTTATATCTGATGTCTGTAGTCACAGTATATCATACACCAGTCATATATTCTCCTATATACTGGATGTAATATACTGTGTGCACAGACATTAGATATTATATACAGGATACTATGTGGCTGGTGTAATATCTGATGTCTGTAGTCAGTATATCATACACCAGGCACATTTTCTCCTGTACACTGGATGTAATATACTGTGTGCACAGACATTAGATATTATATACAGGATACTATGTGGCTGGGGTAATATCTGATGTCTGCAGTCAGTATATCATACACCAGTCATGTATTCTCCTATATACTGGATATAATATACTGTGTGCACAGACATTAGATATTATATACAGGATACTATGTGGCTGGTGTAATATCTGATGTCTGCAGTCACAGTATATCATACACCAGGCACATTTTCTCCTGTACTCTGGATGTAATATACTGTATGCACAGACATTAGATATTATATACAGGATACTATGTGGCTGGTGTAATATCTGATGTCTGCAGTCTCAATATATCATACACCAGTCATGTATTCTTCTGTACTCTGGATGTAATATACTGTGTGCACACACATTAGATATTATATACAGGATACTATGTGGCTGGTGTAATATCTGATGTCTGCAGTCACAGTATATCATACACCAGGCACATTTTCTCCTGTACTCTGGATGTAATATACTGTATGCACAGACATTAGATATTATATACAGGATACTATGTGGCTGGTGTAATATCTGATGTCTGCAGTCTCAATATATCATACACCAGTCATGTATTCTTCTGTACTCTGGATGTAATATACTGTGTGCACACACATTAGATATTATATACAGGATACTATGTGGCTGGGGTAATATCTGTTGTCTGCAGTCAGTATATCATACACCAGTCATGTATTCTCCTGTACACTGGATGTAATATACTGTGTGTGCAGACATTAGATATTATATACAGGATACTATGTGGCTGGTGTAATATCTGATGTCTGCAGTCAGTATATCATACACCAGGCACATTTTCTCCTGTATACTGGATGTAATAAACTGTGTGCACAGACATTAGATATTATATACAGGATACTATGTGGCTGGTGTAATATCTGATGTCTGTAGTCACAGTATATCATACACCAGTGATGTATTCTCCTGTATACTGGATGTAATATACTGTGTGTACAGACATTAGATATTATATACAGGATACTATGTGGCTGGTGTAATATCTGATGTCTGCAGTCAGTATATCATACACCAGTCATGTATTCTCCTATATACTGGATGTAATATACTGTGTGCACAGACATTAGATATTATATACAGGATAATATGTGGCTGGTGTAATATCTGATGTCTGCAGTCAGTATATCATACACCAGGCACATTTTCTCCTATATACTGGATGTAATATACTGTGTGCACAGACATTAGATATTATATACAGGATAATATGTGGCTGGTGTAATATCTGTTGTCTGCAGTCAGTATATCATACACCAGGCACATTTTCTCCTGTACTCTGGATGTAATATACTGTATGCACAGACATTAGATATTATATACAGGATACTATGTGGCTGGTGTAATATCTGATGACTGTAGTCAGTATACCATACACCAGTCATATATTCTCCTATATACTGGATGTAATATACTGTATGCACAGACATTAGATATTATATACAGGATACTATGTGACTGGTGTAATATCTGATGTCTATAGTCAGTATACCATACACCAGTCATATATTCTCCTATACACTGGATGTAATATACTGTGTACACAGACATTAGATATTATATACAGGATACTATGTGGCTGGTGTAATATCTGATGTCTGCAGTCTCAGTATATCATACACTAGTCATGTATTCTTCTGTACACTGGATGTAATATACTGTGTGCACAGACATTAGATATTATATACAGGATACTATGTGGTTGGTGTAATATCTGATGTCTGTAGTCAGTATATCATACACCAGGCACATTTTCTCCTGTATACTGGATGTAATAAACTGTGTGCACAGACATTAGATATTATATACAGTATACTATGTGGCTGGTGTAATATCTGATGTCTGTAGTCACAGTATATCATACACCAGTCATGTATTCTCCTATACACTGGATGTAATATACTGTGTGCACAGACATTAGATATTACATACAGGATACTATGTGGCTGGTGTAATATCTGATGTCTGTAGTCTCAGTATATCATACACCAGTCATGTATTCTCCTGTACACTGGAAGTAATATACTGTGTGCACAGACATTAGATATTATATACTGGCTAATATGTGGCTGGTGTAATATCTGATGTCTGCAGTCAGTATATCATACACCAGTCATGTATTCTCCTATATACAGGATGTAATATACTGTGTACACAGAAATTAGATATTATATACAGGATACTATGTGACTGGGGTAATACCTGATGTCTGTAGTCAGTATATCATACACCAGTCATGTATTCTATATACTGGATGTAATATACTGTGTGCACAGACATTAGATATTATATACAGGATACTATGTGGCTGGTGTAATATCTGATGTCTGCAGTCAGTATATCATACACCAGTCATGTATTCTCCTATATACTGGATATAATATACTGTGTGCACAGACATTAGATATTATATACAGGATACTATGTGGCTGGTGTAATATCTGATGTCTGCAGTCACAGTATATCATACACCAGTCATGTATTCTCCTGTACACTGGATATAATATACTATGTGCACAGACATTAGATATTATATACAGGATACTATGTGGCTGGTGTAATATCTGATGTCTGTAGTCAGTATATCATACACCAGTCATGTATTCTCCTGTACACTGGATGTAATATACTGTGTGCACAGACATTAGATATTATATACATGATACTATGTGGCTGGTGTAATATCTGATGTCTGTAGTCAGTATATCATACACCAGTCATGTATTCTCCTGTACACTGGATGTAATATACTGTGTGCACAGACCTTATATATTATATACAGGATACTATGTGGCTGGTGTAATATCTGATGTCTGTAGTCAGTATATCATACACCAGGCACATTTTCTCCTATATACTGGATGTAATATACTGTGTGCACAGACATTAGATATTATATACAGGATACTATGTGGCTCGTGTAATATCTGATGTCTGCAGTCAGTATATCATACACCAGGTACATTTTCTCCTGTAGTCTGGATGTAATATACTGTATGCACAGACATTAGATATTATATACAGGATACTATGTGGCTGGTGTAATATCTGATGTCTGCAGTCAGTATATCATACACCAGTCATGTATTCTCCTGTACACTGGATATAATATACTATGTGCACAGACATTAGATATTATATACAGGATACTATGTGGCTGGTGTAATATCTGATGTCTGTAGTCAGTATATCATACAGCAGTCATGTATTCTCCTGTACACTGGATGTAATATACTGTGTGCACAGACCTTATATATTATATACAGGATACTATGTGGCTGGTGTAATATCTGATTTCTGCAGTCAGTATATCATACACCAGGCACATTTTCTCCTGTACACTGTATGTAATATACTGTGTGCACAGACATTAGATATTATATACAGGATACTATGTGGCTGGTGTAATATCTGGTGTCTGCAGTCAGTATATCATACACCAGTCATATATTCTCCTATATACTGGATGTAATATACTGTGTGCACAGACATTAGATATTACATACAGGATAATATGTGGCTGGTGTTATATCTGATGTCTGTAGTCACAGTATATCATACACCAGTCATATATTCTCCTATATACTGGATGTAATATACTGTGTGCACAGACATTAGATATTATATACAGGATACTATGTGGCTGGTGTAATATCTGATGTCTGTAGTCAGTATATCATACACCAGGCACATTTTCTCCTGTACACTGGATGTAATATACTGTGTGCACAGACATTAGATATTATATACAGGATACTATGTGGCTGGGGTAATATCTGATGTCTGCAGTCAGTATATCATACACCAGTCATGTATTCTCCTATATACTGGATATAATATACTGTGTGCACAGACATTAGATATTATATACAGGATACTATGTGGCTGGTGTAATATCTGATGTCTGCAGTCACAGTATATCATACACCAGGCACATTTTCTCCTGTACTCTGGATGTAATATACTGTATGCACAGACATTAGATATTATATACAGGATACTATGTGGCTGGTGTAATATCTGATGTCTGCAGTCTCAATATATCATACACCAGTCATGTATTCTTCTGTACTCTGGATGTAATATACTGTGTGCACACACATTAGATATTATATACAGGATACTATGTGGCTGGTGTAATATCTGATGTCTGCAGTCACAGTATATCATACACCAGGCACATTTTCTCCTGTACTCTGGATGTAATATACTGTATGCACAGACATTAGATATTATATACAGGATACTATGTGGCTGGTGTAATATCTGATGTCTGCAGTCTCAATATATCATACACCAGTCATGTATTCTTCTGTACTCTGGATGTAATATACTGTGTGCACACACATTAGATATTATATACAGGATACTATGTGGCTGGGGTAATATCTGTTGTCTGCAGTCAGTATATCATACACCAGTCATGTATTCTCCTGTACACTGGATGTAATATACTGTGTGTGCAGACATTAGATATTATATACAGGATACTATGTGGCTGGTGTAATATCTGATGTCTGCAGTCAGTATATCATACACCAGGCACATTTTCTCCTGTATACTGGATGTAATAAACTGTGTGCACAGACATTAGATATTATATACAGGATACTATGTGGCTGGTGTAATATCTGATGTCTGTAGTCACAGTATATCATACACCAGTGATGTATTCTCCTGTATACTGGATGTAATATACTGTGTGTACAGACATTAGATATTATATACAGGATACTATGTGGCTGGTGTAATATCTGATGTCTGCAGTCAGTATATCATACACCAGTCATGTATTCTCCTATATACTGGATGTAATATACTGTGTGCACAGACATTAGATATTATATACAGGATACTATGTGGCTGGTGTAATATCTGATGTCTGTAGTCAGTATATCATACACCAGTCATGTATTCTCCTATATACTGGATGTAATATACTGTGTGCACAGACATTAGATATTATATACAGGATAGTATGTGGCTGGTGTAATATCTGATGTCTGTAGTCAGTATATCATACACCAGGCACATTTTCTCCTGTACACTGGATGTAATATACTGTGTGCACAGACATTAGATATTATATACAGGATACTATGTGGCTGGTGTAATATCTGATGTCTGTAGTCACAGTATATCATACACCAGGCACATTTTCTCCTGTACACTGGATGTAATATACTTTGTGCACAGACATTAGATATTATATGCAGGATACTATGGGGCTGGTGTAATATCTGATGTCTGTATTCACAGTATATCATACACCAGTCATGTATTCTCCTGTATACTGGATGTAATATACTGTGTGTACAGACATTAGATATTATATACAGGATACTATGTGGCTGGTGTAATATCTGATGTCTGCAGTCAGTATATCATACACCAGTCATGTATTCTCCTGTACACTGGATGTAATATACTGTGTGCACAGACATTAGATATTATATACAGGATACTATGTGGCTGGTGTAATATCTGATGTCTGTAGTCACAGTATATCATACACCAGGCACATTTTCTCCTGTATACTGGATGTAATATACTGTGTGCACAGACATTAGATATTATATACAGGATACTATGTGGCTGGTGTAATATCTGATGTCTGTAGTCACAGTATATCATACACCAGGCACATTTTCTCCTGTATACTGGATGTAATATTCTGTGTGCACAGACATTAGATATTATATACACGATACTATGTGGCTGGTGTAATATCTGATGTCTGTAGTCACAGTATATCATACACCAGTCACATTTTCTCCTGTATACTGGATGTAATATACTGTGTGCACAGACATTAGATATTATATACAGGATACTATGTGGCTGATGTAATATCTGATGTCTGTAGTCAGTATATCATACACAAGTCATGTATTCTATATACTGGATGTAATATACTGTGTGCACAGACATTAGATATTATATACAGGATACTATGTGGCTGGTGTAATATCTGATGTCTGCAGTCAGTATATCATACACCAGGCACATTTTCTCCTGTACACTGGATGTAATATACTGTGTGCACATACATTAGATATTATATACAGGATACTATGTGGCTGGTGTAATATCTGATGTCTGTAGTCAGTATATCATACACCAGTCATGTATTCTCCTATATACTGGATGTAATATACTGTTTGCACAGACATTAGATATTATATACAGGATACTATGTGGCTGGTGTAATATCTGATGTCTGTAGTCACAGTATATCATACACCAGGCACATTTTCTCCTATATACTGGATGTAATATACTGTGTGCACAGACACTAGATATTATATACAGGATACTATGTGGCTGGTGTAATATCTGATGTCTGGAGTCAGTATATCATACACCTGTCATGTATTCTCCTGTACACTGGATGTAATATACTGTGTGCACAGACATTAGATATTATATACAGGATATTATGTGGCTGGTGTAATATCTGATGTCTGTAGTCACAGTATATCATACACCAGTCATGTATTCTATATACTGGATGTAATATACTGTGTGCACAGACATTAGATATTATATACAGGATACTATGTGGCTGGTGTAATATCTGATGTCTGTAGTCACAGTATATCATACACCAGTCATGTATTCTCCTGTACACTGAATGTAATATACTGTGTGCACAGACATTAGATATTATATGCAGGATACTATGTGGCTGGTGTAATATCTGATGTCAGCAGTCAGTATATCATACACCAGGCACATTTTCTCCTGTACACTGGATGTAATATACTGTGTACACAGACATTAGATATTATATACAGGATACTATGTGGATGGTGTAATATCTGATGTCTGGAGTCAGTATATCATACACCAGTCATGTATTCTCCTGTACACTGGATGTAATATACTGTGTGCACAGACATTAGATATTATATACAGGATACTATGTGGCTGGTGTAATATCTGATGTCAGCAGTCAGTATATCATACACCAGGCACATTTTCTCCTGTACACTGGATGTAATATACTGTGTGCACAGACATTAGATATTATATACAGGATACTATGTGGCTGGTGTAATATCTGATGTCTGTAGTCAGTATATCATACTCCAGTCATGTATTCTCCTATATACTGGATGTAATATACTGTGTGCACAGACATTAGATATTATATACAGGATACTATGTGGCTGGTGTAATATCTCATGTCTGTAGTCACAGTGTATCATACACCAGTCATGTATTCTCCTATAAACTGGATGTAATATACTGTGTGCACAGACATTAGATATTATATACAGGATACTATGTGGCTGGTGCAATATCTGATGTCTGCAGTCAGTATATCATACACCAGGCACATTTTCTCCTGTATACTGGATGTAATATACTGTATGCACAGACATTAGATATTATATACAGGATACTATGTGGCTGGTGTAATATCTGATGTCTGCAGTCAGTATATCATACACCAGGCACATTTTCTCCTGTACACTGGATGTAATATACTGTGTGCACAGACATTAGATATTACATACAGGATATTATGTGGCTGGTGTAATGTCTGATGTCTGTAGTCAGTATATCATACACCAGTCATGTATTCTCCTATATACTGGATGTAATATACTGTGTGCACAGACTTTAGATATTATATACAGGATACTATGTGGCAGGTGTAATATCTGATGTCTGTAGTCAGTATATCATACACCAGTCATGTATTCTCCTATATACTGGATGTAATATACTGTGTGCACAGACATTAGATATTATATACAGGATACTATGTGGCTGGAGTAATATCTGATGTCTGTAGTCAGTATATCATACACCAGGCACATTTTCTCCTGTACACTGGATGTAATAAACTGTGTGCACAGACATTAGATATTATATACAGGATACTATGTGGCTGGTGTAATATCTGATGTCTGCAGTCAGTATATCATACACCAGGCACATTTTGTCCTGTATACTGGATGTAATAAACTGTGTGCACAGACATTAGATATTTTATACAGGATACTATGTGGCTGGTGTAATATCTGATGTCTGTAGTCAGTATATCATACACCAGGCACATTTTCTTCTGTATACTGGATGTAATATACTGTGTGCACAGACATTAGATATTATATACAGGATACTATGTGGCTGGTGTAATATCTGATGTCTGTAGTCACAGTATATCATACACCAGGCACATTTTCTCCTGTACACTGGATGTAATATACTGTGTGCACAGACATTAGATATTATATACAGGATACTATGTGGCTGGTGTAATATCTGATGTCTGTAGTCACAGTATATCATACGCCAGGCACATTTTCTCCTATATACTGGATGTAATATACTGTGTGCACAGACATTAGATATTATATACAGGATACTATGTGGCTGGTGTAATATCTGATGTCTGTAGTCAGTATATCATACACCAGGCACATTTTCTCCTGTATACTGGATGTAATAAACTGTGTGCACAGACATTAGATATTATATACAGGATACTATGTGGCTGGTGTAATATCTCATGTCTGTAGTCACAGTGTATCATACACCAGTCATGTATTCTCCTATAAACTGGATGTAATATACTGTGTGCACAGACATTAGATATTATATACAGGATACTATGTGGCTGGCGTAATATCTGATGTCTGCAGTCAGTATATCATACACCAGGCACATTTTCTCCTGTACACTGGATGTAATATACTGTGTGCACAGACATTAGATATTACATACAGGATATTATGTGGCTGGTGTAATGTCTGATGTCTGTAGTCAGTATATCATACACCAGTCATGTATTCTCCTGTACACTGGATGTAATATACTGTGTGCACAGACATTAGATATTATATACAGGATACTATGTGACTGGTGTAATATCTGATGTCTCTAGTCACAGTTTATCATACACCAGGCACATTTTCTTATGTATACTGGATGTAATATACTGTGTTCACAGATATTAGATATTATATACAGGATACTATGTGGCTGGTGTAATATCTGATGTCTGTAGTCAGTATATCATACACCACTCATGTATTCTCCTATATACTGGATGTAATATACTGTGTGCACAGACTTTAGATATTATATACAGGATACTATGTGGCAGGTGTAATATCTGATGTCTGTAGTCAGTATATCATACACCAGTCATGTATTCTCCTATATACTGGATGTAATATACTGTGTGCACAGACATTAGATATTATATACAGGATACTATGTGGCTGGTGTAATATCTGATGTCTGTAGTCAGTATATCATACACCAGGCACATTTTCTCCTGTACACTGGATGTAATAAACTGTGTGCACAGACATTAGATATTATATACAGGATACTATGTGGCTGGTGTAATATCTGATGTCTGCAGTCAGTATATCATACACCAGGCACATTTTGTCCTGTATACTGGATGTAATAAACTGTGTGCACAGACATTAGATATTTTATACAGGATACTATGTGGCTGGTGTAATATCTGATGTCTGTAGTCAGTATATCATACACCAGGCACATTTTCTTCTGTATACTGGATGTAATATACTGTGTGCACAGACATTAGATATTATATACAGGATACTATGTGGCTGGTGTAATATCTGATGTCTGTAGTCACAGTATATCATACACCAGTCATGTATTCTCCTATATACTGGATGTAATATACTGTGTGCACAGACATTAGATATTTCTATACAGGATACTGTGTGGCTGGTGTAATATCTGATGTCTGCAGTCAGTATATCATACACCAGTCATGTATTTTCCTATATACTGGATATAATATACTGTGTGCACAGACTTTAGATATTATATACAGGATACTATGTGGCTGGTGTTATATCTGATGTCTGTAGTCACAGTATATCACACACCAGGCACATCTTCTCCTGTACACTGGATGTAATAAACTGTGTGCACAGACATTAGATATTTCTATACAGGATACTGTGTGGCTGGTGTAATATCTGATGTCTGCAGTCAGTATATCATACACCAGTCATGTATTCTCCTATATACTGGATGTAATATACTGTGTGCACAGACATTAGATATTACATACAGGATACTATGTGGCTGGTGTAATATCTGATGTCTGTAGTCACAGTATATCATACACCAGTCATGTATTCTATATACTGGATGTAATATACTGTGTGCACAGACATTAGATATTATATACAGGATACTATGTGGCTGGTGTAATATCTAATGTCTGTAGTCAGTATGTCATACACCAGGTACATGTTCTCCTGTATACTGGATGTAATATACTGGGTGCACAGACATTAGATATTATATACAGGATACTATGTGGCTGGTGTAATATCTGTTGTCTGCAGTCAGTATATCATACACCAGGCACATTTTCTCCTGTATACTGGATGTAATAAACTGTGTGCACAGACATTAGATATTACATACAGGATACTATGTGGCTGGTGTAATATCTGATGACTGTAGTCTCAGTATATCATACACCAGTCATATATTCTCCTATACACTGGATGTAATATACTGTGTACACTGACATTAGATATTATATACAGGATACTATGTGACTGGTGTAATATCCGATGTCTGTAGTCTCAGTATATCATACACCAGTCATGTATTCTCCTGTACACTGGATGTAATATACTGTGTGCACAGACATTAGATATTATATACAGGATACTATGTGACTGGTGTAATATCTGTTGTCTGCAGTCAGTATATCATACACCAGGCACATTTTCTCCTATATACTGGATGTAATATACTGTGTGCACAGACATTAGATATTATATACAGAATACTATGTGGCTGGTGTAATATCTGATGTCTGTAGTCAGTATATCATACACCAGGCACATTTTCTCCTGTATACTGGATGTAATAAACTGTGTGCACAGACATTAGATATTATATACAGGATACTATGAGGCTGGTGTAATATCTGATGTCTGTAGTCAGTATATCATACACCAGTCATGTATTCTCCTATACACTGGATGTAATATACTGTGTGCACAGACATTAGATATTACATACAGGATACTATGTGGCTGGTGTAATATCTGATGTCTGTAGTCAGTATATCATACACCAGTCATGTATTCTCTTGTACACTGGATGTAATATACTGTGTGCACAGACATTAGATATTATAAACAGGATACTATGTGGCTGGTGTAATATCTGATGTCTGTAGTCAGTATATCATACACCAGGCACATTTTCTCCTGTACACTGGATGTAATATACTGTGTGCACAGACATTAGATATTATATACAGGATACTATGTGACTGCTCTAATATCTGATGTCTGCAGTCAGTATATCATACACCAGGCACATTTTCTCCTGTATGCTAGATGTAATATACTGTGTGCACAGACATTAGATATTATATACAGGATACTATGTGGCTGGTGTAATATCTGATGTCTGCAGTCACAGTATATCATACACCAGTCATGTATTCTCCTATATACTGGATGTAATATACTGTGTGCACAGACATTAGATATTAAACACAGGATGCTATGTGGCTGGTGTAATATCTGATGTCTGTAGTCACAGTATATCATACACCAGTCATGTATTCTATATACTGGATGTAATATACTGTGTGCACAGACATTAGATATTATATACAGGATACTATGTGGCTGGTGTAATATCTGATGTCTGTAGTCTGTATATCATACACCAGTCATGTATTCTCCTGTACACTGGATGTAATATACTGTGTGCACAGACATTAGATATTATATACTGGATAATATGTGGCTGGTGTAATATCTGATGTCTGCAGTCAGTATATCATACACCAGTCATGTATTCTCCTATATACAGGATGTAATATACTGTGTACACAGACATTAGATATTATATACAGGATACTATGTGGCTGGGGTAATATCTGATATCTGCAGTCAGTATATCATACACCAGTCATGTATGTATTCTCCTGTACACTGGATGTAATATACTGTGTGCACAGACATTAGATATTATATACAGGATACTATGTGGCTGGTGTAATATCTGATGTCTGCAGTCACAGTATATCATACACCAGGCACATTTTCTCCTGTACACTGGATGTAATATACTGTGTGCACAGACATTAGATATTATATACAGGATACTATGTGGCTGGTGTAATATCTGATGTCTGCAGTCAGTATATCATACACCAGTTATGTATTCTCCTGTACACTGGATGTAATATACTGTGTGCACAGACATTAGATATTATATACAGGATACTATGTGGCTGGTGTAATATCTGATGTCTGTAGTCACAGTATATCATACACCAGGCACATTTTCTCCTGTACTCTGGATGTAATATACTGTATGCACCCACATTAGATATTATATACAGGATACTATGTGGCTGGTGTAATATCTGATGACTGTAGTCAGTATATCATACACCAGTCATGTATTCTATATACTGGATGTAATATACTGTGTGCACAGACATTAGATATTATATACAGGATACTATGTGGCTGGTGTAATATGTGATGTCTGCAGTCAGTATACCATACACCAGTCATATATTCTCCTATATACTGGATGTAATATACTGTATGCACAGACATTAGATATTATATACAGGATACTATGTGGCAGGTGTAATATCTGATGTCTGTAGTCAGTATATCATACACCAGTCATGTATTCTATATACTGGATGTAATATACTGTGTACACAGACATTAGATATTATATACAGGATACTATGTGGCTGGTGTAATATCTGATGACTGTAGTCAGTATATCATACACCAGTCATGTATTCTATATACTGGATGTAATATACTGTGTACACAGACATTAGATATTATATACAGGATACTATGTGGCTGGTGTAATATGTGATGTCTGTAGTCAGTATATCATACACCAGTCATGTATTCTCCTATATACTGGATGTAATATACTGTGTGCACAGACATTAGATATTATATACAGGATACTATGTGGCTGGTGTAATATCTGATGTCTGTAGTCAGTATATCATACACCAGGCACATTTTCTCCTGTACACTGGATGTAATAAACTGTGTGCACAGACATTAGATATTATATACAGGATACTATGTGGCTGGTGTAATATCTGATGTCTGCAGTCAGTATATCATACACCAGGCACATTTTGTCCTGTATACTGGATGTAATAAACTGTGTGCACAGACATTAGATATTTTATACAGGATACTATGTGGCTGGTGTAATATCTGATGTCTGTAGTCAGTATATCATACACCAGGCACATTTTCTTCTGTATACTGGATGTAATATACTGTGTGCACAGACATTAGATATTATATACAGGATACTATGTGGCTGGTGTAATATCTGATGTCTGTAGTCAGTATATCATACACCAGTCATGTACTCTATACACTGGATGTAATATACTGTGTGCACAGACATTATATATTATATACAGGATACTATGTGGCTGGTGTAATATCTGATGTCTGCAGTCAGTATATCATACACCAGGCACATTTTCTCCTGTACACTGGATGTAATATACTGTGTGCACAGACATTAGATATTATATACAGGATACTATGTGGCTGGTGTAATATCTGATGTCTGTAGTCACAGTATATCATACGCCAGGCACATTTTCTCCTATATACTGGATGTAATATACTGTGTGCACAGACATTAGATATTATATACAGGATACTATGTGGCTGGTGTAATATCTGATGTCTGTAGTCAGTATATCATACACCAGGCACATTTTCTCCTGTATACTGGATGTAATAAACTGTGTGCACAGACATTAGATATTATATACAGGATACTGTGTGGCTGGTGTAATATCTCATGTCTGTAGTCACAGTGTATCATACACCAGTCATGTATTCTCCTATAAACTGGATGTAATATACTGTGTGCACAGACATTAGATATTATATACAGGATACTATGTGGCTGGTGTAATATCTGATGTCTGCAGTCAGTATATCATACACCAGTCATGTATTCTCCTATAAACTGGATGTAATATACTGTGTGCACAGACATTAGATATTATATACAGGATACTATGTGGCTGGTGTAATATCTGATGTCTGTAGTCAGTATATCACACACCAGGCACATCTTCTCCTGTACACTGGATGTAATAAACTGTGTGCACAGACATTAGATATTATATACAGGATACTATGTGGCTGGTGTAATATCTGATGTCTGTAGTCAGTATATCACACACCAGGCACATCTTCTCCTGTACACTGGATGTAATAAACTGTGTGCACAGACATTAGATATTATATACAGAATACTATGTGTCTGGTGTAATATCTGATGTCTGTAGTCACAGTATATCATACACCAGGCACATTTTCTCCTGTATACTGGATGTAATAAACTGGGTGCACAGACATTAGATATTATATACAGGATACTATGTGGCTGGTGTAATATCTGATGTCTGTAGTCACAGTATATCATACACCAGTCATGTATTCTATATACTGGATGTAATATACTGTGTGCACAGACATTAGATATTATATACAGGATACTATGTGGCTGGTGTAATATCTAATGTCTGTAGTCAGTATGTCATACACCAGGTACATGTTCTCCTGTACACTGGATGTAATATACTGTGTGCACAGACTTTAGATATTATATACAGGATACTATGTGGCTGGTGTAATATCTGATGTCTGCAGTCAGTATATCATACACCAGGCACATTTTCTCCTGTATACTGGATGTAATAAACTGTGTGCACAGACATTAGATATTACATACAGGATACTATGTGGCTGGTGTAATATCTGATGACTGTAGTCTCAGTATATCATACACCAGTCATATATTCTCCTATACACTGGATGTAATATACTGTGTACACTGACATTAGATATTATATACAGGATACTATGTGACTGGTGTAATATCCGATGTCTGTAGTCTCAGTATATCATACACCAGTCATGTATTCTCCTGTACACTGGATGTAATATACTGTGTGCACAGACATTAGATATTATATACAGGATACTATGTGACTGGTGTAATATCTGTTGTCTGCAGTCAGTATATCATACACCAGGCACATTTTCTCCTATATACTGGATGTAATATACTGTGTGCACAGACATTAGATATTATATACAGAATACTATGTGGCTGGTGTAATATCTGATGTCTGTAGTCAGTATATCATACACCAGGCACATTTTCTCCTGTATACTGGATGTAATAAACTGTGTGCACAGACATTAGATATTATATACAGGATACTATGAGGCTGGTGTAATATCTGATGTCTGTAGTCAGTATATCATACACCAGTCATGTATTCTCCTATATACTGGATGTAATATACTGTGTGCACAGACATTAGATATTATATACAGGATACTATGTGACTGGTGTAATATCTGATGTCTGCAGTCAGTATATCATACACCAGTCATGTATTCTCCTATACACTGGATGTAATATACTGTGTGCACAGACATTAGATATTATATACAGGATACTATGTGGCTGGTGTAATATCTGATGTCTGCAGTCAGTATATCATACACCAGGCACATTTTCTCCTGTATACTGGATGTAATATACTGTGTGCACAGACATTAGATATTATATACAGGATACTATGTGGCTGGTGTAATATCTGATGTCTGTAGTCACAGTATATCATACACCAGGCACATTTTCTCCTATATACTGGATGTAATATACTGTGTGCACAGACATTAGATATTATATACAGGATACTATGTGGCTGGTGTAATATCTGATGTCTGCAGTCACAGTATATCATACACCAGTCATGTATTCTCCTATATACTGGATGTAATATACTGTGTGCACAGACATTAGATATTAAACACAGGATGCTATGTGGCTGGTGTAATATCTGATGTCTGTAGTCACAGTATATCATACACCAGTCATGTATTCTATATACTGGATGTAATATACTGTGTGCACAGACATTAGATATTATATACAGGATACTATGTGGCTGGTGTAATATCTGATGTCTGTAGTCTGTATATCATACACCAGTCATGTATTCTCCTGTACACTGGATGTAATATACTGTGTGCACAGACATTAGATATTATATACTGGATAATATGTGGCTGGTGTAATATCTGATGTCTGCAGTCAGTATATCATACACCAGTCATGTATTCTCCTATATACAGGATGTAATATACTGTGTACACAGACATTAGATATTATATACAGGATACTATGTGGCTGGGGTAATATCTGATATCTGCAGTCAGTATATCATACACCAGTCATGTATGTATTCTCCTGTACACTGGATGTAATATACTGTGTGCACAGACATTAGATATTATATACAGGATACTATGTGGCTGGTGTAATATCTGATGTCTGCAGTCACAGTATATCATACACCAGGCACATTTTCTCCTGTACACTGGATGTAATATACTGTGTGCACAGACATTAGATATTATATACAGGATACTATGTGGCTGGTGTAATATCTGATGTCTGCAGTCAGTATATCATACACCAGTCATGTATTCTCCTGTACACTGGATGTAATATACTGTGTGCACAGACATTAGATATTATATACAGGATACTATGAGGCTGGTGTAATATCTGATGTCTGTAGTCACAGTATATCATACACCAGGCACATTTTCTCCTGTACTCTGGATGTAATATACTGTATGCACCCACATTAGATATTATATACAGGATACTATGTGGCTGGTGTAATATCTGATGACTGTAGTCAGTATATCATACACCAGTCATGTATTCTATATACTGGATGTAATATACTGTGTGCACAGACATTAGATATTATATACAGGATACTATGTGGCTGGTGTAATATGTGATGTCTGCAGTCAGTATACCATACACCAGTCATATATTCTCCTATATACTGGATGTAATATACTGTATGCACAGACATTAGATATTATATACAGGATACTATGTGACTGGTGTAATATCTGATGTCTATAGTCAGTATACCATACACCAGTCATATATTCTCCTATACACTGGATGTAATATACTGTGTGCACAGACATTAGATATTATATACAGGATACTATGTGGCTGGTGTAATATCTGATGTCTGTAGTCACAGTATATCATACACCAGTCATGTATTCTCCTGTACACTGGATGTAATATACTGTGTGCACAGACATTAGATATTATATACAGGATACTATGTGGTTGGTGTAATATCTGATGTCTGTAGTCAGTATATCATACACCAGGCACATTTTCTCCTGTATACTGGATGTAATAAACTGTGTGCACAGACATTAGATATTATATACAGTATACTATGTGGCTGGTGTAATATCTGATGTCTGTAGTCACAGTATATCATACACCAGTCATGTATTCTCCTATACACTGGATGTAATATACTGTGTGCACAGACATTAGATATTACATACAGGATACTATGTGGCTGGTGTAATATCTGATGTCTGCAGTCAGTATATCATACACCAGGCACATTTTCTCCTGTACACTGGATGTAATATACTGTGTGCACAGACATTAGATATTATATACAGGATACTATGTGGCTGGTGTAATATCTGATGTCTGTAGTCACAGTATATCATACACCAGTCATGTATTCTCCTGTACACTGGATGTAATATACTGTGTGCACAGACATTAGATATTATATACTGGCTAATATGTGGCTGGTGTAATACCTGATGTCTGTAGTCAGTATATCATACACCAGTCATGTATTCTATATACTGGATGTAATATACTGTGTGCACAGACATTAGATATTATATACAGTATACTATGTGGCTGGTGTAATATCTGATGTCTGTAGTCAGTATATCATACACCAGGCACATTTTCTCCTGTACTCTGGATGTAATATACTGTATGCACAGACATTAGATATTATATACAGGATACTATGTGGCTGGTGTAATATCTGATGTCTGCAGTCAGTATATCATACACCAGTCATGTATTCTCCTGTACACTGGATATAATATACTATGTGCACAGACATTAGATATTATATACAAGATACTATGTGGCTGGTGTAATATCTGATGTCTGTAGTCACAGTATATCATACACCAGTCATGTATTCTCCTTCACACTGGATGTAATATACTGTGTGCACAGACCTTATATATTATATACAGGATACTATGTGGCTGGTGTAATATCTGATTTCTGCAGTCAGTATATCATACACCAGGCACATTTTCTCCTGTACACTGTATGTAATATACTGTGTGCACAGACATTAGATATTATATACAGGATACTATGTGGCTGCTGTAATATCTGGTGTCTGCAGTCAGTATATCATAAACCAGTCATATATTCTCCTATATACTGGATGTAATATACTGTGTGCACAGACATTAGATATTACATACAGGATAATATGTGGCTGGTGTTATATCTGATGTCTGTAGTCACAGTATATCATACACCAGGCACATTTTCTCCTGTATACTGGATGTAATATACTGTGTGCACAGACATTAGATATTATATACAGGATACTATGTGGCTGGGGTAATATCTGATGTCTGCAGTCAGTATATCATACACCAGTCATGTATTCTCCTGTACACTGGATGTAATATACTGTGTGCACAGACCTTATATATTATATACAGGATACTATGTGGCTGGTGTAATATCTGATTTCTGCAGTCAGTATATCATATACCAGTCATGTATTCTCCTATATACTGTATGTAATATACTGTGTGCACAGACATTAGATATTATATACAGGATACTATGTGGCTGGTGTAATATCTGATGTCTGTAGTCAGTATATCATAAACCAGGCACATTTTCTCCTGTACACTGGATGTAATATACTGTGTGCACAGATGACGCGCCCCCTGGGACATATTCCTTGTTGAGGGGAATACCCGGCACCGGATCAGATGGGGGGTTGTAGTCTCCGAGCGGCTGTGACCCGGTCCCGTGCCCAGGGCGTCAAGCTCAGTGTTATGTGGCAGTCCTTACTGATGTTATTAGAGTTCGTGTGTCGACTACGCCACCCGTTGTGATGCGGTCACTGTGGCCGCCGCTGCTGCAGGGTCCGCTGAGGCTGATGGTGGGTGCGCAGCTTGGTGGGATAACCCCCAACGGGTGGGGTATAGCCTCAGAGGGGACAGGCGCAGAGGATGGGGGTTGTGGTGGTGTAGTGCAGCCGGCAAAGAAGACAGAGTCGGGTAGTGCAGTTAAGGGTCTTTACTTACTGCAGATGTTATACGGGTCACTCCAGCTCCAAGTGACCACCCGAGCCGTGCTGCGTCCACCAAGTCCTGGATCCAGCCAACCCCCAAACAAGTCCGGAGCGTGGCCCTGAGCTCTCCCTCTGTCCTCACTTCAGCCGTCCCCACCAGTGATTCACCTAAGTCCAGCTCCCTCGGGCCTTCTGTTGGGCAACCTTTGGCCTTAGGTTCCCTGACCCTCCATGTGGTGTGCCTTCCGGGTGAATGTAGTGGGTGACCGTGACAGACACTGCCCACGGTCTCCGGTCTCTGGCTGGGGAATGTCTTTGCCCCCACCAGCTTGGGTTCCGGTACCCTTGTGCTGACTCCTCACCCGGCGCTCTAATTTGGGTTCTTGGGTCCCTTCAGTCTTCCCCCTCTGGGTACTCCTTCTTTACTCCACTCTCTCTCCAGGGCTGTTGTTTCTTTCTCTCTCTTTCTGCAGGCTTGTCCTCTGCATCTGACTTACTCTCTGCGTCTGACCCTGATCCTAGTTGGTGCCCTCCTTATATATCCCTCTATGTGTGAGCTCAGGTGACCAGCACCCAATGAGCTCCTATCACTACCCAGACTGCTCCCCCTATCTGCCCCTACACTACATGGGATGTTCCTCCCCCCTCCCACTCCAGCCAGGAACAGGCTCGGTCGCACCTGCACATTTCTAAGTGGGAGTGCCGTCGGCCTGCTCCCCGGAAATGGGATGTATGTAGTGCATGCAGTCTATCTGAGCTCAGATCCACACTCCTTCCTTACCCGGGAGTGGAATATCACACCTCTGGGTTGAGGTGCAATACCCCTGTAGCAGCCGAATCCTCAGGGTGCTACATTCCCCCCTGGTAAATCACAGCACGTCCTCGGGCTGTAAAGACATAAAACAACACCAAAACATACATTTTTTTTTTTTCATAAACACAACATATAAAACATATAAAACATAAAACTTTCTCGTCGTCTCAGGCTCCTCCTCCTCTGGTCACCGTGCAACTCGTGACCAGGTAAAGTGCGACAATCTTTTGAAAAACAGTTTCTCATAAAACCAGTAGGGGGCGCCTTATAAAGCGCAACTATGTACAGGGGAATTTTGGCCGTTCTCAGTCCCCGGCCAGGTAAAGGGAAAGGGATGGCTGCTCACAGTCCTCAGCCTGTAGGATGAAGGGGTTAACAGGTAAACAGTTCACTGGTCCCTACGGGGACTATTTTAACAGCAACGGTTCACTGTGCCCCGACGGGCAACTATATACAGTCTCTACTCCCGTCCTCAACGACGGCTCCCTCCTGCTTTTTCTTGGTGATATGGTGTTGCTTCAGACCCGTCCGGGTCCTCTTGTTAGGGGCGCGGTGGTGTTAGCGCCCGGGTTGCCCGGGCCTTGCGGCCAGGCCTGGGGTATCTGGAAGGTGAAGGGCACCGTAAGGACGGCGGCACCCTGGGCTACTTGGCCCTGCGACCAGGCCGGGGGCTCCGCGGAGGTAGGGGGCGCTGTTGGTATTGCGGCGCCCGGGAATTCTAGGCCCTGCGACCAGGCTGGTGGTACTTCCTGCTTGGTCACGCTCGGGGTCGAGGCGTGTGACGTCACAGGGGTCGCGGCGGCGGCTTCCGGTTGGGGCCTAGTCCATGGCGGTGACCTGGCGGCTACGGGCACAGCAGGGGGACTTTCGGGCTCTGCGACGGGGAGCTGGGGCAGGTAAGCGGTGTCACGGCTTGGGGTATAGGCGTCCCCTTTACCTGCCTCCATGCGCTCGGCTCCCTCCTCGGCGCCGTCTCCGGCCTTGGGTCCTCCCGCGCCATCCTCAGAGGCGGTCTGCTTCCTCTTCCAGGGTAGCGTGCTCCGTTGACTGGTCTCTGCTTGCTGGGCCATCTCCCGGCTCCACTCCGCCAGTATCTCACGCTGTACCCGGGCCATCCTCCTTGCGAGGCCCTCCAGGGCAGTTTGTGCACACTCCCGGTCTCGGGGGAGCTGCGCTAAGATCTCCGCTAGACCTAGCGGGGTTGTGGACTCCAGCAGGCTCCTGACCATCGGGTCGGTGCTGCTCTGCTCTGCTTCCGGCAGGCTCCTGGCCAGCGGGCCGGTGCTGCTCTGCCCTCCTTCCTCGGTCTCTAGCAGACTCCTGGCCAGCGGGCCGGTGCTGTTCTGCTTTCTCTCCTTTTGCAGGCTCCTGGCCAGCGGGCCGGTGCTGCGCTGCTGCTGCTCCATTCCCGGGTCTACTCTTTCTCTCCTCGACTCCGGGTGCTCTCGCTCCAGCTCCGGGTGCGCTCGTTCTAGACTGCTCCAGGCGACACCCATCTTTGCTCTTTTCTTTCGTCTCCTCCCACTTCGAGGGTGGTCCCGGGGCAACTCGGTGACTGTCAGCTCCAGGGGGAGTTCTTTCACGCTGACAGACACCTCTAGCATCACAGTCTCTGTTGGTGGGGGCGGTTTCCACTTTTGGCGCCATTTTCTGTCCCGGCCCACGATGGGAGGCGGCCTCCTGCCCTCCTTTGGCACGCCCATAATGGCGTCCGCTGCTCTTCCAAGGCGGGAAATCTGCGGTTTTGGCGGGAAGCGTCGCCCAGTGGCGGGAAACTCTGCAGATGGCGGGAACAAGCTGGAAATGGCGGACAATCGGCGGGAAACGACTGGTGATGGAGTCCGATGGCGTGGACCCTCCGGAACCGGCGGGAGACTTCTTTCTGAGGTAAACTTGCACTTTTCTTCAGGCACGCAGTACCCGGGTGTTGCGGGCACGTAATCCTGCCGACTACGCCAAAGTTGACGCGCCCCCTGGGACATATTCCTTGTTGAGGGGAATACCCGGCACCGGATCAGATGGGGGGTTGTAGTCTCCGAGCGGCTGTGACCCGGTCCCGTGCCCAGGGCGTCAAGCTCAGTGTTATGTGGCAGTCCTTACTGATGTTATTAGAGTTCGTGTGTCGACTACGCCACCCGTTGTGATGCGGTCACTGTGGCCGCCGCTGCTGCAGGGTCCGCTGAGGCTGATGGTGGGTGCGCAGCTTGGTGGGATAACCCCCAACGGGTGGGGTATAGCCTCAGAGGGGACAGGCGCAGAGGATGGGGGTTGTGGTGGTGTAGTGCAGCCGGCAAAGAAGACAGAGTCGGGTAGTGCAGTTAAGGGTCTTTACTTACTGCAGATGTTATACGGGTCACTCCAGCTCCAAGTGACCACCCGAGCCGTGCTGCGTCCACCAAGTCCTGGATCCAGCCAACCCCCAAACAAGTCCGGAGCGTGGCCCTGAGCTCTCCCTCTGTCCTCACTTCAGCCGTCCCCACCAGTGATTCACCTAAGTCCAGCTCCCTCGGGCCTTCTGTTGGGCAACCTTTGGCCTTAGGTTCCCTGACCCTCCATGTGGTGTGCCTTCCGGGTGAATGTAGTGGGTGACCGTGACAGACACTGCCCACGGTCTCCGGTCTCTGGCTGGGGAATGTCTTTGCCCCCACCAGCTTGGGTTCCGGTACCCTTGTGCTGACTCCTCACCCGGCGCTCTAATTTGGGTTCTTGGGTCCCTTCAGTCTTCCCCCTCTGGGTACTCCTTCTTTACTCCACTCTCTCTCCAGGGCTGTTGTTTCTTTCTCTCTCTTTCTGCAGGCTTGTCCTCTGCATCTGACTTACTCTCTGCGTCTGACCCTGATCCTAGTTGGTGCCCTCCTTATATATCCCTCTATGTGTGAGCTCAGGTGACCAGCACCCAATGAGCTCCTATCACTACCCAGACTGCTCCCCCTATCTGCCCCTACACTACATGGGATGTTCCTCCCCCCTCCCACTCCAGCCAGGAACAGGCTCGGTCGCACCTGCACATTTCTAAGTGGGAGTGCCGTCGGCCTGCTCCCCGGAAATGGGATGTATGTAGTGCATGCAGTCTATCTGAGCTCAGATCCACACTCCTTCCTTACCCGGGAGTGGAATATCACACCTCTGGGTTGAGGTGCAATACCCCTGTAGCAGCCGAATCCTCAGGGTGCTACACAGACATTAGATATTATATACAGCATACTATGTGGCTGGTGTAATATCTGATGTCTGCAGTCAGTATATCATACACCAGTCATGTATTCTCCTGTATACTGGATGTAATATACTGTGTGCACAGACATTAGATATTATATACAGGATACTATGTGGCTGGTGTAATATCTGATATCTGTAGTCAGTATATCATACACCAGGCACATTTTCTCCTGTACACTGGATGTAATATACTGTGTGCACAGACTTTAGATATTATATACAGGATACTATGTGGCTGGTGTAATATCTGATGTCTGTAGTCACAGTATATCATACACCAGGCACATTTCTCCTGTATACTGGATGTAATAAACTGTGTGCACAGACATTAGATATTATATACAGGATGCTATGTGGCTGGTGTAATATCCGATGACTGTAGTAACAGTATATCATACACCAGTCATATATTCTCCTATACACTGGATGTAATATACTGTGTGCACAGACATTAGATATTACATACAGGATGCTATGTGGCTGGTGTAATATCCGATGACTGTAGTCACAGTATATCATACACCAGTCATATATTCTCCTATACACTGGATGTAATATACTGTGTACACAGACATTAGATATTATATACAGGATACTATGTGGCTGGTGTAATATCTGATGTCTGCAGTCTCAGTATATCATACACCAGTCATGTATTCTCCTGTACACTGGATGTAATATACTGTGTGCACAGACATTAGATATTATATACAGGATACTGTGTGGTTGGTGTAATATCTGATGTCTGTAGTCAGTATATCATACACCAGGCACATTTTCTCCTGTATACTGGGTGTAATAAACTGTGTGCACAGACATTAGATATTATATACAGGATACTATGAGGCTGGTGTAATATCTGATGTCTGTAGTCAGTATATCATACACCAGGCACATTTTCTCCTGTACACTGGATGTAATATACTGTGTGCACAGACATTAGATATTATATACAGGATACTATGTGACTGGTGTAATATCTGATGTCTGTAGTCAGTATATCATACACCAGGCACATTTTCTCCTGTATGCTGGATGTAATATACTGTGTGCACAGACATTAGATATTATATACAGGATACTATGTGACTGGTGTAATATCTGATGTCTGCAGTCACAGTATATCATACACCAGTCATGTATTCTCCTATATACTGGATGTAATATACTGTGTGCACAGACATTAGATATTATATACAGGATACTATGTGACTGGTGTAATATCTGATGTCAGTAGTTAGTATATCATACACCAGTCATGTATTCTCCTATATACTGGATGTAATATACTGTGTGCACAGACATTAGATATTATATACAGGATACTATGTGGCTGGTGTAATATCTGATGTCTGTAGTCTGTATATCATACACCAGTCATGTATTCTCCTGTACACTGGATGTAATATACTGTGTGCACAGACATTAGATATTATATACTGGATAATATGTGGCTGGTGTAATATCTGATGTCTGCAGTCAGTATATCATACACCAGTCATGTATTCTCCTATATACAGGATGTAATATACTGTGTACACAGACATTAGATATTATATACAGGATACTATGTGACTGGGGTAATATCTGATGTCTGTAGTCAGTATATCATACACCAGGCACATTTTCTCCTGTATACTGGATGTAATATACTGTGTGCACAGACATTAGATACTATATACAGGATACTATGTGGCTGGTGTAATATCTGATGTCTGCAGTCAGCATATCATACACCAGTCATGTATTCTCCTATATACTGGATATAATATACTGTGTGCACAGACATTAGATATTATATACAGGATACTATGTGGCTGGTGTAATATCTGATGTCTGCAGTCAGTATATCATACACCAGGCACATTTTCTCCTGTATACTGGATGTAATATACTGTGTGCACAGACATTAGATACTATATACAGGATACTATGTGGCTGGTGTAATATCTGATGTCTGCAGTCAGTATATCATACACCAGTCATGTATTCTCCTGTACACTGGATATAATATACTATGTGCACAGACATTAGATATTATATACAGGATACTATGTGTCTGGTGTTATATCTGATGTCTGTAGTCAGTATATCATACACCAGTCATGTATTCTCCTGTACACTGGATGTAATATAGTGTGTGCACAGACATTATATATTATATACAGGATACTATGTGGCTGGTGTAATATCTGATGTCTGTAGTCAGTATATCATACACCAGTCATGTATTCTCCTATATACTGGATGTAATATACTGTGTGCACAGACATTAGATATTATAAACAGGATACTATGTGACTGGTGTAATATCTGATGTCTGCAGTCAGTATATCATACACCAGGCACATTTTCTCCTGTATACTGGATGTAATATACTGTGTGCACAGACATTAGATATTATATACAGGATACTATGTGGCTGGTGTAATATCTGATGTCTGTAGTCAGTATATCATACACCAGTCATGTATTCTCCTATATACTGGATGTAATATACTGTGTGCACAGACATTAGATATTACATACAGGATACTATGTGGCTGGTGTTATATCTGATGTCTGTAGTCACAGTATATCATACACCAGTCATGTATTCTCCTATATACTGGATGTAATATACTGTGTGCACAGACATTAGATATTATATACAGGATACTATGTGGCTGGTGTAATATCTGATGTCTGCAGTCTCAGTATATCATACACCAGTCATGTATTCTCCTGTACACTGGATGTAATATACTGTGTGCACAGACATTAGATATTATATACAGGATACTGTGTGGTTGGTGTAATATCTGATGTCTGTAGTCAGTATATCATACACCAGGCACATTTTCTCCTGTATACTGGGTGTAATAAACTGTGTGCACAGACATTAGATATTATATACAGGATACTATGAGGCTGGTGTAATATCTGATGTCTGTAGTCAGTATATCATACACCAGGCACATTTTCTCCTGTACACTGGATGTAATATACTGTGTGCACAGACATTAGATATTATATACAGGATACTATGTGACTGGTGTAATATCTGATGTCTGTAGTCAGTATATCATACACCAGGCACATTTTCTCCTGTACACTGGATGTAATATACTGTGTGCACAGACATTAGATATTATATACAGGATACTATGTGACTGGTGTAATATCTGATGTCTGTAGTCAGTATATCATACACCAGGCACATTTTCTCCTGTATGCTGGATGTAATATACTGTGTGCACAGACATTAGATATTATATACAGGATACTATGTGGCTGGTGTAATATCTGATGTCTGCAGTCACAGTATATCATACACCAGTCATGTATTCTCCTATATACTGGATGTAATATACTGTGTGCACAGACATTAGATATTATATACAGGATACTATGTGACTGGTGTAATATCTGATGTCAGTAGTTAGTATATCATACACCAGTCATGTATTCTATATACTGGATGTAATATACTGTGTGCACAGACATTAGATATCATATACAGGATACTATGTGGCTGGTGTAATATCTGATGTCTGTAGTCTGTATATCATACACCAGTCATGTATTCTCCTGTACACTGGATGTAATATACTGTGTGCACAGACATTAGATATTATATACTGGATAATATGTGGCTGGTGTAATATCTGATGTCTGCAGTCAGTATATCATACACCAGTCATGTATTCTCCTATATACAGGATGTAATATACTGTGTACACAGACATTAGATATTATATACAGGATACTATGTGACTGGGGTAATATCTGATGTCTGTAGTCAGTATATCATACACCAGGCACATTTTCTCCTGTATACTGGATGTAATATACTGTGTGCACAGACATTAGATACTATATACAGGATACTATGTGGCTGGTGTAATATCTGATGTCTGCAGTCAGCATATCATACACCAGTCATGTATTCTCCTATATACTGGATATAATATACTGTGTGCACAGACATTAGATATTATATACAGGATACTATGTGGCTGGTGTAATATCTGATGTCTGCAGTCAGTATATCATACACCAGGCACATTTTCTCCTGTATACTGGATGTAATATACTGTGTGCACAGACATTAGATACTATATACAGGATACTATGTGGCTGGTGTAATATCTGATGTCTGCAGTCAGTATATCATACACCAGTCATGTATTCTCCTGTACACTGGATATAATATACTATGTGCACAGACATTAGATATTATATACAGGATACTATGTGTCTGGTGTTATATCTGATGTCTGTAGTCAGTATATCATACACCAGTCATGTATTCTCCTGTACACTGGATGTAATATAGTGTGTGCACAGACATTATATATTATATACAGGATACTATGTGGCTGGTGTAATATCTGATGTCTGTAGTCAGTATATCATACACCAGTCATGTATTCTCCTATATACTGGATGTAATATACTGTGTGCACAGACATTAGATATTATAAACAGGATACTATGTGACTGGTGTAATATCTGATGTCTGCAGTCAGTATATCATACACCAGGCACATTTTCTCCTGTATACTGGATGTAATATACTGTGTGCACAGACATTAGATATTATATACAGGATACTATGTGGCTGGTGTAATATCTGATGTCTGTAGTCAGTATATCATACACCAGTCATGTATTCTCCTATATACTGGATGTAATATACTGTGTGCACAGACATTAGATATTACATACAGGATACTATGTGGCTGGTGTTATATCTGATGTCTGTAGTCACAGTATATCATACACCAGTCATGTATTCTCCTATATACTGGATGTAATATACTGTGTGCACAGACATTAGATATTATATACAGGATACTATGTGGCTGGTGTAATATCTGATGTCTGCAGTCACAGTATATCATACACCAGGCACATTTTCTCCTGTACTCTGGATGTAATATACTGTATGCACAGACATTAGATATTATATACAGGATACTATGTGGCTGGTGTAATATCTGATGACTGTAGTCAGTATACCATACACCAGTCATATATTCTCCTATATACTGGATGTAATATACTGTATGCACAGACATTAGATATTATATACAGGATACTATGTGGCTGGTGTAATATCTGATGACTGTAGTCAGTATATCATACACCAGTCATATATTCTCCTATACACTGGATGTAATATACTGTGTACACAGACATTAGATATTATATACAGGATACTATGTGGCTGGTGTAATATCTGATGTCTGCATTCAGTATATCATACACCAGTCATGTATTCTCCTGTACACTGGATGTAATATACTGTGTGCACAGACATTAGATATTATATACAGGATACTGTGTGGCTGGTGTAATATCTGATGTCTGCAGTCACAGTATATCATACACCAGTCATGTATTCTCCTGTACACTGGATGTAATATACTGTGTGCACAGACATTAGATATTATATACAGGATACTATGTGGCTGGTGTAATATCTCATGTCTGTAGTCAGTATATCATACACCAGTCATGTATTCTCCTATATAGTGGATGTAATATACTGTGTGCACAGACATTAGATATTATATACAGGATACTATGTGGCTGGTGTAATATCTGATGTCTGCAGTCACAGTATATCATACACCAGGCACATTTTCTCCTGTACACTGGATGTAATATACTGTGTGCACAGACATTAGATATTATATACAGGATACTATGTGGCTGGTGTAATATCTGATGACTGTAGTCAGTATACCATACACCAGTCATATATTCTCCTATATACTGGATGTAATATACTGTATGCACAGACATTAGATATTATATACAGGATACTATGTGGCTGGTGTAATATCTGATGACTGTAGTCAGTATATCATACACCAGTCATATATTCTCCTATACACTGGATGTAATATACTGTGTACACAGACATTAGATATTATATACAGGATACTATGTGGCTGGTGTAATATCTGATGTCTGCAGTCTCAGTATATCATACACCAGTCATGTATTCTATATACTGGATGTAATATACTGTGTGCACAGACATTAGATATTACATACAGGATACTATGTGGCTGGTGTAATATCTGATGTCTGTAGTCAGTATATCATACACCAGGCACATTTTCTCCTGTACACTGGATGTAATATACTGTGTGCACAGACATTAGATATTATATACAGGATACTATGTGGCTGGTGTAATATCTGATGTCTGTAGTCACAGTATATCATACACCAGTCATGTATTCTCCTGTACACTGGATGTAATATACTGTGTGCACAGACATTAGATATTATATACTGGCTAATATGTGGCTGGTGTAATATCTGATGTCTGCAGTCAGTATATCATACACCAGTCATGTATTCTCCTATATACAGGATGTAATAAACTGTGTACACAGAAATTAAATATTATATACAGGATACTATGTGACTGGGGTAATACCTGATGTCTGTAGTCAGTATATCATACACCAGTCATGTATTCTATATACTGAATGTAATATACTGTGTGCACAGACATTAGATATTATATACAGGATACTATGTGACTGGGGTAATATCTGATGTCTGTAGTCACAGTATATCATACACCAGTCATGTATTCTATATACTGGATGTAATATACTGTGTGCACAGACATTAGATATTATATACAGGATACTATGTGGCTGGTGTAATATCTGATGTCTGCAGTCAGTATATCATACACCAGTCATGTATTCTCCTATATACTGGATATAATATACTGTGTGCACAGACATTAGATATTATATACAGGATACTATGTGGCTGGTGTAATATCTGATGTCTGTAGTCAGTATATCATACACCAGTCATGTATTCTCCTGTACACTGGATGTAATATACTGTGTGCACAGACATTAGATATTATATACAGGATACTATGTGGCTGGTGTAATATCTGATGTCTGTAGTCAGTATATCATACACCAGTCATGTATTCTCCTATATACTGGATGTAATATACTGTGTGCACAAACATTAGATATTATATACTGGATAATATGTGGCTGGTGTAATATCTGATGTCTGCAGTCAGTATATCATACACCAGTCATGTATTCTCCTGTACACTGGATATAATATACTATGTGCACAGACATTAGATATTATATACAGGATACTATGTGGCTGGTGTAATATCTGATGTCTGTAGTCAGTATATCATACACCAGTCATGTATTCTCCTGTACACTGGATGTAATATACTGTGTGCACAGACCTTATATATTATATACAGGATACTATGTGGCTGGTGTAATATCTGATGTCTGTAGTCAGTATATCATACACCAGGCACATTTTCTCCTGTACTCTGGATGTAATATACTGTATGCACAGACATTAGATATTATATACAGGATACTATGTGGCTGGTGTAATATCTGATGTCTGTAGTCACATTATATCATACACCAGGCACATTTTCTCCTGTATACTGGATGTAATAAACTGTGTGCACAGACATTAGATATTATAGACAGGATACTATGTGGCTGGTGTAATATCTGATGTCTGTAGTCACAGTATATCATACACCAGTCATGTATTCTCCTGTATACTGGATGTAATATACAGGATACTATGTGGCTGGGGTAATATCTGATGTCTGCAGTCAGTATATCATACACCAGTCATGTATTCTCCTGTACACTGGATGTAATATACTATGTGCACAGACATTAGATATTATATACAGGATACTATGTGGCTGGTGTAATATCTGATGTCTGCAGTCACAGTATATCATACACCAGGCACATTTTCTCCTGTACTCTGGATGTAATATACTGTATGCACAGACATTAGATATTATATACAGGATATTATGTGACTGGTGTAATATCTGATGTTTGCAGTCAGTATATCATACACCAGTCATGTATTCTCCTGTACACTGGATGTAATATACTGTGTGCACAGACATTAGATATTATATACAGGATACTATGTGGCTGGTGTAATATCTGATGTCTGTAGTCAGTATATCATACACCAGTCATGTATTCTATATACTGGATGTAATATACTGTGTGCACAGACATTAGATATTATATACTGGCTAATATGTGGCTGGTGTAATATCTGATGTCTGTAGTCACAGTATATCATACACCAGTCATGTATTCTCCTGTATACTGGATGTAATATACAGGATACTATGTGGCTGGGGTAATATCTGATGTCTGCAGTCAGTATATCATACACCAGTCATGTATTCTCCTGTACACTGGATGTAATATACTATGTGCACAGACATTAGATATTATATACAGGATACTATGTGGCTGGTGTAATATCTGATGTCTGCAGTCACAGTATATCATACACCAGGCACATTTTCTCCTGTACTCTGGATGTAATATACTGTATGCACAGACATTAGATATTATATACAGGATATTATGTGACTGGTGTAATATCTGATGTTTGCAGTCAGCATATCATACACCAGTCATGTATTCTCCTGTACACTGGATGTAATATACTGTGTGCACAGACATTAGATATTATATACAGGATACTATGTGGCTGGTGTAATATCTGATGTCTGTAGTCAGTATATCATACACCAGTCATGTATTCTATATACTGGATGTAATATACTGTGTGCACAGACATTAGATATTACATACAGGATACTATGTGGCTGGTGTAATATCTGATGTCTGTAGTCAGTATATCATACACCAGGCACATTTTCTCCTGTACACTGGATGTAATATACTGTGTGCACAGACATTAGATATTATATACAGGATACTATGTGGCTGGTGTAATATCTGATGTCTGTAGTCACAGTATATCATACACCAGTCATGTATTCTCCTGTACACTGGATGTAATATACTGTGTGCACAGACATTAGATATTATATACTGGCTAATATGTGGCTGGTGTAATATCTGATGTCTGCAGTCAGTATATCATACACCAGTCATGTATTCTCCTATATACAGGATGTAATAAACTGTGTACACAGAAATTAAATATTATATACAGGATACTATGTGACTGGGGTAATACCTGATGTCTGTAGTCAGTATATCATACACCAGTCATGTATTCTATATACTGAATGTAATATACTGTGTGCACAGACATTAGATATTATATACAGGATACTATGTGACTGGGGTAATATCTGATGTCTGTAGTCACAGTATATCATACACCAGTCATGTATTCTATATACTGGATGTAATATACTGTGTGCACAGACATTAGATATTATATACAGGATACTATGTGGCTGGTGTAATATCTGATGTCTGCAGTCAGTATATCATACACCAGTCATGTATTCTCCTATATACTGGATATAATATACTGTGTGCACAGACATTAGATATTATATACAGGATACTATGTGGCTGGTGTAATATCTGATGTCTGCAGTCACAGTATATCATACACCAGTCATGTATTCTCCTGTACACTGGATGTAATATACTGTGTGCACAGACATTAGATATTATATACAGGATACTATGTGGCTGGTGTAATATCTGATGTCTGTAGTCAGTATATCATACACCAGTCATGTATTCTCCTATATACTGGATGTAATATACTGTGTGCACAAACATTAGATATTATATACTGGATAATATGTGGCTGGTGTAATATCTGATGTCTGCAGTCAGTATATCATACACCAGTCATGTATTCTCCTGTACACTGGATATAATATACTATGTGCACAGACATTAGATATTATATACAGGATACTATGTGGCTGGTGTAATATCTGATGTCTGTAGTCAGTATATCATACACCAGTCATGTATTCTCCTGTACACTGGATGTAATATACTGTGTGCACAGACCTTATATATTATATACAGGATACTATGTGGCTGGTGTAATATCTGATGTCTGTAGTCAGTATATCATACACCAGGCACATTTTCTCCTGTACTCTGGATGTAATATACTGTATGCACAGACATTAGATATTATATACAGGATACTATGTGGCTGGTGTAATATCTGATGTCTGTAGTCACATTATATCATACACCAGGCACATTTTCTCCTGTATACTGGATGTAATAAACTGTGTGCACAGACATTAGATATTATAGACAGGATACTATGTGGCTGGTGTAATATCTGATGTCTGTAGTCACAGTATATCATACACCAGTCATGTATTCTCCTGTACACTGGATGTAATATACAGGATACTATGTGGCTGGGGTAATATCTGATGTCTGCAGTCAGTATATCATACACCAGTCATGTATTCTCCTGTACACTGGATGTAATATACTATGTGCACAGACATTAGATATTATATACAGGATACTATGTGGCTGGTGTAATATCTGATGTCTGCAGTCACAGTATATCATACACCAGGCACATTTTCTCCTGTACTCTGGATGTAATATACTGTATGCACAGACATTAGATATTATATACAGGATATTATGTGACTGGTGTAATATCTGATGTTTGCAGTCAGTATATCATACACCAGTCATGTATTCTCCTGTACACTGGATGTAATATACTGTGTGCACAGACATTAGATATTATATACAGGATACTATGTGGCTGGTGTAATATCTGATGTCTGTAGTCAGTATATCATACACCAGTCATGTATTCTATATACTGGATGTAATATACTGTGTGCACACACATTAGATATTATATACTGGCTAATATGTGGCTGGTGTAATATCTGATGTCTGTAGTCACAGTATATCATACACCAGTCATGTATTCTCCTGTATACTGGATGTAATATACAGGATACTATGTGGCTGGGGTAATATCTGATGTCTGCAGTCAGTATATCATACACCAGTCATGTATTCTCCTGTACACTGGATGTAATATACTATGTGCACAGACATTAGATATTATATACAGGATACTATGTGGCTGGTGTAATATCTGATGTCTGCAGTCACAGTATATCATACACCAGGCACATTTTCTCCTGTACTCTGGATGTAATATACTGTATGCACAGACATTAGATATTATATACAGGATATTATGTGACTGGTGTAATATCTGATGTTTGCAGTCAGTATATCATACACCAGTCATGTATTCTCCTGTACACTGGATGTAATATACTGTGTGCACAGACATTAGATATTATATACAGGATACTATGTGGCTGGTGTAATATCTGATGTCTGTAGTCAGTATATCATACACCAGTCATGTATTCTATATACTGGATGTAATATACTGTGTGCACAGACATTAGATATTACATACAGGATACTATGTGGCTGGTGTAATATCTGATGTCTGTAGTCAGTATATCATACACCAGGCACATTTTCTCCTGTACACTGGATGTAATATACTGTGTGCACAGACATTAGATATTATATACAGGATACTATGTGGCTGGTGTAATATCTGATGTCTGTAGTCACAGTATATCATACACCAGTCATGTATTCTCCTGTACACTGGATGTAATATACTGTGTGCACAGACATTAGATATTATATACTGGCTAATATGTGGCTGGTGTAATATCTGATGTCTGCAGTCAGTATATCATACACCAGTCATGTATTCTCCTATATACAGGATGTAATAAACTGTGTACACAGAAATTAAATATTATATACAGGATACTATGTGACTGGGGTAATACCTGATGTCTGTAGTCAGTATATCATACACCAGTCATGTATTCTATATACTGAATGTAATATACTGTGTGCACAGACATTAGATATTATATACAGGATACTATGTGACTGGGGTAATATCTGATGTCTGTAGTCACAGTATATCATACACCAGTCATGTATTCTATATACTGGATGTAATATACTGTGTGCACAGACATTAGATATTATATACAGGATACTATGTGGCTGGTGTAATATCTGATGTCTGCAGTCAGTATATCATACACCAGTCATGTATTCTCCTATATACTGGATATAATATACTGTGTGCACAGACATTAGATATTATATACAGGATACTATGTGGCTGGTGTAATATCTGATGTCTGCAGTCACAGTATATCATACACCAGTCATGTATTCTCCTGTACACTGGATATAATATACTGTGTGCACAGACATTAGATATTATATACAGGATACTATGTGGCTGGTGTAATATCTGATGTCTGTAGTCAGTATATCATACACCAGTCATGTATTCTCCTGTACACTGGATGTAATATACTGTGTGCACAGACATTAGATATTATATACAGGATACTATGTGGCTGGTGTAATATCTGATGTCTGTAGTCAGTATATCATACACCAGTCATGTATTCTCCTATATACTGGATGTAATATACTGTGTGCACAAACATTAGATATTATATACTGGATAATATGTGGCTGGTGTAATATCTGATGTCTGCAGTCAGTATATCATACACCAGTCATGTATTCTCCTGTACACTGGATATAATATACTATGTGCACAGACATTAGATATTATATACAGGATACTATGTGGCTGGTGTAATATCTGATGTCTGTAGTCAGTATATCATACACCAGTCATGTATTCTCCTGTACACTGGATGTAATATACTGTGTGCACAGACCTTATATATTATATACAGGATACTATGTGGCTGGTGTAATATCTGATGTCTGTAGTCAGTATATCATACACCAGGCACATTTTCTCCTGTACTCTGGATGTAATATACTGTATGCACAGACATTAGATATTATATACAGGATACTATGTGGCTGGTGTAATATCTGATGTCTGTAGTCACATTATATCATACACCAGGCACATTTTCTCCTGTATACTGGATGTAATAAACTGTGTGCACAGACATTAGATATTATAGACAGGATACTATGTGGCTGGTGTAATATCTGATGTCTGTAGTCACAGTATATCATACACCAGTCATGTATTCTCCTGTATACTGGATGTAATATACAGGATACTATGTGGCTGGGGTAATATCTGATGTCTGCAGTCAGTATATCATACACCAGTCATGTATTCTCCTGTACACTGGATGTAATATACTATGTGCACAGACATTAGATATTATATACAGGATACTATGTGGCTGGTGTAATATCTGATGTCTGCAGTCACAGTATATCATACACCAGGCACATTTTCTCCTGTACTCTGGATGTAATATACTGTATGCACAGACATTAGATATTATATACAGGATATTATGTGACTGGTGTAATATCTGATGTTTGCAGTCAGTATATCATACACCAGTCATGTATTCTCCTGTACACTGGATGTAATATACTGTGTGCACAGACATTAGATATTATATACAGGATACTATGAGGCTGGTGTAATATCTGATGTCTGTAGTCACAGTATATCATACACCAGGCACATTTTCTCCTGTATACTGGATGTAATAAACTGTGTGCACAGACATTAGATATTATATACAGGATACTATGTGGCTGGTGTAATATCTGATGTCTGCAGTCAGTATATCATACACCAGTCATGTATTCTCCTGTACACTGGATGTAAAATACTGTGTGCACAGACATTAGATATTATGTACAGGATACTATGTGGCTGGAGCAATATCTGATGTCTGTAGTCAGTATATCATACACCAGGCACATTTTCTCCTGTACTCTTGATGTAATATACTGTATGCACAGACATTAGATATTATATACAGGATACTATGTGGCTGGTGTAATATCTGATGTCTGTAGTCTCAGTATATCATACACCAGTCATGTATTCTCCTGTACACTGGATGTAATATACTGTGTGCACAGACATTAGATATTATATACAGGATACTATGTGGCTGGTGTAATATCTGATGTCTGCAGTCTCAGTATATCATACACCAGTCATGTATTCTCCTGTACACTGGATGTAATATACTGTGTGCACAGACATTAGATATTATATACAGGATACTATGTGGCTGGTGTAATATCTGATGTCTGCAGTCAGTATATCATACACCAGTCATGTATTCTCCTATATACTGGATGTAATATACTGTGTGTGCAGACATTAGATATTATATACAGGATACTATGTGGCTGGTGTAATATCTGATGTCTGCAGTCAGTATATCATACACCAGGCACATTTTCTCCTGTATACTGGATGTAATAAACTGTGTGCACAGACATTAGATATTATATACAGGATACTATGTGGCTGGTGTAATATCTGATGTCTGTAGTCACAGTATATCATACACCAGTGATGTATTCTCCTGTATACTGGATGTAATATACTGTGTGTACAGACATTAGATATTATATACAGGATACTATGTGGCTGGTGTAATATCTGATGTCTGCAGTCAGTATATCATACACCAGTCATGTATTCTCCTATATACTGGATGTAATATACTGTGTGCACAGACATTAGATATTATATACAGGATACTATGTGGCTGGTGTAATATCTGATGTCTGTAGTCAGTATATCATACACCAGTCATGTATTCTCCTATATACTGGATGTAATATACTGTGTGCACAGACATTAGATATTATATACAGGATAGTATGTGGCTGGTGTAATATCTGATGTCTGTAGTCAGTATATCATACACCAGGCACATTTTCTCCTGTACACTGGATGTAATATACTATGTGCACAGACATTAGATATTATATACAGGATACTATGTGGCTGGTGTAATATCTGATGTCTGTAGTCAGTATATCATACACCAGGCACATTTTCTCCTGTACACTGGATGTAATATACTGTGTGCACAGACATTAGATATTATATACAGGATACTATGTGGCTGGTGTAATATCTGATGTCTGTAGTCACAGTATATCATACACCAGGCACATTTTCTCCTGTACACTGGATGTAATATACTGTGTGCACAGACATTAGATATTATATACAGGATACTATGGGGCTGGTGTAATATCTGATGTCTGTATTCACAGTATATCATACACCAGTCATGTATTCTCCTGTATACTGGATGTAATATACTGTGTGTACAGACATTAGATATTATATACAGGATACTATGTGGCTGGTGTAATATCTGATGTCTGCAGTCACAGTATATCATACACCAGGCACATTTTCTCCTGTATACTGGATGTAATATACTGTGTGCACAGACATTAGATATTATATACACGATACTATGTGGCTGGTGTAATATCTGATGTCTGTAGTCACAGTATATCATACACCAGGCACATTTTCTCCTGTATACTGGATGTAATATACTGTGTGCACAGACATTAGATATTATATACACGATACTATGTGGCTGGTGTAATATCTGATGTCTGTAGTCACAGTATATCATACACCAGGCACATTTTCTCCTGTATACTGGATGTAATATACTGTGTGCACAGACATTAGAAATTATATACAGGATACTATGTGGCTGGTGTAATATCTGATGTCTGTAGTCACAGTATATCATACACCAGTCACATTTTCTCCTGTATACTGGATGTAATATACTGTGTGCACAGACATTAGATATTATATACAGGATACTATGTGGCTGATGTAATATCTGATGTCTGTAGTCAGTATATCATACACCAGTCATGTATTCTATATACTGGATGTAATATACTGTGTGCACAGACATTAGATATTATATACAGGATACTATGTGGCTGGTGTAATATCTGATGTCTGTATCACAGTATGTCATACACCAGTCATGTATTCTCCTATATACTGGATGTAATATACTGTGTGCACAGACATTAGATATTATATACAGGATACTATGTGTCTGGTGTAATATCTGATGTCTGTAGTCACAGTATATCATACACCAGTCATGTATTCTCCTGTACACTGGATGTAATATACTGTGTGCACAGACATTAGATATTATATACTGGCTAATATGTGGCTGGTGTAATATCTGATGTCTGCAGTCAGTATATCATACACCAGTCATGTATTCTCCTATATACAGGATGTAATATACTGTGTACACAGACATTAGATATTATATACAGGATACTATGTGACTGGGGTAATACCTGATGTCTGTAGTCAGTATATCATACACCAGTCATGTATTCTCCTGTACACTGGATGTAATATACTGTGTGCACAGACATTAGATATTATATACTGGCTAATATGTGGCTGGTGTAATATCTGATGTCTGCAGTCAGTATATCATACACCAGTCATGTATTCTCCTTTACACTGGATGTAATATACTGTGTGCACAGACCTTATATATTATATACAGGATACTATGTGGCTGGTGTAATATCTGATGTCTGCAGTCAGTATATCATACATCAGTCATGTATTCTCCTGTATACTGGATGTAATATACTGTGTGCACAGACATTAGATATTATATACAGGATACTATGTGGCTGGTGTAATATCTGATGTCTGCAGTCAGTATATCATACACCAGTCATGTATTCTCCTGTACACTGGATATAATATACTATGTGCACAGACATTAGATATTATATACAAGATACTATGTGGCTGGTGTAATATCTGATGTCTGTAGTCAGTATATCATACACCAGTCATGTATTCTCCTTTACACTGGATGTAATATACTGTGTGCACAGACCTTATATATTATATACAGGATACTATGTGGCTGGTGTAATATCTGATGTCTGCAGTCAGTATATCATACACCAGTCATGTATTCTCCTATATACAGGATGTAATATACTGTGTACACAGACATTAGATATTATATACAGGATACTATGTGACTGGGGTAATACCTGATGTCTGTAGTCAGTATATCATACACCAGTCATGTATTCTATATACTGGATGTAATATACTGTGTGCACAGACATTAGATATTATATACAGTATACTATGTGGCTGGTGTAATATCTGATGTCTGTAGTCAGTATATCATACACCAGTCATGTATTCTCCTGTACACTGGATATAATATACTATGTGCACAGACATTAGATATTATATACAAGATACTATGTGGCTGGTGTAATATCTGATGTCTGTAGTCAGTATATCATACACCAGTCATGTATTCTCCTGTACACTGGATATAATATACTATGTGCACAGACATTAGATATTATATACAGGATACTATGTGACTGGGGTAATACCTGATGTCTGTAGTCAGTATATCATACACCAGTCATGTATTCTATATACTGGATGTAATATACTGTGTGCACAGACATTAGATATTATATACAGTATACTATGTGGCTGGTGTAATATCTGATGTCTGTAGTCAGTATATCATACACCAGTCATGTATTCTCCTGTACTCTGGATGTAATATACTGTGTGCACAGACATTAGATATTATATACAGGATACTATGTGGCTGGTGTAATATCTGATGTCTGCAGTCAGTATATCATACACCAGTCATGTATTCTCCTGTACACTGGATATAATATACTATGTGCACAGACATTAGATATTATATACAAGATACTATGTGGCTGGTGTAATATCTGATGTCTGTAGTCAGTATATCATACACCAGTCATGTATTCTCCTTTACACTGGATGTAATATACTGTGTGCACAGACCTTATATATTATATACAGGATACTATGTGGCTGGTGTAATATCTGATGTCTGCAGTCAGTATATCATACATCAGTCATGTATTCTCCTGTATACTGGATGTAATATACTGTGTGCACAGACATTAGATATTATATACAGGATACTATGTGGCTGCTGTAATATCTGGTGTCTGCAGTCAGTATATCATACACCAATCATATATTCTCCTATATACTGGATGTAATATACTGTGTGCACAGACATTAGATATTACATACAGGATAATATGTGGCTGGTGTTATATCTGATGTCTGTAGTCACAGTATATCATACACCAGGCACATTTTCTCCTGTATACTGGATGTAATATACTGTGTGCACAGACATTAGATATTATATACAGGATACTATGTGGCTGGGGTAATATCTGATGTCTGCAGTCAGTATATCATACACCAGTCATGTATTCTCCTGTACACTGGATGTAATATACTGTGTGCACAGACCTTATATATTATATACAGGATACTATGTGGCTGGTGTAATATCTGATTTCTGCAGTCAGTATACCATACACCAGGCACATTTTCTCCTGTACACTGTATGTAATATACTGTGTGCACAGACATTAGATATTATATACAGGATACTATGTGGCTGGTGTAATATCTGATGTCTGTAGTCAGTATATCATACACCAGGCACATTTTCTCCTGTACACTGGATGTAATATACTGTGTGCACAGACATTAGATATTATATACAGGATACTATGTGGCTGGTGTAATATCTGATGTCTGTAGTCAGTATATCATACACCAGGCACATTTTCTCCTGTACACTGGATGTAATATACTGTGTGCACAGACTTTAGATATTATATACAGGATACTATGTGGCTGGTGTAATATCTGATGTCTGTAGTCACAGTATATCATACACCAGGCACATTTTCTCCTGTATACTGGATGTAATAAACTGTGTGCACAGACATTAGATATTATATACAGGATGCTATGTGGCTGGTGTAATATCCGATGACTGTAGTCACAGTATATCATACACCAGTCATGTATTCTCCTATATACTGGATGTAATATACTGTGTGCTCAGACATTAGATATTATATACAGGATACTATGTGGCTGGTGTAATATCTGATGTCTGCAGTCAGTATATCATACATCAGTCATGTATTCTCCTGTATACTGGATGTAATATACTGTGTGCACAGACATTAGATATTATATACAGGATACTATGTGGCTGCTGTAATATCTGGTGTCTGCAGTCAGTATATCATACACCAATCATATATTCTCCTATATACTGGATGTAATATACTGTGTGCACAGACATTAGATATTACATACAGGATAATATGTGGCTGGTGTTATATCTGATGTCTGTAGTCACAGTATATCATACACCAGGCACATTTTCTCCTGTATACTGGATGTAATATACTGTGTGCACAGACATTAGATATTATATACAGGATACTATGTGGCTGGGGTAATATCTGATGTCTGCAGTCAGTATATCATACACCAGTCATGTATTCTCCTGTACACTGGATGTAATATACTGTGTGCACAGACCTTATATATTATATACAGGATACTATGTGGCTGGTGTAATATCTGATTTCTGCAGTCAGTATATCATACACCAGGCACATTTTCTCCTGTATACTGGATGTAATATACTGTGTGCACAGACATTAGATATTATATACAGGATACTATGTGGCTGGTGTAATATCTGATGTCTGTAGTCAGTATACCATACACCAGGCACATTTTCTCCTGTACACTGTATGTAATATACTGTGTGCACAGACATTAGATATTATATACAGGATACTATGTGGCTGGTGTAATATCTGATGTCTGTAGTCAGTATATCATACACCAGGCACATTTTCTCCTGTACACTGGATGTAATATACTGTGTGCACAGACATTAGATATTATATACAGGATACTATGTGGCTGGTGTAATATCTGATGTCTGTAGTCAGTATATCATACACCAGGCACATTTTCTCCTGTACACTGGATGTAATATACTGTGTGCACAGACTTTAGATATTATATACAGGATACTATGTGGCTGGTGTAATATCTGATGTCTGTAGTCACAGTATATCATACACCAGGCACATTTTCTCCTGTATACTGGATGTAATAAACTGTGTGCACAGACATTAGATATTATATACAGGATGCTATGTGGCTGGTGTAATATCCGATGACTGTAGTCACAGTATATCATACACCAGTCATGTATTCTCCTATATACTGGATGTAATATACTGTGTGCTCAGACATTAGATATTATATACAGGATACTATGTGGTTGGTGTAATATCTGATGTCTGCAGTCAGTATATCATACACCAGTCATATATTCTCCTATACACTGGATGTAATATACTGTGTACACAGACATTAGATATTATATACAGGATACTATGTGGCTGGTGTAATATCTGATGTCTGCAGTCTCAGTATATCATACACCAGTCATGTATTCTCCTGTACACTGGATGTAATATACTGTGTGCACAGACATTAGATATTATATACAGGATACTATGTGGCTGGTGTAATATCTGATGTCTGTAGTCAGTATATCATACACCAGGCACATTTTCTCCTGTATACTGGGTGTAATAAACTGTGTGCACAGACATTAGATATTATATACAGGATACTATGAGGCTGGTGTAATATCTGATGTCTGTAGTCAGTATATCATACACCAGGCACATTTTCTCCTGTGCACTGGATGTAATATACTGTGTGCACAGACATTAGATATTATATACAGGATACTATGTGACTGGTGTAATATCTGATGTCTGTAGTCAGTATATCATACACCAGGCACATTTTCTCCTGTATGCTGGATGTAATATACTGTGTGCACAGACATTAGATATTATATACAGGATACTATGTGGCTGGTGTAATATCTGATGTCTGCAGTCACAGTATATCATACACCAGTCATGTATTCTCCTATATACTGGATGTAATATACTGTGTGCACAGACATTAGATATTAAACACAGGATACTATGTGGCTGGTGTAATATCTGATGTCTGCAGTCAGTATATCATACACCAGTCATGTATTCTCCTATATACAGGATGTAATATACTGTGTACACAGACATTAGATATTATATACAGGATACTATGTGACTGGGGTAATATCTGATGTCTGTAGTCAGTATATCATACACCAGTCATGTATTCTATATACTGGATGTAATATACTGTGTGCACAGACATTAGATATTATATACAGGATACTATGTGACTGGTGTAATATCTGATGTCTGCAGTCAGTATATCATACACCAGGCACATTTTCTCCTGTATACTGGATGTAATAAACTGTGTGCACAGACATTAGATATTATATACAGGATACTATGTGGCTGGTGTAATATCTGATGTCTGTAGTCAGTATATCATACACCAGGCACATTTTCTTCTGTATACTGGATGTAATATACTGTGTTCACAGATATTAGATATTATATACAGGATCCTATGTGGCTGGTGTAATATCTGATGTCTGTAGTCACAGTATATCATACACCAGGCACATTTTCTCCTGTATACTGGATGTAATAAACGGTGTGCACAGACATTAGATATTATATACTGGATACTATGTGGCTGGTGTAATATCTGATGTCTGTAGTCAGTATATCATACACCAGGCACATTTTCTCCTGTACACTGGATGTAATATACTGTGTGCACAGACATTAGATATTATATACAGGATACTATGTGACTGGTATAATATCTGATGTCTGTAGTCAGTATATCATACACCAGGCACATTTTCTCCTGTACACTGGATGTAATATACTGTGTGCACAGACATTAGATATTATATACAGGATACTATGTGGCTGGTGTAATATCTGATGTCTGCAGTCAGTATATCATACACCAGTCATGTATTCTCCTGTACACTGGATGTAATATACTGTGTGCACAGACATTAGATATTATATACAGGATACTATGTGGCTGGTGTAATATCTGATGTCTGCAGTCAGTATATCATACACCAGGCACATTTTCTCCTGTAATCTGGATGTAATATACTGTGTGCACAGACATTAGATATTATAAACAGGATACTATGTGACTGGTGTAATATCTGATGTCTGCAGTCAGTATATCATACACCAGTCATATATTCTATATACTGGATGTAATATACTGTGTGCACAAACATTAGATATTATATACAGGATACTATGTGACTGGTATAATATCTGATGTCTGCAGTCAGTATATCATACACCAGGCACATTTTGTCCTGTATACTGGATGTAATATACTGTGTGCACAGACATTAGATATTATATACAGGATACTATGTGACTGGTATAATATCTGATGTCTGCAGTCAGTATATCATACACCAGGCACATCTTCTCCTGTACACTGGATGTAATAAACTGTGTGCACAGACATTAGATATTATATACAGGATACTATGTGGCTGGTGTAATATCTGATGTCTGCAGTCAGTATATCATACACCAGACGCATTTTCTTCTGTACACTGGATGTAATATACTGTGTGCACAGACATTAGATATTATATACAGGATACTATGTGGCTGGTGTAATATCTGATGTCTGCAGTCAGTATATCATACACCAGGCACATTTTCTCCTGTAATCTGGATGTAATATACTGTGTGCACAGACATTAGATATTATAAACAGGATACTATGTGACTGGTGTAATATCTGATGTCTGCAGTCAGTATATCATACACCAGGCACATCTTCTCCTGTACACTGGATGTAATAAACTGTGTGCACAGACATTAGATATTATATACAGGATACTATGTGGCTGGTGTAATATCTGATGTCTGCAGTTAGTATATCATACACCAGTCATGTATTCTATATACTGGATGTAATATACTGTGTGCACAGACATTAGATATTATATACAGGATACTATGTGGCTGGTGTAATATCTGATGTCTGCAGTCAGTATATCATACACCAGTCATGTATTCTATATACTGGATGTAATATACTGTGTGCACAGACATTAGATATTATAAACAGGATACTATGTGGCTGGTGTAATATCTGATGTCTGCAGTCAGTATATCATACACCAGACGCATTTTCTCCTGTATACTGGATGTAATATACTGTGTGCACAGACATTAGATATTATATACAGGATACTATGTGGCTGGTGTAATATCTGATGTCTGTAGTCACAGTATATCATACACCAGTCATGTATTCTCCTATATACTGGATGTAATATACTGTATGCACAGACATTAGATATTATATACAGGATACTATGTGGCTGGTGTAATATCTGATGTCTGTAGTCACAGTATATCATACACCAGTCATGTATTCTCCTATATACTGGATGTAATATACTGTATGCACAGACATTAGATATTATAAACAGGATACTATGTGGCTGGTGTAATATCTGATGTCTGCAGTCAGTATATCATACACCAGACGCATTTTCTCCTGTATACTGGATGTAATATACTGTGTGCACAGACATTAGATATTATATACAGGATACTATGTGGCTGGTGTAATATCTGATGTCTGTAGTCACAGTATATCATACACCAGTCATGTATTCTCCTATATACTGGATGTAATATACTGTATGCACAGACATTAGATATTATATACAGGATACTATGTGGCTGGTGTAATATCTGATGTCTGTAGTCAGTATATCATACACCAGGCACATTTTCTCCTGTACACTGGATGTAATATACTGTGTGCACAGACATTAGATATTATATACAGGATACTATGTGTCTGGTGTAATATCTGATGTCTGTAGTCACAGTATATCATACACCAGGCACATTTTCTCCTGTACTCTGGATGTAATATACTGTATGCACAGACATTAGATATTATATACAGGATACTATGTGGCTGGTGTAATATCTGATGTCTGTAGTCTCAGTATATCATACACCAGTCATGTATTCTCCTGTACACTGGATGTAATATACTGTGTGCACAGACATTAGATATTATATACAGGATACTATGTGGCTGGTGTAATATCTGATGTCTGCAGTCTCAGTATATCATACACCAGGCACATTTTCTCCTGTACACTGGATGTAATATACTGTGTGCACAGACATTAGATATTATATACAGGATACTATGTGACTGGTGTAGTATCTGATGTCTATAGTCAGAGTATATCATACACCAGGCACATTTTCTCCTATACACTGGATGTAATATACTGTGTGCACAGACATTAGATATTATATACAGGATACTATGTGGCTGGTGTAATATCTGGTGTCTGCAGTCAGTATATCATACACCAGGCACATTTTCTCCTGTATACTGGATGTAATATACTGTGTGCACACACATTAGATACTATATACAGGATACTATGTGGCTGGTGTAATATCTGATGTCTGCAGTCAGTATATCATACACCAGTCATGTATTCTCCTGTACACTGGATGTAATATACTGTGTACACAGACATTAGATATTATATACAGGATATTATGTGGCTGGTGTAATATCTGATGTCTGTAGTCAGTATATCATACACCAGTCATGTATTCTCCTATATACTGGATGTAATATACTGTGTGCACAGACATTAGATATTACATACAGGATACTATGTGGCTGGTGTAATATCTGATGTCTGTAGTCAGTATATCATACACCAGGCACATTTTCTCCTGTATACTGGATGTAATATACTGTGTGCACAGACATTAGATATTATATACAGGATACTATGTGGCTGGTGTAATATCTGATGTCTGTAGTCACAGTATATCATACACCAGTCATGTATTCTCACCAGTCATGTATTCTCCTGTATACTGGATGTAATATACTGTGTGCACAGACATTAGATATTATATACAGGATACTATGTGACTGGTGTAGTATCTGATGTCTATAGTCAGAGTATATCATACACCAGGCACATTTTCTCCTATACACTGGATGTAATATACTGTGTACACAGACATTAGATATTATATACAGGATACTATGTGGCTGGTGTAATATCTGATGTCTGTAGTCACAGTATATCATACACCAAGTACATTTTCTCCTGTACACTGGATGTAATATACTGTGTGCACAGACATTAGATATTATATACAGGATACTATGTGGCTGGTGTAATATCTGATGTCTGTAGTCAGTATATCATACACCAGGCACATTTTCTCCTGTACACTGGATGTAATATACTGTGTGCACAGACATTAGATATTATATACAGGATATTATGTGGCTGGTGTAATATCTGATGTCTGCAGTCAGTATATCATACACCAGTCATGTATTCTCCTATATACTGGATGTAATATACTGTGTGCTCAGACATTAGATATTATATACAGGATACTATGTGGCTGGTGTAATATCTGATGTCTGTAGTCAGTATATCATACACCAGTCATGTATTCTCCTATATACTGGATGTAATATACTGTGTGCACAGACATTAGATATTACATACAGGATACTATGTGGCTGGTGTAATATCTGATGTCTGTAGTCAGTATATCATACACCAGTCATGTATTGTCCTATATACTGGATGTAATATACTGTGTGCACAGACATTAGATATTATATACAGGATACTATGTGGCTGGTGTAATATCTGATGTCTGTAGTCAGTATATCATACACCAGGCACATTTTCTCCTGTATACTGGATGTAATATACTGTGTGCACAGACATTAGATATTACATACAGGATACTATGTGGCTGGTGTAATATCTGATGTCTGTAGTCAGTATATCATACACCAGGCACATTTTCTCCTGTATACTGGATGTAATATACTGTGTGCACAGACATTAGATATTATATACAGGATACTATGTGGCTGGTGTAATATCTGATGTCTGTAGTCAGTATATCATACACCAGGCACATTTTCTCCTGTATACTGGATGTAATATACTGTGTGCACAGACATTAGATATTATATACAGGATACTATGTGGCTGGTGTAATATCTGATGTCTGTAGTCAGTATATCATACACCAGGCACATTTTCTCCTGTATACTGGATGTAATATACTGTGTGCACAGACATTAGATATTACATACAGGATACTATGTGGCTGGTGTAATATCTGATGTCTGTAGTCAGTATATCATACACCAGGCACATTTTCTCCTGTATACTGGATGTAATATACTGTGTGCACAGACATTAGATATTATATACAGGATACTATGTGGCTGGTGTAATATCTGATGTCTGCAGTCAGTATATCATACACCAGGCACATTTTCTCCTGTACACTGGATGTAATATAGTGTGTGCACAGACATTAGATATTATATACAGGATATTATGTGGCTGGTGTAATATCTGATGTCTGCAGTCAGCATATCATACACCAGTCATGTATTCTCCTGTACACTGGATGTAATATACTGTGTACACAGACATTAGATATTATATACAGGATACTATGTGGCTGGTGTAATATCTGATGTCTGTAGTCACAGTATGTCATACACCAGTCATGTATTCTATATACTGGATGTAATATACTGTGTGCACAGACATTAGATATTATATACAGGATACTATGTGACTGGTGTAATATCTGATGTCTGCAGTCAGTATATCATACACCAGGCACATTTTCTCCTGTACACTGGATGTAATATACTGTGTGCACAGACATTAGATATTATATACAGGATACTATGTGGCTGGTGTAATATCTGATGTCTGTAGTCAGTATATCATACACCAGGCACACTTTCCTCTGTACACTGGATATATTATACTGTGCACAGACATCTGATGTTCTATACAGATGATATGTCACTGATATGTCATACACCAATCACATGTTTTCCTGTATCTTTGTTTCTTAATGTAACCAGAATTACTACACAGAAAGGATATACGGTAACTGTATATCAGTTATATTCTGCTTTAAAGAATCCTCACATTAACCCCCTCTAATTCTGTGTAGATGTTACAGCAGTGTCAGTGTTTAAGGCTATGTGCCCACGATGCAGAAATGCTCCGGAGTTTTTTTGAGCGTTTCTGCATCTCCCTGGCAGAAAAAATGCATGCGGATTGTACATGCGGATTGTACATGTGGATTGTACATGCGGATTGTACATGTGGATTGTACATGCAGATTGTACATGCGGATTGTACATGCAGATTGTACATGTGGATTGTACATGTGGATTGTACATGCGGATTGTACATGTGGATTGTACATGTGGATTGTACATGCGGATTGTACATGCGGATTGTACATGCGGATTGTACATGCGGATTGTACATGCGGATTGTACATGTGGATTGTACATGCGGATTGTACATGCGGATTGTACATGCAGATTGTACATGCGGATTGTACATGTGGATTGTACATGCGGATTGTACATGTGGATTGTACATGCGGATTGTACATGTGGATTGTACATGTGGATTGTACATGTGGATTGTACATGCGGATTGTACATGCGGATTGTACATGCAGATTGTACATGTGGATTGTACATGCGGATTGTACATGCAGATTGTACATGCGGATTGTACATGCGGATTGTACATGCGTTTTTCCTGCCAGTGACATGTGGATGTGAAGCGTTCTTCACATGCATTTCCGCATGCGGGTGTCAAGCGCTTTCCAAGCGATTTTAGCATCACTTGGAAAGTGCTTGTCAACTTGGTCACACTATATAAATCCTTGCAAATGGCATGGATTTATATAGTGTGACCGAAAGAATGGTAAAAAATAAATATTATACTTACCTTCTGATGGTCCCCGGTGTCCTTGTCTCGGCTTGCCGGCAGTTCGTGGTAGACTAAAGGACCTGCTGACGTCAGTGGTCGCGTGACCCGTCACATGACTAAATGATGTCAGCGCAGGTCCTTTAGTCTCCTGCGACCTGCCTGCAAGCCAGGACAAAGACACCGGGGGACATCAGAAGGTAAGTATAATATTTGTTTTTATTTTATTCTTTTTTTTACAGGTACTATGGTACCCGGGTCCGGAGGAGAGTCTCCTCTTCTCCAGACCCGGGTACCATCCGCACATTGAAATGCATGTAATCCGCATGTACAGATGCAGTGATGCGAAATCCATGCGTTCCAATGCAAGTCAATGGTGGCGAAAACGCAGCACTTCCGCAAAATAATTGGTAGTGCTGCGGATTTTTCCGCAATGATAATCCGCAGCGGAAATTTCCGCAGCATGTGCACATGTGCGGATTATCATTGGGGAACATGGCAGACCTTCTACCAAGCGTTTTTTAAGCGTTACTGTAGCGGAATTGCCACTGCGGAAACGCTTAAGAGATGCATCGTGGGCACACAGCCTTAATATACTTACCTAGTGCTGTCTTCTCCATTATCCAGCACCGCTCTGCTTCTCCTCTGAGTGACGTCATCAGTTTTCAGATCTTCAGACTCTCCGGCTCACTCTATGCTTTATGTGACTTGGAAGTCTCTTGAAAGTATAAGGCTATGTTTACACATCATGGTTTTTTGTTTAATTTTTTTATGCAAATTTTCAGCTGCATTTTGCAGCACCAGCAAAGTCTATGACATTCCAGAAATCTCATGCACACATCATGTTTTTTTTTTGATCAGGATTTTGTGCTTTGCATGTTTCTTTGCAGAATAGAGCATGTCACTTCTTTCAGCATTTTTTCACCCATTTGGTTTAATGGGTGGTGAAACAAACGCTGAAAAAACGCACCAAAAACGCAAGTGTCAGGTTTTTCAGTGTTTTTTCAGCATTTTTTCTGAACTTTATGTACATGCATAAAAGAGACAAAAGGACAGTGAAAAAACTCACCAAAAAACAAGCAAAAGAGCAAGAAAAATCTTAAGCAACCTCCTGGCAAGAGATCAGATTTTGCTGCAGAAAAAAACGCAGCAAAAACGCAATGTGTGAACATAGCCTTAGCCTATGAACCCTCATTTTGAGCCATTGTTCTCACGCTCCATAGACTTATATTGTAAAAGCCACTTATGAGTCACATAAAGCACAGTGTGACTCATAGTCTGAATAGCCACCAAGTGAGTCAGAAGAGGAGTGGAGCAGCGCTGGATACTGGAGAAGACTGCAATCGGTGAGTACACTACACTACGCTAACATTTACACAGGTTTAGAGAAAAAAAAAAGTTAATAGCGGCTTCTTTAGGTGGACTGTTTTGTCTATTTTACAATGGATGCGAGTACATATGAATCAATTCTATGAGGGCAACATGCAATTTCCAAGCTGCACACTTTTTTGATGATGATGAGACACAATTGCCAGAAAGTCAGGAGGAGGACCAGGGTGCAGAAGTGGAAGACGAGGTGGTGGATGATATAGTAACTGACCCAACCTGGCAGGAGGACATGCCGAGCGAGGACAGCAGCACACAGGGGGAGGGAGGCAGAGCACCCCAACAGGCAGGAAGAAGCAGTGTGGTGGCCGCAGCAGAAGGCAGGCAACCATTCCCTGTAACACCAACACGACGGAAGTTGCCAGTACAACTGTTAGGTCTTCCCGAGTCTGGTTGTTTTTTAAAGACTCTGCCCATAACCCAAAAGGCCATATGCACCACCTACCAGGCCAGCATCAGCAGGGGTAGCAAAACTACCAGCCTGACCACCACTAGCATGATCAAGCACATGGCAGCAAAGCACCCGACTTTGTGGGCCGAACCCCAGGGTCCAGAAACAGTGTCTACGGGTGACAACACTGCTTCTTCCACTGTTTTGCATGCAAGCCAATCCCCTGTCCATAGTGCATGCGAAGATGCCTCCTGCCCTGCACCTGTCGTTGCACACTCTCAACTAGCACCATCAGCAAACACGTCCTTGTCCCAGCACAGCGTTCAGTTGTCCATACCCCAGTCTTTGGAACGCAAGCGCAAATATGCAGCCAACGCCCCACAGGCCACACTACTAAATTCCCACATTTCACGAATGCTTGCACTCGAAATGTTGCCTTTTAGGCTTGTGGAGATGGAAGCTTTCCGCAAACCTGATAGCGGTGGCCGTCCCTCGGTACTCAGTGCCATCCCCACATTACACAAGCACGTGTCCCACAAAATTAGCTTTGGCCTTAACAATGCAGTTACAGGGAAAGTCCATCTAACCACGGACACGTGGACAAGTGCTTGTGGGCAGAGACGGTACATCTCGCTGATGGTACACTGCGTTAACATGGTGGAAGCCGGGACCCAGTCGGACGCAACACATCCTCCCGACGCCGAGGATCGCGGGCCCTAGGTCAATCAGGGTTGCCCCCACAGTCTACAGCTCCTGCACCTCATCCTCCTCAGCCTCCTCCTCCTCTTCAGCCTCCATCTCCGAAATGACCACATCAGTCACAAGCTGGAAGCACTGCAGCACTGCCTCGGCCAAGCGGCAACAGGCTGTGCTGAAGCTAATATGCTTAGGTGACAAACCTCACAATGCTGAAGAACTGTGGACAGCTCTGAAACAGCAGGCAGATCTGTGTCTCACACCGCAGAACCTAAAGCCAGGCATGGTCGTGTGTGACAATGGCCGAAACCTGGTGGCGGCTCTGAGGAGAGGCGAGCTCACACAAGTACCATGCCTGGCCCATGTGCTTAACCTCGTGGTTCAGCTACCGGAGCTGCTGGATCTGCTTGTCAAAGTACGCCGCCTGTGTGGCCATTTTAGAAAGTCACCTACAGCTTCCGTCCTTGCCGTGCTTCAGCAGCGTTTGCAGCTTCTGGCTCACCAACTGATGTGTGATATCCCCACACATTGGAACTCTACACTACAGATGTTGGGAAGGGTTTGTGAGCAGAAGAGGGCAGTTATTGAGTACCAGCATCAACAAGGCCGTCGGTATTCAGGTCAGACTCCACACATTAGACCTCAGGAGTGGACATGGATGTCAGACATCTGTACCATCCTCCAAAACTTTGAGGACTCCACCAAGATGGTGAGCGGCGATAACGCCATAATTAGCGTCACCATCTCGCTTCTCTATCTTCTGAAACGCTCTCTGCTCACAAGCAAAGAGTATGCATTGCAGGCGGAGCATGATGAGATGGAGCAAGGAACCATACAGGGTGATTACACACAGCCTAGCCTCATCTCATCCCAACGTGGATTGAGTGACAATGAGGAGGAGGAGGAGGAAGAACAGGAGCTAGTTTCATGCACTATAGTCGGTACTACCTGCACAACTGTCATACCTTCTTTTCATCGAGGATGGCCTGAGGACAGGGAGGAAGAGGAGGAGAGCATGGTCAGTCATCCTCTTGGTGAGGACACGGAAGTCTTGCATGTTAGTAGTCTGGCAAGCATGGCTGAGTTTATGCTATGCTGCCTTTCCCGTGACCCTCGCGTTCTCAAAATTTTGGGTGACAGTCATTACTGGATGGTGACACTTCTAGACCCACGCTACAAGGAGAACTTTATATCTCTTATTCCTGAGGCAGACAGGTCTACAAAAATGGGTCAGTACCAGAAGGCCCTTGTTGCACAACTATTAAAAAAGTTCCAATCTGAAAACGCTGGCGGCAGAGGTCACAGTTCGTTGGACAGCCAAGGAGTACAGCCGAGACACAACTCCAATCCAGCAGAGGCAGGGGAACACTGACAAAGTTCTGGGAGAGTTTTCTCAGCCCCTCCCATCGCACAGGCCCTGAGGCGCGGGGTACTCTCAGAAGGAGTGCAAAGTTTGGGAAGATGCTGCGGGAGTACCTTGCCAACCATACCAACGTCCTCCGTGATTCCTCTTTGCCTTATAATTATTGGGTATTCAAGCTGGAAACGTGGAATGAAAAGGCTCTCTACGTCTTGGAGGTCCTGGTCTGTCCTGCCACTAGCATTTTATGAGAGCGGGTTTTTAGTGCCGCTGCTGTAATTATAACTGATAAGCGCATCCGCCTGTCATCTGAAAATGCTGACAGGCTGACTCTTATAAAAATTAACAAGGGCTGGATTGGGCCAGACTTCTCAACACCACCGAATGATAGCAGTGTCTTTTTTTGGAAGGTGTATTCCCATGCACCTTTTCACACCCACACATGGGTATACGCTTCCTGATTTTGGCTATTTGCTCTTGTCCTGCTGCTTCTCCTCATCCTCCACCACCATATCACCAGGGTGACCGTGGTCCGTGATGCAACACCCACATAATTTTTTTAAAGGGTGTTTATGATGCCCGTAAAAAATTTTTTTATACAGTATGCACATGTATACCCCCAAGGGGTAAATGTTTGTCAGCCCATACACTTAGTGCATGGGCATCACAAGTATAGGAGACCCACTCCTTTCTAATGGGAACATTTTTTTATAAGGCCCTACTCCACGTCTTTTCTAAGGTGCATTGGAGTGCCTCCCAATTTTTGGCAGCCCTTGCATTCACTGCATAGGCCAACACTATGGGAGACCCACTTCCTAATAATGGGAACATTTTTTTATGAGGCCCTCCTCCACGTCTTTTTCAAGGTGCATTGGAGTGCCACCCAATTTTTGCAGCCCTTGCATTCACTGCATAGGCCAACACAATGGGAGACCCACTTCCTAATAATTGGAAAAAAATTTCAGGAGGCCCTCTACGTCTCTTCCAAAGGGCATTAGAGTGCCTCCCAATTTTTGCATCCCTTGCATTCACTGCGTAGGCCAACACTATAGGAGACCCACTTCCTAATAATGAGAACATTGTTTTCAGGAGGTCCTCTGACCTCCATGTCTCTTCCAAGGGGCATTGGAGTGCCATCCAATTTTTGCAGCCCTTGCATTCACTGCATAGGCCAACACAATGGGAGACCCACTTCCTAATAATTGGAAAAAAATTTCAGGAGGCCCTCCTCTATGTCTCTTCCAAGGGGCATTGGAGTAGGTCCAAATTTTTGGCAGACCTTGCATTCACTGAAAACAGTATGGGAGACCCACTTCCTAATAATGGGAACATTGTTTTCAGGAGGCCCTCCTCTAAGTCTCTTCAAAGGGGTATTGGGATGTGTCCAAATTTTCAGAGGGGTATTGGGGTGTGTCAAAATTTTGGCCAGACCTGCCACTCACTGCATACTCAATAACAGTATAGGAGACCCACTCTTTAGTAATGGGAATAACAAAGCATAGCCGGCTGATGGCTCTCTAAGAAAAGCGAGGGCTGACTGCTGGCCCTTTAAGAATAGTAAAGGCCGTCTGATTGATCTATAAAAATAGGCTTTGTGACTTTCAGAGTCCCTCCTTCATAAATTAAACAGGATGTGTCTGATCATGTCTCACACACCACATGGCCAGATAAGGTTGTAAAATGTTAAAATGACTTTTCCCGGTAAATACACTGCTCAAAAAAATAAAGGGAACACTTAAACAACAGAATATAACTCCAAATAAATCAAACTTCTATGAAATCAAACTGTCCACTTAGGTAGCAACACTGATTGACAATCAATTTCACATGCTGTTGTGAAAATGGAATAGACAATAGATGGAAATTATTGGCAATTGTCAAGACACCCTCAATAAAAGAGTGGTTCTGCAGTTGGGGACCACAGACCATATCTCAGTACCAATGCTTTCTGGCTGATGTTTTGGTCACTTTTGAATGTTGGTTGTGCTTTCACACTCGTGGTAGCATGAGACGGACTCTACAACCCACAGAAGTTGCTCAGGTAGTGCAGTGCAGCTCATCCAGGATGGCACATCAATGCGAGCTGTGGCAAGCAGGTTTGCTATGTCTGTCTGCATAGTGTCCAGAGGCTGGAGGCGCTACCAGGAGACAGGCCAGTACACCAGGAGACATGGAGGGGGCCATAGGAGGGCAACAACCAAGCAGCAGGACCGCTACCTCTGCCTTTGTGCAAGGAGGAACAGGAGGAGCACTGCCAGAGCCCTGTAAAATGACCTCCAGCAGCTCACATATGTGCATGTGTCTGCACAAATGGTTAGAAACCGACTCCATGAGCGTGGTATGAGGGCCCGACGTCCACAGATGGGGGTTGTGCTCACAGCCCAACACCGTGCAGGACGCTTGGCTTTTGCCACAGAACACCAGGATTGGCAAAGTCGCCACTGGCGCCCTGTGCTCTTCACAGATGAAAGTAGGTTCACACTGAGCACATGTGACAGACGTGACAGAGTCTGGAGACGCCGTGGAGAGTGATCTGCTGCCTGCAACATTCTTCAACATGACCGGTTTGGAAGTGGGTCAGTAATGGTATGGGGTGGCATTTCTTTGGAGGGCTGCACAGCCTTCCATGTGCTTGCCAGAGGTAGCCTGACTGCCATTAGGTACTGAGATGAGATCCTCAGACCCCTTGTGAGACCATATGCTGGTGCGGTTGACCCTGGGTTCCTCCTAATGCAGGACAATGCCAGACCTCGTGTGGCTGGAGTGTGTCAGCAGTTCCTGCAAGATGAAGGCATTGAATCTATGGAGTAGCCCGCCCGTTCCCCAGACCTGAATCCAATTGAGCACATCTGGGACATCATGACCAACGTCCACCAACGTCACGTTGCACCACAGCCTGTCCAGGAGTTGGCGGATGCTTTAGTCCAGGTCTGGGAGGAGATCCCACAGGAGACCATTCGCAACCTCATCAGGAGCATGCCCAGAAGTTGTAGGAATGTCATACAGGCACGTGGAGGCCACACACAATACTGAGCTTCATTTTGACTTGTTTTAAGGACATTACATCAAAGTTGGATCAGCCTGTAGTGTGTTTTTTCCACTTTAATTTTGGGGGTGACTCCAAATCCAGGCCTCCATTGGTTAATAAATTTGATTTCCATTGATGATTTTTGTGTGATTTTGTTGTAAGCACATTCAACTTTGTACAGAACAAAGTATTCAATGAGAATATTTCATTCATTCAGATCTAGGATATGTTATTTGAGTGTTCCCTTTATTTTTTTGAGCAGTGTACGTTTGTCACGGTTGAAAGCAATGCAAAAGTGCAAAAACGCTACGTATGAACATAGCCCAAGGTGTGGAGGAGTATTTTTGTTTTTGGTTATTTATTTTGCCTTATATACAAGTCATTACCCTGGAAAGGATATTCCTTAACATATTTCCCAGGAAAATTCATTTTGTTTTTGTTTTTGTATGTTTTATTGTGAGTCCGTAAAAGTGGCGTAATACCTCTGACAACGTTGTTGACAGCAGTGACCTGGGAGTCAGAAATGCTTCCAGGGGTCTTCCCCATGCTGTTCCCATGTCATTTGAGCACTGTTCCCATCGATTTGGGAAATTTTTAGGCCCTCTGCAGACCGCCGGGGGGAGCCGCTTGAAAAATGCTTGCGTTTTCCATGGACTTACATTGGGCTCGTTGCTCGAGTCAAGCACCCGAGCATTCCAATTTGCTCGACCCGAGCATCGAGCAACCGAGCATTTTAGTGCTCGCCCATCACTAGTAGTGATCACAAATATGTGATTTGCACAGTTATGGTCACATGCCGACTAGTCTCAGACACCTCTCTGAGTAGCTCACTGATAGAAGTGAATCTAGTCATCATTTGACCACAACTATCCCATCATTACTCCGGCTTTATCTTTTTAAAGCCTTGTAGCCTCTTTTCCCTTTATGAATCAGCCAGATGTAAACACAATAAGGATGGGCCGCTGCTCATAGGCCACTGCTGTGTGCTTGGCCCCCAGGTCAAAATTTGCCAGCCAGCCCCTGTGCAGGAATATCTCAAGCTCAATATCAATGCCATCGGGGGGGGTTTGAATCCTTTTGCATTTTAGTCTTCAAAAATAGAAGAGTGGCCTGAGCTCGCCTGTCATGCCTTGGAGGTTTTGTCATGCCCAGCAACCTGTCTTCAGCGCTGTTGGTGGTGTCCTAACAGATAAGCGTATACAGCAGTCTCCTGAAAGTGTAGACCGCCTAACTTTTATATTGATGAAGAAATCATGGACCTCCAATGACTTTTGCACCCCAGTCGCAGACTGTGCAGACTAGGCAATGGTGTAGTTTTTAGTGTGCTGCATTGATCTTACGTTATTGCAGTCTGTGACACCTTTGTTTTGGCTTCTATGCCTACTGTTGCTACTGCTGCTGATATTGTTACTAACAATTTTTTGAAATATTGAGACTCCAAGTTGGGTCTCCATCTGGGGCGGTTGCCTGTAGTGGAAGGGATTTCAGAGCCCCATTATACTATTTTTACTTTTGGGAAATTGATGCCACATTAGTGGTTTCTGCCTTGAATTTTTGGAAATGTTTGGACTCCAAGTCGGGTCTACTTTATCTGTGTTGCCTGAATTTGGCAGGGCTCTATGAGCACCATGCCTACACCTGTCACTCATCCAACAGTTACTGATCAATGTTTAAGCTAGAAATGCTGGTCCAAGCCCTGTCCCAGGCCCTGTCCCATGCTGAATTGTGGACTGGTGTCTAGAAACCACACAATTAGCACAAAGGATTTAGTTCCTGAAAGTGGACTGCTGGCTGGAAAAAACAATTAGCACAAAGAATTTAGATTCTGAAATATGGACTCCTGGCTGGAGCAAAACTATGAGTACAAAGTATTTATAAACTGAAATGTGGCCTGGTTTCAGGACCACTCTATTAGCACAAAAAATTTAGATTTTCAAATGTGGACTCCTGGCTGGAACAAAAATATGAGCACAAAATAGTTATATGCAGAAATGTGGCCTGCTTTCTAGAGCACGCTATTAGAACAAACAATTTAGATTCAGAAATGTGGACTCCTGGTTGGAGCAAATATATGAGCAGAAAATATTTATATACAGAAATGTGGCCTGCTTTCTGGAAGACGGCATTAGAACAAACAATTTAGATTCAGAAATGTGGACTCCTGGTTGGAGCAACTATATGAGTACAAAATATTTATATGCAGAAATGTGGCCAGCTTTCTGGAGCACGTCATTAGAACAAACAATTTAGATTCAGAAATGTGGACTCCTGGTTGGAGCAAATATATGAGCACAAAATATTTATATGCAGAAATGTGGCCTGCTTTCTGGAGCGCGTCATTAGAACAAACAATTTAGATTCAGAAATGTGGACTTCTGACTGGAGCAAAAATATTACCAGCACAAAATATTTTTTTGCAGAAATGTGGACCTGTTTCAGGACCACACTATTAGCACAAATAATTTTGATTTTCAAATGGGGACTCCTGGTTGGAGTACAATATTAGCAGCACAAAAGAGTTACATGCTGAAATGTGGCCTGGTATCTCTGGACCAACCAATTTGCAAAAAGGATTGATCTGCTGGAAGGTCGATTTCACAGCCACACAGGATCCTATCTATCTGAACTAGCTGACTGACAATCAACCGCCTAGATAACTATGTGCGTATCCAGTAGCAGCAGAAGCAACCTCTTTGCGCTGTTACACTGATAAAATGGCGCCAAAACAACATGTCCGCTCTTTATATGGAGAGGGACATGTGACTTTGGTAGCCAATGACACAAGCCCTTGTGTTTGGAGGTTGTGGATGGTTTCTGCACCCTAATTGGCTCCCGGAATCTTCACACATTAATTTAATTAGAAAAAAAAAATTAAGAATAACAGTCCGCTGCTCCTCTGACCTCTCCCCACCCTCTCCTCACATCAAACACGCCTCCCCCTGCTCATAATACAGCACCACTATCCTAGCCAAAGTCCTAACAAAAACATTAGTGGAAACGCCATCAGTTACCAAATTTTGGCTGAATATTCTCAATTTTGAGGTAAATGCTCGGGGGTCCGAATACGAATCCAAATGTGCAATGTTCGTGCCAACTTTGAGATTGGCGAACCTTTTCCAAACAAGTTCACTCATCTCTATTTTTTTCCAGTGAAAATTGTATTAGCCCCAAATTTGTCATTTTTGCAATGGGTAAGGCTTAGTGCCCACGATGCAGAAATGAAGCAGAAATTTTCCTGAGCATTTCTGCATCTCCTTGGCAGAAAAACGCATGCGGTTTTTCCATGCGTTTTTGATGCTTTTTTGATGGGTTTTTGCATGCGGATTTGCCATGCGTTTTTCCAATGCATTGTATAGGCAAATCTGCATGCAGAAATGCACAAGAATTGGTCATGTCTGAAACGGATTTTAGTTGCAGAAAAAATCCTGACCACGTGCACAGAACTTGCAGAATGTCATAGGAAGTCATGAGATAAGGTATGCAATGCATTTCGGGTGCGTTTCCGCGCTGCAAATCCGCACCAAAAACGCATCGTGGGCACAAAGCCTTACAGTAGAAAATGAGCTCAATAATATGTCACGTAATTTCTCTCAAATTTGTTAATTCCCCATATGTGGCCAAATGCAAATTTTGGGGCACATGGAGCAGCTCAGAAAGGAAAGAGTATAATTTTATTTTTGGAGCACAAATTTGGATGCCATGTTCTATTTGCAGAGTCTGTGACAAGCTAAAAAAGCAGAAACCCCCACAAGTGACCCCATTTGATGAGCATTTTTATCCCACAAACTACATCACAAAATTTTATAACATTGACCTGTGGAAATAAATAAATACCATTTTTACCACTTAAGTATTTTATTAGCTACACATTTTTCATTTACAAAAGGGTAATAGCTGAAATTGGACTCCACAATTAGGCAATTTCTCCCAAAAACAGTGGTATCCCATATGTAATGGGAAACTGTTTGCTATACATAGGGGCGCTATTTGGCTTTTGGAGAGTAGATTTTGTTGCAATAGATTGTGGGCACCATTTACATAGCACCTAAAGTGCCAGAACAGCAGAAACCTCCCAAAAGTGATCCTATTTTCTAAATTACCTCTTGATAAATTCATCTATGACTACAGTGACTATTTTAGCCCCACAGAGATTTCCGCAAAGAGCGGTATATGTACGGCACAGCGATCATGCTGAGAGCTGCCGCCATCATATGCGGTGTCAGCTCTGTGAGAGAGCTGACACCCCGCAGCACCACCCACAATCGGTGCTAGCACTGATTGCGGACGGTTAAACCCCCTGATGCCGCTGTCAATAGTGACAGCGACATCGCAGGGCATAGCAGAGGGAGTGGGCTCTCTCTGTGATCCCATCAACACAACGCGATGTGATCACGTTGTGTTGATGGTCTCCATGGTGACCCCCAGTCCCAAGATCACCGCAGGGTCCTTCAGGAAGGTGGGCTGTCAGCGTATGCTCAGAGAGCAGGAGCTGAGATGCCTCCTTCCTGCCTGTCAGACGCTGATCTGATGCTCTGCAGTGCAGATGCACTGCAGAGCATCAGATCGCTGATCTGACTGTGTAAAGTTGATGTCCCATCATGGGACAATGTGAAAATGTAAAAAAAAAGTTAATACAAATTGTAAAAGTCTAAAAAAAAAAATCACAAAATAAAGTACAAAAAATAGGAAAAAATATTGATTCAATAAATACATTTATCTGTAAAAATAATAAAAAAGTACACATATTTGGCATCACCGCATCCGTAACGACCCGACTTATAAAACTGTAGTTTCAGAGGCTGATGCCTTACCATTGAGCTATCCAGTCAAGTGATTCTGACTGGTAGCTTTTCTTGTCTTATGAGGTCAACCATGAAAATACTCAGGGTGACTAAAAGTCATTGTGATTCTGATTCTGATGTTTGAAGAAAGTCATTTGAATTTGACTTGGGGGAGGTATTTCTGAAAGTCCCAATCAGTTTCAGACAAGGTTTACACTGAAAATCATATAACCAAATAGAACACTAAGCTTTTCTCATCTGAGTTTATAGGTCAGTGGTTAGTGCACTGGCTTATAGCTGTAGAGTTTTGTGTTCAAGTCTAGTGTTGAGCATTCCAGTACTGAAATATCGGGTATCGACCGATATTTGCTGTATCGGAGTTCCAATACTTTTAGAATACCGGAATCGGAAGTTCCCATAATGCAATGAGCCAGTTTCATTTTATTCAGCCAATGAGGATCCTAAGAAGTGTGGGCACATCCTGTTATGCATGTTAGGCATGTTAACTAATGGCATGGCTGTGATTGGCTGCTAAAATGATGTCATGATGCACTATAAAAGCCGCCGCCGCCATTTTGAGCTCACTCTGCTGTGAATTCAGTTAGGGATAGGACACTGCTGTTCTGAGGGACAGTTTTAGCTACCTATTTGCTTTATTGTGCTTTACCCAGGCTACTTTATAAGCTTTCTTTTGCCTTGCAGTGCTAGTGCACACTTCTCTGCATTGTTCACGGCTGTCTGCGAGGTCTCTGTGTGTGAGTGCAGCTGATGCTGCAGTGTGTTCTGCAGCCACGTCCGGTTGTAGTGCACTCAGCGTGCGTCACTGCCTCTATCATTTTCCTTTTTTGATTGCTCATTTTTCTTGATTTCTCCTATTAGTGTGGTTCCATCCATATCCAGCTAGATTGCTTCCAAAAACAATATATAGGAGTAGATAAAGAAGCTTTCTTTTGCCTTGCAGCGCTAGTGCACAGTTCTCTGCACTGTTCACGGCTGTCTGCGAGGTCTCTGTGTGTGAGTGCAGCTCACCCTGTAGTGTGTTCTGCAGCCACGTCCGGTTGTAGTCCGCTCAGCGTGCATCACTGCCTCATACATTGTCCTTTTTTGATTGCTCATTTTTCTTGATTTCTCCTATTAGTGTGATTCCATCCGTATCCAGCTAGATTGCTTCCAAAAACACTATATAGGAGTAGATAGAGAAGCTTTCTTTTGCCTTGCAGCGCTAGTGCACAGTTCTCTGCACTGTACACAGCTGTCTGCGAGGTCTCTGTGTGTGAGTGCAGCTCATGCTGTAGTGTGTTCTGCAGCCACGTCCGGTTGTACTCCGCTCAGCGTGCGTCACTGCCTCATACATTGTCCCTTTTTGATTGCTAATTTTTCTTGATTTCTCCTATTAGTGTGGTTCCATCTGTATCTGACGCCCCCCTGGGCCTGTGCTGCTGCTGCTGTGCAGGGGGAATACCCGGAGCCGGATCGCTGGGGGTTGTAGTTCTCCGTGGCGGTGACCTGGTCCGTGCCCAGGGTGGTCAAACCAGTGGCACTGGTATTGTAATAAGTGTCCGACTACGCCACCCGTGGATTGCGGTCAGTGGGGACCGCCGCTGCGCTGCCGACCGCTGAGGCTGATGTTGGTTGCGCAGCCGAGTATGGGATAACTCCCCACGGGAGAAGTATTGCCTCAGGGCAGCTAATGTGAGAGATGATGGGAGTGATGGTCTGAGGGTCCCAGTGATAATGGTGCAGGAGCGGCAAGGAATCACAGAGACGTGTGGTGCAGTTCAGGGTCTTTACTGATGGTACAAGGCAGACCCTCCCGGGAGTACTGGCTAGTATAAGGGGCCTGGTCAGTCTGCGAGCAAGCAGGAGTTCCCCTGGCCAGGTGGAGTTGTAGGCCTCCCCGTTTATCTGCACTCTTCCTGGCTACCTTGCTGTCAGCGGTTACAAGTAGCCCACGTCCCTGAGTATACCATGTGGTGCTCACCCGTATGGCTGGTGACTTGGGGCCTTCTGTTAGCCTCCGCTCCTGGATGGCGGCGCTGGTCCCTTCTCTGTGACTGAGCCTCCGGGCTTCTATGGCCAGAGGACCTGGAATCCCCTGCCGGCTGGTTTCTGCTGCTGGGTGTATATCAGTCCCCACAGCCTCGGACTCCTGTGTCCGGCTTTAGTATCTTCGTCCAGGGCGAACTCTGCTCAGCTCCAGCTCCTGGACTTCTGCTACTGCTCCTACAGAGCTCCTGTTCTTGCTTTCCCTGTGTCTGGAACTGAACTCCAGGCTCTGACTGCTCTAATCCCGCCCCAGACCCAGTTTAAAAGGGCAGATTCCTCCCCTCGCAGGTCTGGGCGGACCGTGTTGCATGTTTAGGGATCCTGACCAGAGAAACCTCCCACTTGCTCTCAGACATAATATCTCTATTACTGCGGCAACCAGACCCCTGGGGTGTCGCATATCCAGCTAGATTGCTTCCAAAACCACTATATATGAGTAGATAGAGGAGCCTTTCTGCAGCCTTGTGCCCTGCAGCCCTAGCCAGATTAGTATTAGCCTATTTTTTGTAGCCTCATCTATTGCATTGTAGGTTACCTTCCTGCATTGTAATAGCTCCAAAAAGTTTGTGATACTATCGGTTTTACATCTTTGGGCACATCCAGTGTCTCTTTGTGAAAAAAAAAACGTAAATAAAGTTCACCAAACACTCCACTTTACAGTTGTGTAGGCCACATTAGCTCATATTAAAGTCTAGTTCACACTTTATAAAATTAGTGTTTCTTATACCTGTTAGCAGCTGTTCAGGAATAAGCACACTAAGCCCTTAGTACTTTTCTGCCTATCTTTATCAGTCTACCAAGATGAAGAAGGTAGGGAGTAAGGCTCGTGGGCGTGGAGTCTCTGCAGGGAGAGGACGTGGGGATTCTGTGCCTGCTGCGGGCACCAGTGACTCAGCATCCCCCAGTTTTACCAGGCAACAGTCCTTTATGTGCAGCTTTGTAGGAGCTCGCTCTACCCCACTGCTGCGGGAGGACCATATTGAAGCTGTTGTCGGATGGATGGCAGCTAACGCATCGACTTCAATTAGTTCCAGATCCTCTCAGGTCCTGAGCACTGAAGAGCACCCATCTGTCTCTTCACCACCTGCCAAATTGCCCAGGCAGTCAGAGAGCCTTGATCAGGAGCCATCTCTACTTCTGTTCTCTGAATCTCTTGGCTTGGAAAGAGGGGGCCAGCCAAGCAGAATTCTAGAATTAGAAGAAGAGGTAGTATGCAGTGATGCGCAACCGCTTTATCTCTCTGAATCTGAAGAGGCGGGTGGGCCAGTGCCTATGTTCAGCACACCTCAGTACGCATCTGATGATGAGACTCAGGTGCCACTTTCTGGTGGGTACTGCGCTCTCGAGACTACCCAGGAGAAGCAGTTGTTTGAAGAGGGTAGTGTAGATGATGAGGTCCTTGACCCATCATGGCGTGAGGGACAGGAAGGTGGTGGGAGCAGCTCTGAGGAAGAGATTCCCCGAATGGCCCAAAAAGGAGGGAGAGGGAGGGGGCACACTTGGTTGCCTGTAGCCTCCACTTCGGCACCCATTAGGAGCATGCATCTTCCAAAACCTAAAACGGGCGCTCCCAAGACTTGCAGTGCCTGGTCCTTTTTTGACACAGTTGCAGATGACATTTGCTTTGTCAAATGCAAGCTGTGTAATCAGAAAGTGAAAGGAGGGAAAAGTGTCAGCAACCTCAATACCACAAATATGTGGAAACATGTGCGGACCAAGCACGTGGTGGAGTTACAAAAACACATTGAAGACCTAGGCCAACCTACAGTGCCACCTACCACCTCTTTAGCTCGTGTTGTAGCCTCTTCCTCCAGCTCACACACAGCTGGTTCGGCTTCCTCACAGGATCACCATGGAAGAACCTCTGGCACTGTTGTACAGAGACACAGTGTCATTCCACCCACAGCACCACGTTCCCTGTCATCCTCACACTCCCAGGTCAGTCTACAGCCATCGTTAGCACAGGCATGAGAGTAAAGGCGCCCATACTCGGCAAACCACCCCCGAGCACAGGCTCTGAATGCTGGCATTGCAAAACTACTGTCCCTTGAAATGCTATCATTCAGGCTGGTGGAGACTGACACCTTCCGTAACTTGATGGCATTGGCAGTCCCACAATACAACGTGCCCAGCCGCTTTTATTTCAGCAGGCAAGCCGTCCCTGCCCTGCAACAGCATGTGGAGGGAAAAATTAAACATGCGCTACAAAACACCGTCAGTAGCAAGATTCACCTGACCACTGATGCGTGGACCAGTAAGCATGGACAGGGACGATACCTTTCCCTCACTGCCCATTGGGTAAATGTTGTGGAACCGGGTACAGATCTTGAGAGTGGCGCTGTACGTGTTCTGCCAACTCCAAGGATTGCAGGAATCCAGTCTGTACACATTGACTCCCCCTCATACTCCAGTTCCTATGAATCAGCGCTGCAGGAGCCGTCACGGTCTACCTCCACATCGACCCGTGAACGGTTACCTGTTACGACCGATATGAGCACAGCCGTGGCCAAATGTCAACAGGCCGTATTGAAATTAATTTCTTTGGGGAATCGAAGCCACACAGCGCAGGAGCTCTGGGATGCCATCAAGCAGCTGAGCGAGGTGTGGTTTGTGCCAGCGAATCTCCAGCCAGGCATGGTAGTATGTGACAATGGCCGAAATCTGGTGGCAGCTCTGGGCCTAGGCAACCTCACTCACATCCCATGTCTGGCACATGTGCTCAACTTGGTCGTGCAGAGTTTTTTGAGGGACTATCCGGATCTTGATGCACTGCTGCACAAGGTCCGCATAGAGTGCGCTCACTTGCGGCGTTCCAGCATCACAAGATCGCTCATTGCAGCTCTGCAGCGCCGATTATGCCTTCCGGAACATCGCATCATATGTGACCTACCCACCAGGTGGAAATCAACGTTGCATATGTTGGAGAGGTTGTGTGAGCAGCAGGTAGCAGTAATGGAGTACCAGCTGCAGCAGGCGCAAACAAGTCGCAGTGCGCGCCGTTCACACTTCACCACCACTGAGTGGGCCTCTATGAAGGACATCTGCCACGTTTTGCGTGCCTTTGATTATTCCACGCGGATGGCGAGGGCAGATGATGCACTAGTCAGCATGACTATCCTCCTTATCTGCCTGCTTGAAAAAACACTGCAAGCACTAAGGGAGGAGGTTTTGGAAGAGGTGGAGGATGAGGAGTCACAAATGCCATCTGCTTCTGTACAGTCTGCGCAACGTGGTTCCTCACAAAGGCCTAGGCCGGGGACACTTTGTGAGGAGGATGAGGAGGAGGGAGTCAATGGAGGAGGAAGACATCTGTCCAAAGGAGGGAGGTACACAATGCTCTAGTAGTCAATATCTAGAGCGAGGGTGGGGTGATGCAGAGCAGGCAGAGATCACACCTCAAGCAGGGGACAGCGTTTCTTGGCCAGTTGGCAGTCTGCAGCACATGGTTGATTTCATGCTGCAGTGCCTGAGAAACGATCGCCGCATCGCCCACATTCTCAACACGGCTGATTATTGGGTGTCCACCCTCCTAGATCATCGCTACCGGGACAACTTACAAAGCCTCATAACACCGTTGAACCGGGAGCGTAAAATGCGGGAGTACCAAGACACACTAGTGCATTCCATCATGTTCTCCATTCCACCCGAGAGCAGTGCTGCTAGTGCTTTACAAAGCAGCTCAGTGCGTCGAGGCAGTGGAGGAAGCTCAGCACAAAGAGGGAGCAGAAGCAGAGCCTCAGCACAAGGCAAGACCAGTATGGCCCAAATGTGGCAAAGTTTTGTGTCCCCGCCACAAATGTCTACACCATCACAGACGGCTCCAGTCAGCAGGAGGCAACGTTTCCGTCAAATGGTGACAGACTACATGTCTTGCCCTCTCAGTGTACTCCCAGACGGCTCTTCCCCCTTCAAGTTTTGGGTCTCTAAGCTGGATACATGGCCAGAGCTTAGCCAGTATGCATTGGAGGTGCTGGCTTGCCCTGCTGCTAGTGTATTATCGGAACGCGTCTTTAGTGCCGCAGGTGGTGTACTAACAGACCGTCGCATCCGACTATCCTACGATAACGTTGACCAGCTTACTTTTCTGAAAATGAACAAGGCCTGGATCTCGCATGACTTTGCCAATCCTCTTCCAGATTAAATAATTGGTTGTCAACAGTATCCAGGTCTCCTGTTGCGTTCATGTTTCTACCACCTGAACTGTAATGCGTGGGCACCAACACCGCCAGTTGTTGCTCAGAAGTGCCGTCTGCACAGTCAACACTTGCTCCATTGTTATTGGGGTTCAGTAACGTCAGCTGATCCCCTTCTGTGTGTCCGGCAATTTCTCCTGCTCTGTCCACATTCAGACTACTACTGATTTTAAACTTGCTCCAATTAGGCCTCTGTCTCCTCTCTGTTTTTAGTATTTACCCTGGGTTCCAGCACCACCAGCTGTTTCGCAGTAGTGTCTTTGGCACGGGTACTCCCTCCTGCTCAGCCTGGTTCCAGCACGCCAGCTGTTTCCGGGTAGTGTCAACGTCACTTTGCCTCCAATGCGTTGTCCTGTCGTGTTGCGGTCGGGTTAGCCGACTCTATGGTGCCTGCAGTTTAGGTGACTCCTATGTGGGCTGCGGGATATAATAATAATAATAATCTTTATTTTTATATAGCACTAACATATTCTGCAGCACTTTACATACATTATTGTCACTGTCCCCATCGGGGCTCACAATCTAGACTCCCTATCAGTATGTCTTTGGAGTGTGGGAGGAAACCCATGCAAACATGGGGAGAACATACAAACTCCTTGCAGATGTTGTCCTTGGTGGGATTTGAACCCAGGACCCCAGTGCTGCAAGGCTGCAGTGCTAACAACTGCACCACCTTGCCACCCATGGTATATAGCAATGAAGGCTGGTTCCATAGTGCCAATAGGACAAGCTCCCCCTGTAGGACTGTGGGTTTCAGTAACTCCGGCCGGCTCGCGGCCTTGCAACTTTTTTTTTCATGGGTACCTTCTGCTGCCTATCTGAGTTCCAGTACCATCAGCTGGTCCTCGGTAGTTCCATTGGCTCTTGTACCTTCTGCTACCCATCCGGGTTCCAGTACCGTCAGCTGGTCCTCGGTAGTTCCATTGGCTCTTGTACCTTCTGCTACCCATCCGGGTTCCAGTACCGTCAGCTGGTTCTCGGCAGTGTCTTTGGCATGGGTACTCCCTCCTGCCCAGCCTGGTTCCAGCACGCCAGCTGTTTCCGGGTAGTGTCAACGTCACTTTGCCTCCAATACGTTGTCCTGTTGTGTTACGGTCGGGTTAGCCGACTCTATGGTGCCTGCAGTTTAGGTGACTCCTATGTGGGCTGCGGAATCTCGCAATGAAGGCTGGTTCCATAGTGGCAATAGGACAAGCACCCACTGTAGGACTGTGGGTTTCAGTAACTCCGGCCGGCTCGCGGCCTTGCAACTTTTTTTTTCATGGATACCTTCTGCTGCCTATCTGAGTTCCAGTACCATCAGCTGGTCCTCGGTAGTTCCATTGGCTCTTGTACCTTCTGCTATCCATCCGGGTTCCAGTACCGTCAGCTGGTTCTCTGCAGTGTCTTTGGCACGGGTACTCCCTCCTGCCCAGCCTGGTTTCAGCACGCCAGCTGTTTCCGGGTAGTGTCAACGTCACTTTGCCTCCAATACGTTGTCCTGTTTTGTTGTGGTCGGGTTAGCCGACTCTATGCTGCCTGCAGTTTAGGTGACTCCTTTGTGGGCTGCGGGATCTCGCAATGAAGGCTGGTTCTATAGTGCCAATAGGACAAGAACCCCCTGTTGGACTGTGGGTTTCAGTAACTCCGGCCGTTATGCGGCCTTGCAACTTTTTTTTTCATGGGTACCTTCTGCTGCCTATCTGAGTTTCAGTATCATTAGCTGGTCCTCGGTAGTTCCATTGGCTCTTGTACCTTCTGCTACCCATCCGGGTTCCAATACCATCAGCTGGTTCTCGGCAGTGCCTTTGGCTTAGGTGCCTCCTTCTCGGTATCTGAGTTCCACCAACGTCTGCTGGTCCTTGGTAGTGCTTTCTGGCACAGGTACCTCCTGCTTAGTAACCAGGTTCCAGTACCATCAGCTGGTCCTCGGTAGTTCCATTGGCTCTTGTACCTTCTGCTACCCATCCGGGTTCCAGTACCGTCAGCTGATCCTCGGTAGTTCCATTTGCTCTTGTACCTTCTGCTACCCATCCGGGTTCCAGTACCATCAGCTGGTTCTCGGCAGTGTCTTTGGAACAGGTACTCGCTCCTGCCCAGCCTGGTTCCAGCACGCCAGCTGTTTCCGGGTAGTGTCAACGTCACTTTGCCTCCAATACGTTGTCCTATTGTGTTGCGGTCGGGTTAGCCGACTCTATGGTGCCTGCAGTTTAGGTGACTCCTATGTGGGCTGCGGGATATGACAATGAAGGCTGGTTCCATAGTGCCAATAGGACAAGCACCCCCTGTAGGACTGTGGGTTTCGGTAACTCCGGCCGGCTCGTGGCCTTGCAACTTTTTTTTTCATGGGTACCTTCTGCTGCCTATCTGAGTTCCAGTACCATTAGCTAGTCCTCGGTAGTTCCATTGGCTCTTGTACCTTCTGCTACCCATCCGGGTTCCAGTACCGTCAGCTGGTTCTCGGCAGTGCCTTTGGCTTAGGTGCCTCCTTCTCGGTATCCGAGTTCCACCAACGTCTGCTGGTCCTTGGTAGTGCTTTCTGGCACAGGTACCTCCTGCTTAGTAACCGGGTTCCAATACCGTCAGCTGGTCCTCGGTAGTTCCATTGGCTCTTGTACCTTCTGCTACCCATCCGGGTTCCAGTACCGTCAGCTGGTTCCAGGCAGTGCCTCAGCCTTCTTGTACCTTCTGCTACATTTCCAAGTTCAAGCTTTTTGAAATGGTTTTTGGTAATCACTCTGGATCTCCCTGGCGACGACCCTGAAGACGACAACCTTGAAGACCACCCCGAAGAAGACGAGGACCCCGAAGACGACGACCCTGAAGACGACGACCCTGAAGACCACCCCGAAGAAGACGAGGATCCCGAAAACGACGACCCTGAAGACGACGACCCTGAAGACCAACCCGAAAAAGACGAGGACCCCGAAGATGACGACCCTGAAGACAATGACCCTGAAGACCACCCCAAAGAAGACCAAGAAGATGACCCTGAAGAAGATGACCAAGAGGACAAAGAACAAGAAGACAACCACCAAGATACAGAAGAACAAGAGACAGAAGACCAAGAAGCAGAAGAACAAGAAGCTGCAGAACAAAAAGCAGAAGAACATTAAGTATAAGACTAAAAATCAGAGCAAAAGATATTATCTAAATTATAAGCAGAAGAAGACTAAGCAGTGTATGGGGGTGAGTCCGTTCCTCCTCGTGGTGCCCCTGGAAAAGACCTGCTGCTGCAGGCCAAACTGAACGCGGACAAATCCTGTTGTAAATCTTTTGTGACAGGCAGAACGAAAGGTGTAATCTTCAAACTTTTATAGATAGCAACTACAGCAATGCCTGTCTCAAATAAGAATATGATGAAGAAGAAGAAGATGAAGTAGAATATGAAGAAGAATAATAGTTGAATAAGAAGAATATGAAGAATGTAAAAAAAAAGAATAATAGGAAGAAGGTGAAGAAGAAGAAGATGAATAAGGTGAAGAAGAAGTTGATGAAAAAGATGCTGCTGCTAAGGATGATGAAGGAGAAAGTGTGGGAGAAGTAAAAAAGAAGGTGAAGAGCATGGAAGTAGTGAAACATAAATATCTGACAAAATATAAAAAAGCTTAACATAGTCAATATCTTTGTAACTCCGAACGTCTTAAAAAAAATATTAATTCCTGCTATTCCATTTGATTGGGCTAAACTTCTATGCCTTTAATGTCTCCTCCACCTCCCCCAATACATTCTACATTATTCTTAGTTGTTTTCCTTCATGTAGAATTAACCTACATTCCGATATTTGTGTCCCATTGACTTGCATTGGTTTCCGGTATCGGAATCGGCGATATCCGATATTTTTTGGGTATCGGTCCGATCCAATACGATCCGATATTTCCCGATATCGGAAGGTATCGCTCAACACTACTCAACACTATTCAAGTCCCATCAGCGAGCAGTGAATATTTTTTTATTATTTTTACAGTTGTAAAAGTCACTTATCAAAATCACTTGTCAGGATCACTTGTCAGAATCAATTGTCAGAGTCACTTGTCAGAATCACTTGTCAAAGTCACTTGTCAAAAACACTTGTCAGAATCACTTGTCAGAATCAATTGTCAGGATCAATTGTCAGGATCACTTGTCAGAATCACTTGTCAGACAGGGTATTTAGCCTCAAACTGACATCATTCTGATGTTTGATTTTGATATCTGATCATGTCCTAAAATGGACACTGTAGGAGAGTCAGTATTAGTCCTGTTGGAGTAAATCACATTCTTGGGTCTTTGTTTTGAATTATTAATGCATATTAGTGATGAGCGAGCATGCTCGCCACTGCTCGGTACTCGCCCGAGCATCTCAGTACTTGAGATGCTTGGAGCTCGCCGAGTACTTGTGCGATGCTCGGGTGGGAGCTCGGGTCCCCGTCCTGCATGTTTGGCGCTATTTAGAGCACCAATCATGCAGGGATTGTCTGCCACTCACTGTAATGTCACAGCCATGGTGGTTGTTGCATTACAGTGTTTGCCCAAATCCATGGGAACAGTGCTCACAGTGAAACATAAATAGCCGGCAATTCATCAGCGGCATACATCAGTACCCGACAATTTAGAACAGAAAGAATAGAGCATCACACATAGATTAGATAGATAGAAACATGTCAGCCACATATATAATAAGTACAGTGTAACGGGTCTGGGAGGTGGAACCTCTGAGCTTTTATACAAAGGGGCAGTCTTTGTAAGGAGGCAGGTGGCTCCCAGGGAAGGCGGGAAGGTAGACACGGCAGGTGACAAGAACAGTCTCAGGGTAAAAGGGCAGAACGGACATGGCAAGTGACGGGAACAGTCTCTTGACAGGCGGGTGGTCACGGCAAGTGACAGCAGAGCCTCCAGGTAGGCTAGCAGGCCGGAAACAGGTGAGCGCTCCCAGGTGAGCGGGCAAGAGTCTCTGGACAGGCAGGTGGTCACAGCAAGTGACGGCAGAGCCTCCAGGTAGGCTAGCAGGCAGGTAGCAGGTGAGCACTCCCAGGTGAGCGGGTAAGAGTCTCACATCTGGCTGGCAGGTGGTCACGGCAAGTGACGGCAGAGCCTCCAGGTAGGCTAGCAGGCAGGTAGCAGGTGAGCGGGTAAGAGTCTCACGGCTGGCTGGCAGGTGGTCACGGCAAGTGACGGCAGAGCCTCCAGGTAGGCTAGCAGGCAGGTAGCAGGTGAGCGCTCCCAGGTGAGCGGGTAAGAGTCTCACGGCTGGCTGGTGGTCACGGCAAGTGACGGCAGAGCCTCCAGGTAGGCTAGCAGGCAGGTAGCAGGTGAGCGCTCCCAGGTGAGCAGGCAGACTGATCCAAAGACAGACTGGCAGGTGCTGGTAGGCAGACTGTCGGACCGCAGGAATGCAAGTAGATAGACAGGTATCAGGCAGGTATCAAGCAGGAATCTGGCAGGTATCTGGTAACGGGACCTGAGGGCTGAAGCAGAGTTGATAGGCTTTGCAACAACATTGCTTCGGCACCTCCATTTTGGAGGAGGTGACTTATATATGGTGAGATCCTCCGGCCATTGGCCGGGGACTCCTTAGGACGGCGCGCACAGTGGCCGGGAAGCAGCGCGCGCTGCCAGCAGAGTGGGAGGAAGACGCCGGGCACGGAGCGGAGAGGTGAGGGGAACAGCGTCCCTGCCTAGCAGGAGGCAGGGACGCCGACGCTACATACAGTGACAGTGTTGGTTACTGTACTTGCCATTTAGTGTTAAAATAAAGGATTTATTTAAAAAAAAATAATAGTGTTTTCATGCACCCGTCTCTTTAAAAAAGCCGGCCGGCAATTCAGCAGCGGCATACATCGGTACCCGACAATTTAGAACAGAAAGAATAGAGCATCACACATAGATTAGATACATAGAAACATGTCAGTCACATATATAATAAGTACAGTGACAGTGTTAGTTACTGTTCTTGTCATTTAGTGTTAAAATAAAGGATTTATTAAAAAAAAAAATTGACGTGGGTTTCCCCGTAATTTTAGTCTCTAGCGGAGGTTAAGCAGACGGCTAGGGCAGATGTTTGAAGCCTGGGAAGGGGGTAATACCCACGGAGCTTCCCAGGCTACTAATATCAGCCCCAGCTGAATACCTAGCCTTTACTAGCTATTAAAATGGGGGACCCCTCAAAAAAATGACGTTGGGTCCCCCTCTATTTTAATAGCTAGCAAAGGCTAGGCAGACAGCTGGTGGCTGATATTAATAGCCCAGGAAGGGTGCCATGAATATTGGCCCCCTCCCAGGCTAGAAACATCAGCCGTCAGCCGCCCCAGAAATGGCGCATCCAGCTTGCCATCTCATTGCCGTCCCAGCGTGGGAAAATTCTCCTGCTCAAGCGGTGATGTCATTTGCCGGCACCGCATGCGCAGGAAAATTCTCCCACGCTGTCAGTGACGTGCATGAGGTGAGCTGAGTTCATTGGACATGAACTGGGCTCATCTGGATGCCATCACAGCCAGACACTGAGGAGCTTCACTGAGAAGCTTCTCAGTGTCTGCGGCATGGCAAGCTGTATGGCAGCATTCTGCTGCGATCCAGCCTGTCATGTCAATGTAGCAGAGCTGAAGCCGTCCTGGGAACCATGGAAAGGTAAGGATGAGGTTGGTTTATTATTTTACTTTTATTGCAGGAGATCGTTGGCTTCAGCTGGAATGGGCATGACGTTAAGTAGAGTTTAATTTAGAACATTAAAGAATTGTGTCTTTATTTCAATTAAAAGGACTTTATTCTGGGTGTTTGTGTTTTTTTTTAACTTTCACTACGGGGTTAGTAAAGGCGGCGTCTTATACTAACCTGGGCTTGATGTCAGCTGGCATTAAGCTGACATCAACCCCAGCCCTATTACCCCACTGCCACCGCTACAGGGCAGTGGGAAGAGCGAGGATAAGTGCCAGAATTGGCGCATCATATGGATGCGCCATTTCTGGGACGGCTGATGGCTGGTGTTTCTAGCCTGGTAGGGGGCCAATATTCATGGCACCCTTCCTGGGCTATTAATATCAGCCCCCAGCTGTCTGCCTAGCCTTTGCTAGCTATTAAAATAGGGGGGACCCCACGTCATTTTTTTGGGGGTCCCCCACTTTAATAGCTAGTAAAGGCTAGGTATTCAGCTGGGGGCTGATATTAGTAGCCTGGGAAGCTCCGTGGGTATTACCCCCTGCCCAGGCTTCAAACATCTGCCTCAGCTGTCTGCTTAACCTCCGCTAGAGACTAAAATTACGGGGAACCCCATGCCAATTTTTTTTTTAATAAATCCTTTATTTTAACACTAAATGACAAGAACAGTAACCAACACTGACACTGTACTTATTATATATGTGACTGACATGTTTCTATCTATCTTATCTATGTGTGATGCTCTATTCTTTCTGTTCTAAATTGTCGGGTACCGATGTATACCGCTGATGAATTGCCGGACGGCTTTTTTAAAGAGACGAGTGCATGAAAACACTATTATTATTTTTTTAAATAAATCCTTTATTTTAACACTAAATGACAAGTACAGTAACCAACACTGTCACTGTACTTATTATATAAGTGACTGACATGTTTCTATCTATCTTATCTATGTGTGATGCTCTATTCTTTCTGTTCTAAATTGTCGGGTACCGGTGTATGCCGCTGATGAATTGCCAGCCGGCTATTTTAAAGAGACAGGTGCATGAAAATCGGAGGGCACTAGTGTGTTCCAAGTGCCCTGCTTTGTTTTTCATGCACCCTCATATATACCCTGCCTGCCTGTCTGCCTATATATTGTGCCTGCCTGACGTTTAATTGAGCACTGTTCCCATCGATTTGGGCAATTTTTGACCTTCTGCAGACCGCCGGGGGGGGACTGCCAGAAAAATGCTCAAGTTTCCCATAGACTTACATTGGACTCGTTGCTCGGGTTGAGCACCTGAGTATTCCAATGTGCTCGACCCGAGCTTCGAGCACCCGAGCATTTTAGTGCTCGCTCATCACTAATGCATATCAATTAAAGTAATAATATTTTTAAGGGGTTTTCCTTATGTTAGACTGACTATTCACACCCTAGATAGCTTATAGAATTGTTGATCCACTAGTTAACCCCTTCAGTGAACACCATAAAAAAATAAATGAAAAACAAGGCAAAAAACGATGCTTTATCATGATACCGCCGAACAAAAAGTGAAATAAAATGCGATGAAAAAGTCACATGTAAATAAAAATGTTACCACTGAAAACATCATCCTGTCCCGCAAAAAAAAAGCCACCATACAGCTCCGTCAGCGGAAAAATAAAAAAAGTTACAGCTCTCGGAATAAAGCGATGCAGAAATAATTATTTTTTCTATAAAATGGTATTTATTGTGTAAAAGCACCAAAACATAAAAAACTATATAAATATAGTATCGCTGTAATCATACTGACCCAAAGAATAAAGCTGCCTTATCAATTTTACTACACGTGGAACGGCATAAAAAAATTCTCAAAAAAACAATTCCTGAATTGCTGGTTTTTGTTCATTCTGCCTCCCAAAAAACGGAATAGAAAGCGATCAAAAAATGTAATTTGCCGGAAAATGGTACCAATAAAAACGTCAACTCGTTCTGCAAAAAACAAGCCATCATATGACTCTGTCGGCAGAAATATGGAAAAATTATAGCTATCAAAATATGGCGATGCAAAAGCTTGTTTTGACAATAAAAAGCGTCTTTTAGTGTGTGACAGCTACCAATCAGAAAAAACTATATGAATCTGGTATAGCTGTAATCGCTATGGCCTGCAGAATAAAGTCGTCTAATCACTTATAACACTGCCTTATTAAAGTGAATTGATCCCTCGGGATAGGGTTAGGGTTATGTTAGGGTTAGGGTTAGGATTAGGATTAGGGTTGTGTTAGGGTTAGGGTTATGTTAGGTTTAGGATTGTGTTAGGGTTAGGATTAGCGTTACGGTTAGGATTAGGGATGTGTTAGGGTTAGGGTTGTATTATGTTTGGGGTTAGGGTTGTGTTAGGGTTAGGGTTGTGTTGGGGTTGTGATTTTTTCAAAAGTAACGAAAAAAATGGCGACTAGTGTTGAGCACAAGTGCTCGCTGCTTGAGTTTGCATCAGGTGCTCGGGTATGCACCAAGTATCGCGGGTTCTTGAGTGGCAAGCTCGAGTTTCTGCCCCATATGTTTTGCGGCTGTTATACGGCTAAAAAAACTTGCAGGGATTGCCTGACATATATGAGCAATCCCCGCATGTTTTTTTTGGGTGTTTAAAAACCGTGAAACATGCAGGACGGGGACTCGAGCATGTCACTCGAGCACCCGCAATACTTAGTACATACCTGAGCACCCGATGCAAACTCAAGTAGCGAGCACTTGCACTCAAGACTAATGGTAACATATTCAATATGATGACCTAATGTTATCAAATTCTGTGGTCGTACCTCTGGGTTCAAAATGTTCACTATACCCCAAATTTAAATTTTTTCACAAATAAACATAAGTCATATCTAGTGATGAGCGAGCATGCTCGCTACTGCTCGGTGCTTGTCCGAGCATCTCACTGCTCGACATGCTCGGCGCTCACCGAGTGTTTCCGTAGTTGCTCGGCGGGAGCTCGGGACCCCTCCCTGCATGTTTGGCGCTCTTTATCGCGCCAATAAACATGCAGGGATTGCCTACCACTCACTGTAATGCCACAGCCATGTTGGTTGTGGCATTACAGTGATTGGCTGGCCGCACAGCGTCATCAGGTCTATATCAGACCTGGCGCCGCCATGTTCGTCACAGTCACTCCGGATCAGACAGTGTAGGGAGAGGTGCTGCTGCGTCAGGGATAGATTTGCTTGTGTATTAGGTAGTGTAGGGAGAAAAACCGTACATTACACATATCCATCTTAACAAACAGTCCTTTTGAGGACTAACTAATTCATCTGCAGAGATATCAGGCAGGCAGTGTATATAGGCAGGCTGGCAGGGTATATAGCAGACTGCAGTACATATAGCACAAGAGGCTCCTTTCCAATTCTGCCTTCTGCTGCTGTTAGATATTTCTATACAAAGGCCCAGGTCTCAGGGGCCAGGAATACTTTTCTTTGGAACCTAATCCTCATTATTTGCTTAAAAAGCAATCCAGAGAACACCATTTTTCTGTGCCATTTGCTTGTTGGCACTGTAGAATACAGAAGGGTCCTTTCCATATTATAGCGCTAGAAATCCAGCTATTTAAAACCGTGTTTTCTCTGTCAAACGGATCACATATACGCTGTCAGAAAATACTGCCATTTCTGGCCTCCATTAAAAATTTCCTTTAGTGTGTCAGTGAAGCAATTCACAGCAGTTTGCTGTTCAAACTACTTACCTACAGGCCAGCTATTTAAAACTCTGTTTTCTCCATCACACGGATCACATATACAACTCCTGGCAAAAATTATGGAATCACCGGGCTCGGAAGATGTTCATTCAGTTGTTTAATGTTGAAAAAAAAGCAGATCACAGACATGGCACACAACTAAAGTCATTTGAAATGGCAACTTTAGGGTTTAAGAAACACTAAAAGAAATCAAGATTAAAAATGTGGTACTCAATAAGGGTAATTTTTTTCAGACCAAGCAGAGGGAAAAAATTATGGAATCACTCAATTCTGAGGAAAAAATTATGGAATCACACTGTAAATTTTAATTTTCAAAACTGACACCTGCATCAAGTTAGATCTGCTCATTAGTCTGCATCTAAAAAGGAGTGATCACACCTTAGAGAGTTGTTGCACCAAGTGGACAGACATGAATCATGGCTCCAACACCAGAGGTGTCAATTGAAACAAAGGAGAGGATTATCAAAGAAGGTAAATCATCACGCAATGTTGCAAAAGATGTTTGTTGTTCACAGTCAGCTGTGTCTAAAATCTGGACCAAATACAAACAACATGGGAAGATTGTTAAGGGCAAACATAATGGTAGACCAAGGAAGACATCAAAGCGTCAAGACCGGAAACTTAAAGCAATATGTCTCCAAAACAGGAAATGCACAACAAAACAAATAAGGAACGAATGGGAGGAAACTGGAGTCAATGTCTGTGACCGAACTGTAAGAAACCTCCTAAAGGAAATGAGATTTACATCCAGAAAAGCTAAACATAAGCCATCATTAACACCTAAACAGAAAAAAACAAGGTTACAATGGGCTAAGGAAAAGCAATCGTGGACTGTGGAGGACTGGATGAAAGTCATATTCAGTGATGAATCGCAAATCTGCATTGGGCAAGGTGATGATGCTGGAACTTTTGTTTGGTGCCGTTCCAATGAGATTTATAAAGATGACTGCATGAAGAGAACATGCAAATTTCCACAGTCACTGATGATATGGGGCTGCATGTCAGGTAAAGGCACTGGGGAGATGGCTGTCATTACATCTTCAATAAATGCCCAAGTTTACATTGATATTTTGGACAGTTTTCTTATCCCATCAATTGAAAGGATGTTTGGGGATGATGACATCATTTTTCAAGATGATAATACATCCTGCCATAGAGCAAAAACTGTGAAAACATTCCTTGAAAGAAGACTCATAAGGTCAATGTCATGGCCTGCAAATAGTTCGGATCTCAATCCAATCTTTGGTGGAAGTTGAAGAAAATGGTCCATGACAAGGCTCCAACCTGCAAAGCTGATCTGGCAACAGCAATCAGAGAAAGTTGGAGCCAGATTGATGAAGAGTACTGTTTGTCACTTATTAAGTCCATGCCTCAGAGACTGCATGCTGTTATTAAAGCCAGAGGTGGTGTAAAAAAATACTAGTGATGTATTGGAGTGTTCTTTTGTGTGTTTGTTTTTCATGATTCCATATTTTTTTCCTCAGAATTGAGTGATTCCATAATTTTTTCCCTCTGCTTGGTCTGAAAAAATTACCCTTACTGTGTACCACATTTTTTATCTGGATTTCTTTTAGTGTTTCTTAAAGCCCTAAAGTTGCTATTTGAAATGACTTTAGTTTTGTGCCATGTGTGCCATGTCTGTGATCTGCTTTTTTTCAACAACATTAAACAACTGAATAAACATCCTCCGAGCCCAGTGATTCCATCATTTTTGCCTGGGGTTGTATTTTGTCAGAAAATACTGCCATTTCTGTCTTCCATTAAAAATTTCCTTTAGTGTGTCAGTGAAGCAATTCACCGCAGTTTGCTGTTCAAACTACTTACCTACAGGCCAAGTATTTAAAACTCTGTTTTCTCTGTCACACGGATCACATATACGTTGTCAGAAAATACTGCCATTTCTGGCCTCCATTAAAAATTTCTTTAAGTGTGTCAGTGAAGCAATTCACAGCAGTTTGCTTTTCAAACTACTTACCTACAGGGCAGGTATTTAAAACTCTGTTTTCTCCATCACACGGATCACATATATGCTGTCAGAAAATACTGCCATTTCTGGCCTCCATTAAAAATTTCCTTTAGTGTGTCAGTGAAGCAATTCACAGCAGTTTGCTGTTCAAACTATTTACCTACAGGCCAGGTATTTAAAACTCTGTTTTCTCCGTCACACGGATCACATATAAGTTCGCTCCAAACTCAGTCATTTGTAGTGAGCGTGGAAGATACTGTCCTCCATTTAAAATGGGCAAGGGAAGGGGAACTGGACATGATGGTAATGGTGCATGCAGAGGCCGAGGACAAGGCCGCGGGCAAGCTGAAATTGTGCCACAACAAACACCCACATCTTCTCGCCTGACCTTCCTGTCCCAATTTCTAGGGGACCGCAGCACACCACTATTGAACCCAGAGCAATGTCAAAAGGTTGTTGGTTGGATAGCGGATAATGCTTCCAGTCACTTAGCCACCACCACCACCCTGTCTTCCACACGGTCAAGTCTCAGTAGCCGTGAGTTTGGACAGCATATTCCTCACCCTGATCCTCCTTCCTCCCACCATGCCGAGTACCCAGAGACAACTGATCCCACATTTGGACACTCTGAATATCTGTTCACTTTTCCATTTATAGATTCGGGACTCTCGCCCGGTCCACTTGAAGCGGGACAAGAGGAGTTCGCATGTAGCGATGCCCAAATATTTGAGCAGCCATGGTCACACGAAGGCGACGGTGGGAAAGTGTCACAAGAGGTGGACGATGATGAGACACAATTGCCAGAAAGTCAGGAGGAGGACCAGGGTGCGGAAGTGGAAGACGAGGTGGTGGATGATATAGTAACTGACCCAACCTGGCAGGAGGACATGCAGAACGAGGACAGCAGCACACATGGGGAGGGAGGCAGAGTACCCCAACAGGCAGGAAGAAGCAGTGTGGTGGCCGCAGACAGAAGGCAGGCAACCGTTCCCCGTAACACCAAGAAGAAGGAAGTTGACAGTACAACTGTTAGGTCTTCCCGAGTCTGGTTGTTTTTTAAAGACTCTGACGATAACCCCAAAAAGGCAATTTGCACCACCTGCCAGGACAGCATCAGCAGGGGTGGCAAAACGACCAGCCTGACCACCACCAGCATGATCAGGCACATGGCAGCAAAGCACCCGACTTTGTGGGCCGAAACCCAGAGTCCAGGAACAGTGTCTGCAGGTGGCACCATTGCTTCTTCCGCTGTTGTGCATGCAAGCCAATCCAATGTCCATGGTGCATGCGAAGATGCCTCCTGCCCTGCACCTGTCGTTGCGCACTCTCAAGTAGCAGCATCAGGAAGCACGCCCATGTCCTTGTCCCAGCGCTGCGTTCAGTTGTCCATACCCCAGTCCTTGGAACAAAAGCGCAAATATGCAGCCAATAACCCACAAGCCACACTACTAAATTCTCACATTTCACGACTGCTTTCGCTCGAAATGTTGCCTTTTAGGATCGCTCATGGAGATGGAAGCATTCCGCAACCTGATGGCGGCGACTGTCCCTCGGTACTCGGTCCCCAGCCGCCACTATTTCTCCCGGTGTGACGTCCGCGCATTACACAAGCACGTGTCCCAAAACATTAGCCATGCCCTCAACAATGCAGTTACCAGGAAAGTCCACCTACCCACGGACACGTGGACAAGTGCTTGTGGGCAGGGACGGTACATCTCGCTGACGGCACACTGGGTTAACATACTGGAAGCCGGGACCAGTCGGACCATGGGACGGAACACGTCCTCCCTACCCCAAGGATTGCGGGCCCTAGGTCAATCAGGGTTGCCCCCACGGTCTACAGCTCCTGCACCTCATCCTCCTCAGCCTCCTCCTCCTCTTCAGCCTCCATCTCCGAAATGACTACATCAATCACAAGCTGGAAGCACTGCAGCACTGCCTCGGCCAAGCGGCAACAGGCTGTGCTGAAGCTAATATGCTTAGGTGACAAACCGCACAATGCTGAAGAGTTGTGGACAGCTCCGAAAGAGCAGGCAGATCTGTGGCTCACATCGGTGAACCTACAGCCAGGCATATTCATGTGTGACAATAGCTGGAACCTGGTGGCGGCTCTGAGGTGAGGCGAGCTCACATATGTACTAGGCCTGGCCCATGTGCTTAACCTCATGGTTCAGCGGTTTCTAAAAACCTACCCGGAGCTGCCGCATCTGCTCATCAAAGTACGCCGCCTGTGTGCCCATTTTAGAAAGTCAGCTACAGCTTCCGATGCCCTTGCCGTGCTTCAGCAGCGTTTGCAGCTTCAGGCTCAGCGACTGGTGTGTGATGTCCCCACGCGTTGGAACTCTACATTGCAGATGTTGGGAAGGATTTGTTAGCAGAAGAGGGCAGTTGTTGAGTACCAGCATCAACAAGGCCATCGGTATTCAGTTCAGACTCCACACATAAGACCTCAGGAGTGGACATGGATGTCAGACATCTGTACTATCCTCCAAAACTTTGAGGACTCCACCAAGATGGTGAGCGGCGATAACGTCATAATTAGTGTCACCATCCCTCTTCTCTGTCTTCTGAAACGCTCTCTGCTCACAATCAAAGAGGATGCATTGCAGGCGGAGCACGATGAGATGGAGCAAGGAACCATACTACTACTGTGCTACACACATCCCAGCCTCATCTCATCCCAACGGGGATTGGGTGACAATGAGCAAGAGGAGGAGGAGGAAGAACAGGAGCTATTTCCTTGCGCTATAGAATCTACTACCTACACAACTGTCATACCATCTGTTCAGCGTGGATGTCCTGAGGACCGGGAGGAGGAGGAGGAGAGAATGGTCAGCTGTCCTCTTGGTGAGGACACGGAAGTCTTGCCTGTTAGCAGTCTGGCACGCATGGCTGAGTTTATGTTACGCTGCCTTTCCCGTGACCCTCGTGCTCTTCAAAATTTGGGTGACAGTCATTACTGGTTGATGACACTTCTAGACCAACGCTACAAGGAGAACTTTATGTAGCGGGTCTGGGAGGCGGAACCTCTGGGCTACAATACAAGGGGGCGGTCCTTGTAAGGGAGCGGGTGGCGACCAGGCAGGCAGTCACAGCAGGTGACCAGGACAGTCTCTGGGTGTACGGGCAGGAGGTCACGGCAAGTGATCGGGGCAGTCTCTGGATAAAGGGTAGGTACGACCTGTGATGGCTGAACCTCCAGGTAGGCTAGCAAGGCAGATGGAGACAGTGTGCTCCCAGGTGAGCAAGCGAGAGTCTCTGGAATAGCAGGTGGTCACAGCACGTGACGGCGGAGCCTCCAGGTAGGCGAGCAGGCAGGTAACGGAGAAGCGCTCCCAGGTGAGCGGGCAAGAGTCTCTGGAATAGCTGGTGGTCACAGCACGTGACAGCGGAGCCTCCGGGTAGGCAAACAGGCAGGTAGCGGAGAAGCGCTCCCAGGTGAGCGGGCAAGAGTCTGGAGTAGCCGGTGGTCACAGCACGTGACAGCGGAGCCTCCGGGCAGGCAAGCAGGCAGGTAACGGAGAAGCGCTCCCAGGTGAGCGGGCAAGCTGGTCCATAGACAGACTGACCGGAGCTGTAAGGCAGACCGTCGGACCTCAGGCAAGCAGGCAGGTAGCTGATGTGCGCTCCCAGGTGAGCGGGCAGGCTGGTCCTTAGACAGACTGACAGGATTAGTAAGGCAGACCGTCGGACCTCAGACTAGCAGGCAGGTAGCTGAGGTGCGCTCCCAGGTGAGCGGGCAGGCTGGTCCTTAGACAGACTGACAGGATTAGTAAGGCAGACCGTCGGACCTCAGACTAGCAGGCAGGTAGCAAGTAATCAGGCAGGAATCTGACAGGTAACTGGCAACGGGACCTGAGGGCTGAAGCACAGGTGAGACACAGGTGCAAACAACATTGCTCGGGCACCTCCATTTTGGAGGAGGTGCCTTATATATGATGAAGTCCTCCGGCCATTGGCCGGGGACTCCTTAGGACGGCGCGCGCGGCCCCTTTAAGAGGAGGAGAGCGCGCGCGCGCCCTAAGCACGGGGGCCGGGAAGGAGCGCGCGCTGAGAGCAGAGCGGGAGGAGGACGCCGGGAAGGAGCGCGCGCTGACAGCAGAACGGGAGAGGGACGCCGGGCACGGGGCAGAGCGGTGAGGGGAGCAGCGTCCCTGCCTAGCAGAGGGCAGGGACGCCGGCACTACAGTACCCCCCCCTTTAGGCCCCCCCTTTTTTAGGCCAGACAGAAATTTAGCTAGGATGAGAGGGGCATGGATGTTCTCCCGGGGCTCCCACGTTCTCTCCTCAGGACCAAACCCCTTCCAATCTACCAGAAAAAAGGTCTTTCCTCTTACCCTTTTGGTGGCAAGAATGTTCTCTACCTCAAACTCGTCCTCAGCAGAAACCGGAGCAGGAGGCGTACCTGTAGACTTGGAAAAAGAGTTAAGTACCACAGGTTTGAGGAGAGATACATGGAAGGAGTTAGGGATCCGTAAGTTGGCCGGGAGTTTCAATTTATAGGCCACCGGGTTGAACTGACTGATGACCTCCAGAGGTCCGATGAACCGAGGCCCTAACTTGTAAGAAGGTATCTTGAGTCGAACATATTTAGATGAGAGCCAGACCTTATCTCCTGGACGAAATTGAGGAGGATCCAGGCGTTTTTTGTCAGCGTGTCTTTTCATCCGTTCGGATGACTGAAGGAGTGCGGATCGGGTACTCTCCCAAATGGAGGAAAATTTGCTAATGAGAGATTCCGCAGCCGGGTTGTCCACCGAGGTGGAGACAGGAAAAGGAATCCGAGGATGCTGACCAAAGACTACAAAAAACGGGGATTTGGAGGAGGATTCGCTCTCGTGATTATTGTAAGAGAACTCGGCCCATGGTAGGAGATCCACCCAGTCAGAATGGTGGGCATTAACGAAGTGCCGGAGGTAACTGGTCAGGTTCTGATTGATCCGCTCCACTTGACCATTGGACTGTGGGTGGTAAGCGGAAGAGAAGTCCAGGGTGACGTCTAGTAGTTTGCAAGTGGCTCTCCAGAAGCGTGAGGTGAACTGTACCCCACGATCCGACACGATGTGGAGGGGCAGGCCATGAAGACGGAAGATGTGACGAATAAAGTCTCTAGCTAGCTCGGGTGCAGACGGGAGGCCTGGCAGGGGAACGAAATGAGCCATCTTGGAGAAGCGGTCAGCGACCACCCAAATGACCGTACAACCGGCAGAGAGTGGGAGGTCAGTTATGAAGTCCATTGCAATATGCTGCCAGGGGGCAGCAGGTACTGGGAGCGGAAGGAGGCGACCGGCTGGCAGATGTCTCGGAACCTTGTTGCGGGCGCAGGACACACAGGCAGAAACAAAGTCTATTACATCCTTGTGCAGGGTAGGCCACCAGTAGTGCCGGGAAATAAGCTGGAGGGTCTTCTTCTGACCAGCGTGGCCAGCCAGTTTAGACGAGTGACCCCAGTGAAGGATCTTCTCCCGATCAGGTACTGATACGAACGTCTTTCCGGGAGGGAGACGATTTAGACTCACGGGAGCCACCTGCATTACTCTGGCGGGATCGATGATGTGTTTCGGATCTTCCTCGAGATCGGACACTAGAAAGGATCGGGACAAGGCGTCTGCTTTGACGTTTTTGTCAGCCGGGCGAAAATGAAGAACAAAATCAAAGCGAGCAAAAAACAAGGACCACCGGGCTTGGCGCGGGTTAAGTCTCTGGGCATGCTGGAGGTAAGCCAAGTTCTTGTGGTCAGTGTAAATTATTACCGGGTGAAGAGCCCCCTCAAGCAGGTAACGCCACTCCTCCAATGCCAGTTTGATGGCTAATAACTCTCGATCTCCTATGGAATAATTGCGCTCTGAGGAGGAGAAGAGTTTAGAGAAGAAGCCGCAAGTTACCATCCTCCCGGAAGAAGATTTTTGAGTAAGTACCGCTCCAGCTCCAGAGGAGGAGGCGTCCACTTCCAGGAAGAACTGCTTGTTGCCGTCCGGGCGATGCAGCACCGGGGCGGAAGAGAAGGCCTGTTTTAAGGAAAGAAAGGCTTCTTCTGCTTCGGGCGGCCACTCTTTGGGATTAGTACCCTTACGGGTGAGCGCGGAAATTGGGGCAGTCCGGGAAGAGAAGTGTGGTATGAAGAGGCGGTAGTAGTTGGCGAAGCCCAGGAACCGCTGAATGGCCTTCAACCCCTCCGGTCGGGGCCATTTCTCGATGGCAGACAGTTTCTCTGGATCCATTCGTAGGCCGGTCTGAGAAATAATGTAGCCCAAAAACGGAAGCGAGGTCTGCTCAAAGAGGCACTTCTCGTATTTAGCGAAGAGGTGATTCTGCCTGAGCCTGAGCAGGACCTGACGAACGTCCCTCCGGTGAGTCTGGAGATCCGGAGAGAAGACCAAGATGTCGTCCAGGTACACCACTACGCAGGAGTAGAGAAGGTCCCGGAAGATGTCATTGACCAACTCTTGAAAGACGGCAGGAGCGTTACAGAGACCAAAGGGCATTACCAGGTATTCATAGTGGCCGTCCCGGGTGTTGAATGCCGTCTTCCATTCATCCCCCTGACGGATACGAACCAGGTTGTACGCCCCACGGAGGTCTAGTTTGGTGAAGATTCTAGCCCCCCTCAGACGATCAAATAATTCTGGAATGAGCGGAAGGGGGTACTTATTCTTCACCGTGATCTGGTTTAGGCCTCTATAGTCTATACAGGGACGGAGAGAGCCGTCCTTCTTTTTGACGAAAAAGAAGCCTGCTCCCGCCGGGGAGGTAGATTTCCGGATGAATCCCCTGGCCAGATTCTCCTCAATATATTCGGACATCGACCGGGTCTCAGCAGCGGATAAAGGATAAATACGCCCACGGGGAGGAGTAGTACCGGGTAACAGGTCGATGGGACAGTAGTATGGTCTATGATGGGGTAATGTCTCTGCCTCCTTTTTATTAAAGACATCAGCATAAGACCAATAAGGAATCGGAAGTCCAGGTAGATTAGCTGGGGTAGGAGAGGGACGGACGGGATGGACGGGAACCAGGCAGGTCTTATGACAGTCTTGTCCCCAGCGAAGGACTTCTCCGGTTTGCCAGTCAAGCACGGGTGCATGTTTCTGGAGCCAAGGCAGACCTAGCAAGAGGGCGTGAGAGAGTCCAGGCAGAACATGGAAGGAGATACTTTCAGAATGCAGCATTCCCACCTGCAGAGTAATGGATTCGGTGATGAGTTGGATGGGGCGTGGTAAGAGCCCCCCATCCACGGCAGCCACAGACAAGGGTACAGCCAGAGGTTTGGTGGGGATGCGGTATTTCTCTACCAGGGACTGTGAAATAAGATTCCCGGCTGCTCCAGAGTCCAGTTGGGCTAGTTCGAAATAACGGTTCTCCCCGTAGACGATTGAAACTGACAACAGCAGGGATGGAGAGGATTTATTCTTGTCTAGGTGGACCTCTCTGAGCGAACCTAGACACAGGCGTTTCCCGACCTCTCCGGGCAGGCACGGATCCGGTGCTCCTTACTGCCACAGTAGAAGCAGGTCCCCTCGGCACGGCGTAAGTCCTGACGGGTCTTGACCATCTTGGTCTGGTCGACCTGCATAGGCTCAGGAGGGTGTACCTGGTTAGAGACAGAAGGAGTGACGGGTTTCTGAAAAGTAGGAGCTAGACGTAGTAACCTCCTCTCACGGGTGACCTCTCTGGCACGCTCCTGGAACCGTAGGTCAATCCGGGTGGCAAGAGTTATTAAGTCATCGAGAGTGGTAGGAATGTCCCGACCGGCAAGTTCATCTTTAATACGGCCGGACAGACCCTCCCAGAAGACGGAAACCAGAGCGTCGTTATCCCAGGCCAGCTCCGAGGCAAGGGTACGGAACCGTATGGCATATTGGCCTACGGTGAGGCTTTCCTGACGGAGGCGTAGCAATGATGATGCGGATGAGGTCTTCCGTCCGGGTTCGTCGAAGACTTTCCGGAAAGCCGTGAGAAAAGCAGGCAAGTTGGACACCAGGGGGTCTCCTCTCTCCCACAGAGGATTTAGCCAGGCCAGAGCCTCCCCGGTGAGATGGGACATGATGAATGCAATTTTGGCTCGGTCGGAGTTAAACTGGTGGGACAATAGTTCAAAGTGCAGGGTGCACTGATTTATGAAGCCCCGAGCCTGGACGGAGTCGCCTCCGAAGCGAGGAGGTGCAGAAAGCCGGGGTCCGGGGTAGGATACCATGGTATTAGTGGGCAGCGGAGCTGCCGGATTGCGAGACATGGCACTGGCGGAGGTTGTCGGTGGAGCAGTCAGAGTGTCCAGGCGAGTATTGACATTCCGCAGGTGACCCAGGATGGACTCCTGTTGGGACCTTTGACGGGACAGTTCATGACACAGGTCCGAGAGCGAGGGAGCTTGGGTGCCACCGGGTTCCATGGCCCGAGCAAACTGTAGCGGGTCTGGGAGGCGGAACCTCTGGGCTACAATACAAGGGGGCGGTCCTTGTAAGGGAGCGGGTGGCGACCAGGCAGGCAGTCACAGCAGGTGACCAGGACAGTCTCTGGGTGTACGGGCAGGAGGTCACGGCAAGTGATCGGGGCAGTCTCTGGATAAAGGGTAGGTACGACCTGTGATGGCTGAACCTCCAGGTAGGCTAGCAAGGCAGATGGAGACAGTGTGCTCCCAGGTGAGCAAGCGAGAGTCTCTGGAATAGCAGGTGGTCACAGCACGTGACGGCGGAGCCTCCAGGTAGGCGAGCAGGCAGGTAACGGAGAAGCGCTCCCAGGTGAGCGGGCAAGAGTCTCTGGAATAGCTGGTGGTCACAGCACGTGACAGCGGAGCCTCTGGGTAGGCAAACAGGCAGGTAGCGGAGAAGCGCTCCCAGGTGAGCGGGCAAGAGTCTGGAGTAGCCGGTGGTCACAGCACGTGACAGCGGAGCCTCCGGGCAGGCAAGCAGGCAGGTAACGGAGAAGCGCTCCCAGGTGAGCGGGCAAGCTGGTCCATAGACAGACTGACCGGAGCTGTAAGGCAGACCGTCGGACCTCAGGCAAGCAGGCAGGTAGCTGAGGTGCGCTCCCAGGTGAGCGGGCAGGCTGGTCCTTAGACAGACTGACAGGATTAGTAAGGCAGACCGTCGGACCTCAGACTAGCAGGCAGGTAGCTGAGGTGCGCTCCCAGGTGAGCGGGCAGGCTGGTCCTTAGACAGACTGACAGGATTAGTAAGGCAGACCGTCGGACCTCAGACTAGCAGGCAGGTAGCAAGTAATCAGGCAGGAATCTGACAGGTAACTGGCAACGGGACCTGAGGGCTGAAGCACAGGTGAGACACAGGTGCAAACAACATTGCTCGGGCACCTCCATTTTGGAGGAGGTGCCTTATATATGATGAAGTCCTCCGGCCATTGGCCGGGGACTCCTTAGGACGGCGCGCGCGGCCCCTTTAAGAGGAGGAGAGCGCGCGCGCGCGCGCCCTAAGCACAGGGGCCGGGAAGGAGCGCGCGCTGAGAGCAGAGCGGGAGGAGGACGCCGGGAAGGAGCGCGCGCTGACAGCAGAACGGGAGAGGGACGCCGGGCACGGGGCAGAGCGGTGAGGGGAGCAGCGTCCCTGCCTAGCAGAGGGCAGGGACGCCGGCACTACACTTTATATCTCTTATTCCTGAGGCAGACAGGTCTACAAAAATGGGTCAGTACCAGAAGGCCCTTGTTGCGGAATTATTAAAAAAATTCCCTTCTGAAAACGCTGGCTGCAGAGGTCACAGTTCGTTGGACAACCAAGGAGTACAGCCGAGAGAGACACAACTCCAATCCAGCAGAGGCAGGGGAACACTGTCAAAGTTCTGTGAGAGTTTTCTCAGCCCCTCCCATCGCACAGGCCCTGAGGCGCGGGGTACTCTCACAAGGAGTGTAAAGTTTGGGAAGATGCTGAGGGAGTACCTTGCCGACCGTACCAACGTCCTCCGTGATTCCTCTGTGCCTTATAATTATTGGGTATCCAAGCTGGACACGTGGAATGAACTGAGTCTGTACGCCTTGGAGGTCCTGGCCTGCCTTGCAGCTAGCTTTTTATGAGAGCGGGTTTTTAGTGCTGCTGGTGGAATTACAACTGATAAGCGCATCCGCCTGTCAACTGAAAATGCTTTCAGGCTGACTCTTATAAAAATGAACAAGGGCTGGGGATTGGGCCAGACTTCTCAACACCACCGAATTATAGCAGTGTAACATAAACTTAAATCCAGTGTCTTTTTTGGGAGGTGTATTCCCATGCACCTCTTCACACCCACACATGGGTATACGCTTCCTGATTTTGGCTATTTGCTGTTGTCTTCCTCCTTCTCCTCATCGTCCACCACCATATCACCAGGGTGACCGTGGTCAGTGATGCAACACCCACATAATTTTTTTAAAGGGTTTTTATGATGCCGGTAAAAAATTTTTTTTATAAAGTATGCTTATGTATACCCCCCAGGGGTAAATGTTTGTCAGCCCATACACTTAGTGCATGGGCATTACAAGTATAGGAGACCCACTCCTTTCTAATAGAACATTTTTTTATGAGGCCCTCCTCCACATCTTTTCCAAGGTGCAATGGAGTGCCTCCCAATTTTTGGCAGCCTTTGCATTCACTGCATAGGCCAACACTATGGGAGACCCACTTCCAAATAATGGAACATTTTTTTTCAGGAGGCCCTCATCTACGTCTCTTCCAAGGGGCATTGGAGTAGGTCCAAATTTTTGGCAGCCCTTGCATTTACTGCATAGGCAAACACAATGGGAGAACCCACTTCCTAATAATGGGAACATTGTTTTCAGGAGGCCCTCTAACCTCCACGTCTCTTCCAAGGGGCATTGGAGTGCCTCCCAATTTTTGGCAGCCCTTGCATTCACTGCAGAGGCAAACAGTACGGGAGACCCACTTCCTAATAATGGGAACATTGTTTTCAGGAGGCCCTCCTCTAAGTCTCTTCAAAGGGGTACTGGGAGCGTCTAAATTTTCAAAGGGGTATTGGGGTCCGTCCAAATTTTGGGCAGCCCTGCCACTCACTGTATACGCAATAACAGTATAGGAGACCCACTCTTTAGTAATGGGAACAACAAAAGAAAGCCGGCTGATGGCTCTCTAAGAATAGTGAGGGCCGACTGCTGGCCCTTTAAGAATAATAAAGACCGCCTGATAACCCTATAAAAATAGGCTTTGTGACTTTCAGAGTCCCTCCTTCATATATGAAACAGGATGTGTCTGATGATGTGTCACACACCACATGGCCAGATAAGATTGTAAAATGTTAAAATGACATCTCTCGGTGAATGCATTTGTCACAGTGGAAAGCAATGCAAAAGTGCAAAAACGCATCAAAAAGCATTAAGCATTTTCATCTGAATGGATGGTTATAGTTGAAATTGGGTACTAGGCATCTTCTTTTGAGTGGATGGTTATAGATATGTCATACTGAAAATCATCTAACCAATATACTACTTGTTTAGGTATACCTAGGAGAATATAGGCTCACCTCGGACAATATGACTACTAGCAGTAGATGGGAGGCGAGGCTGAACCATGATTATATGACGCGCCCCCTGGGCCGTGGGGTACTCGGTAGCTGGGCTGGTCGATGCTAGGGGATGTCACTGTGGCGGTGACCCGGTCTGTGACCCAGGGCGGTCAATTAAAGGGCAAAGTAAAAAGGGGAATAAAGTTTCTATAGCGATAATGTTAGTGATGCCACCTGTGGTATGCGGCTATACGGGGCTGCTGCTGCGGCGCAGATCCTCTGGAGCTGATGGTGACGCAGCCGTGTTGGTTCAGCTCTCCACAGGCAGAGCTTAGCTCCAGGGCAGGATATAGGGGTTTTATGAGGTAGATGTTGTTGGTGCTGTGTAGTGCAGGGCTGGTGATGGCGCAGCAATAATTCCAGGACACAGTGGGGTGCAGTCTTCAAGGTTCACTCACAGTTGTTCAAGATTCCAGGTTACCAGGGCCAGTGTGTAACCTCCCACGTCGTCCTGTGTTCACCAGGGAAGGGGTTCAGTAACTCTCAAGTCTCTCAGGAGTACTTAAATGGGACCCCGTTCTATGTTCCTTTCACTGTCGTCATCCCTACGCTGGCTCTCGCCCTCCTGCCCTGCGCCTCACAATCAGTGTCCCAAGCTGATAGCCTCGCCTTGTTGGGCGACTTGCAATCCCCTGGACCCTACGTGGCCCCCTTTTCGGCGATGTAATTGTGATGGATGGCTGCTGCACCTTGCAAATGCAGCAGCCTCCGGTTATCTAGCTGAGCCTGATGACTCTCCACTAGTTTAGGGGTCGGTCCCCTCTGCGGCCTGATCCCTCCATGTCCGTGTAGATTCGGGCACACCGGTGGCTTCCTGCTCTCACCGTGCCCCTGGGAACCCCTCCGATTCCAGAGCCTTCCCTCTGCTCCCATCTTCTCTCTCCTGGGCCTCTATTACCAGGCCCGCTCTCCTCTCCTTCTGAGCTCCCACTCCCTACTGTTTCTCCTCTGGACTCACACAATTCTAGATGGTTCCCCTCCTTCTTATACTCCTACTGACAGTGCTCCCCTGAACTACTTCCTCCACCCTCCAGCTAGGGACCAGGGACTGTGCTCTCCCTTAGGAGCAATGTCGCCCTTCCCTACTGAAGTGGAGTGTATTGGATGCGGGCGTGTGGGTCCCGGGTAGTGCTCCCTCCTTACCTGAGAGTGGGGTACCACACCTCTGGGTGAGATGCAGTACCTCTGTGGCAACTGAACCCGCAGGGGCACCACAATTATAACCTAGGTTATTGGTTGGGTTTTTTTTCTGTTTGATTGGTAATTAGTGTACAACGTTTAGTCTGTTAGCCTGTGGGTCGGGTTGTTTTGTTTTTTTGCACAATTGTTTGGTATGTTTTTAACTTTATACCTTAATAAATATATAATTTTAAAATGTCTTCCCTTTAGTTTATATACTGTGATTGGGTAAGATTAATAACATTTATTGTTGTGAGCCCCTATTCTTATTTTGCCAATTAATGACCATATTTACATGAGGGCATCTATCCAAGTGGAGGGCTCGGCCAAGAAGTCAATCACTTGTGTCTCAGTCTGACTGGGAAACCTCTCTGGGAGAAAACGTCAACCCCTGTCGCTGTGTTAATACCTCTTGCAACAGCAATTTTACTTCAGCATAAAGATCCTCAAACCCCGGCGCTGTGGGTTTCACTGGGGACAAAGTGGGAGTGAGCCCTCCCTCTCTCTCCGTGTCCGACTACGCCCATGCTGTGGGGATCCAGAATCTTCCACTGTAACCTTTTAATTTTGTGAATTTCCTGATTTCTTATGAAGCTCTCGCTTTTGGTAGAATTTCCACATTTCGTCAGTACTAGTGATGGGCGAGCACTAAAATGCTTGGGTTGAGCAACTTGGAATGCTCGGTTGCTCGAACCGAGCAATGAGCCCAATGTAAGTCTAGGGGAAACTTAAGCATTTTTCAGGCGGCTCCCCCCGGCGGTTTGCAGAGGTGATTGCTAGAAGGGCAGGTAATGTGTTAATAGTGATGAAACCAGGACAGGAAAAATGGGAACATGTTCCAGTAGACAGATGTTATCTCAGAGAATACTAAATCTGTTCTTTCTTTTTAGTGTCCAATTCAAATATGGAGATGGTGGCTGATTGGTGTTACATGCATGGTCCTTTCGGTCTATGTCACTACCCAACCGTTGTATCAACAAAGAGAAAAAGTGCCAGTCAAAGAAAATGTGGCATTGTGGAAAATTAAACAGAACCTATGAAGTTACTTGGCACAATTGATGAACCTGAGCCATTTTTGTATGACAAAAACTGCTACCGCTACCAATATACTAGAGACTTGTATGGCAGCTATACCAACCCCCTTACAACTGTGGACAAAATCGATAAGGGGGGTTTGTCCAAGATGAGGAGATTGAAGAAGGAGATGTGATCCAGAATTATACATACAACCCGTATTATGCTTGTATAAACTGTATTGGAGAGGACTTCCTTACTGAAGACATGATAATTATAAAAACTCAATATAATGCATCTGCTGAGTTATGTTATCAAATGACTTGTAATCAAAATAAAATAGGTAAAAATAGAAGGTAACAAAAGGCACAATGAACATAATATCATGTGCGGTTCACGTTCAGATAAAAATTGCAAGAGAATGAGGTAGCGAAAAACATGAAGTGCAACAAAACAGTAATCTCTCCCTCACATATACAACATGTAAAATTGCCCAAGGGATGGATGTTTTCTTGTGGGAATACCACTTTTAATTATATTCCAGCTAACATAACAGGTGGGCCATGTGTTATTTCTAGATTAGCCCTAATGATGTATCCTTTGTTTCCATCCCATAAAGCTAAACTTCCAAAAAGGGGATTTTCACGTTTAGCTGAAGATTGCAAGTATAATGTAAACCTTTTAATTGAATCAGAAATTCTAGGGTTATCCCTTACGATTGTAGGATCTCCTCCCATAGCCCCATATGTTATGACTGTAGGGAGATTATCTTGTCTTGTATCTAGATCAATAAATGCTACCAGTAGAGCCTTAGAAGATATATTATTAGATATATAAAGTTACCGAAAAGCTATCTTACAGAATAGAGCGACTATAGATTATTTGTTATTAATAGTGTTGAGCGAGCACTGAAATGCTCGGGTGCTCGAAGCTCGGGTCGAGCTCACCGTGATACTCGGGTGCTCGACCCGAGCAACGAGCCCAATGTTAGTCTATGGGAGACTCGAGCATTTTTGCGGCGGCACCCCCGGCAGTCTGTAGAAAGCCTAAGAAGTGCCCAAAATGATAGTGACAGTGCTCAAAAGACATGGGGACAGCATGGACATCGCCCCAGGAAGCATTTCTGACTCCCAGGTCACTGCTGTCCGGGGTCGCGCGTGCGTGCGTGTCAACCGACGCGCTGGTGCGTTCCAGGGACCAGGAAGTGGCATTCTGCATTAGTAGGATGCGTTCCACTGCGGGGATAGGATGGCCAAAGTGCGTTCCACCGTCAGGGAGGATAACGGAGTTATAATTCCCCCAGCGGCACTAAAAACACGCTCTGATAACACGCTAGCGGCAGGGCAGGCCAGGACCTCCAAGGCGTACAGAGTGAGTTCATTCCAAGTGTCCAGCTTGGATACCCAATAACTAAAAGGCACAGAGGAATCACGGAGGACGCTGGTACGGTTGGCAAGGTACTCCCTCACCATCTTTTGAAACTTTCCACTCCTTGTGAGAGTACCCCTGTAAGCTGGGTGGGTCTCAGAAAACTGTCCCAGAAGATTGACAGTGTTCCCCTGCCTCTGCTGGATTGGAGTTGCGTCTCTCTCGCCTGTACGCCTTGGTTGGTCAACGAACTGTGACCTCTGCCACTAGCGTGTTCAGATGGGAATTTTTTTAACAGTTCTGCAGCAAGGGCCTTCTGGTATTGCCCCATTTTTGTAGACCTCTCCACCTCAGGAATAAGAGAGTGAAAGTTCTCCTTGTAGCGGGGGTCTAAAAGTGTCACCAACCAGTAATGACTGTCACCCAACATTTTGACAACACGAGGGTCACGGTTAAGGCACCATAACATAAAGTCAGCCATGTGTGCCAGACTGGTAATGGGCAAGACTTCCGTGTCTTCACAAAGATGACGACTGACCATGCTCTCCTCCTCCTCCTCCCCCCTGTCCTCAGGCCACCCAAGCTGAACCGACGGTATGACAGTTGTACAGGTACTACCGTCTACAGCGCATGATACCAGCTCCTGTTCTTCCTTCTCCTCCACCTCCTCCTCTCCCTCATTGTCCCCCAATGCACGTTGGGATGAGATGAGGCTGGGCTGTATGTAATTGCCCGCTACGGCTTCTTGATCCATTTCATCATACTCTGGCTGCAATGCCTCCTCTTTAATTCTCTGCAGAGAGCGTTGCAAAAGACAGATGACTCGCCCCCTGGGCCGTGGGGCACTCGGATCCGGGCTGTAGGGAAACGATGGGAGTAGTAGTGGCAACCCGGTTCCGTGGCTCAGGGTGGTCAGACCAATGGTAGTCTGCTATGCTCTATTGATAATGTCCGACTACGCCACCCGTGGATTGCGGTTATTAGGAACCGCCGCTTCATGCAGACCGCTAGGGCTGATGAGGTGTGCAGCTAGGGTAGTGTGACTCCCCACGGGAAGAGTGCAGCCCCAGGGCAGTATAATGGATGTTGGGAGTGATGGTAGTGAGAGTCCCAGTGCTGATAGTGCTGGAGGAGCAAGGAGCACGCAGACAACAGGTTGCAGTCCAGGGTCTTTACTAGAACAGGTAAATTGACCCACAAACAGTCCCAGCTAGGAGGGGACCTGGATGTCTGAGAGCAACGGGGAAATTGGCCCTAGTCAGGGTGAGGGTGTAGGCCTACCGTGCTTTCTGCGCTCCTTCTGGCTATCTCCTCGTTATAGGGTAACAGCCCACGTTTCCGAGCTTTCCGTGTATTCTCGCCTGTATGGCCTGCGACGTGGGTTCCTTTCTGCTCCCAGCCTTGTACGGCTTTGCTAGTCCCTTCTGTTGTGGCAGTGCCTCCAGGCTTCTTAGGCCAAGGAATATACAGTCCCCTGCGGACTGGTTATCTGCTGGAGAATGTGGAATCCTTCCAGCCTCAGACACCAAAGTCTGGTAAATTAAGTCCTTTCTCTGCCAAGACAGGCTCTCTTCGCCTCTTGTCTCTGGCTTGTGGCTCTCCTCCTGCCACACTTCCTCTTAGGTGCAGTGCAACTGTCTGTCCCTGCTCTGCTCTGGGACCAGTCTCAGTGCTGGGACAGGCCATCAAGTTCTCCCTAACCCTGCCCCCAGTACCAGCTTTTATAGGGGCAGCCTGCTCCCCCTACTGGCCTGAGACAGGAGGCATTGCATGCTAATGTTCCCCTGACCAGAGAACCTCCCCCTTGCTCTCAGACACAGCTTTAATATATTTTGTGGCATCCAGGCCAGGGTGACACACAGACAATTGGGATGCTGACGCTAATGATGGCGTCAACGCCACTCACCATCTTGGTGGACTCCTCAAAGTTTGTCAGGATGGTACATATGTTAGACATCCAGGTCCACTCCTGAGGTCTTATGTGTGGAGTCTGACCTGAATATCGACGGCCTTGTTGCAGCTGGTACTCCACAACTGTTCTCTTCTCACAAATCCTTTGCAACATGTGGAGGGTAGAGTTCCAACGTGTGGGGACATCACACACCAGTCGGTGTGACGGAAGCTGCAAACGCTGCTGCAACACAGCAGGGGCGGCGGAAGTTGTAGCCGACTTCCAAAAATGAGCTGACAGGCGGCGTACTTTGACGAGCAGATCTGGCAACTCAGAGTACGATTTAAGAAACCGCTGAACCTCGAGATTATGCACATGAGCCAGGCATGGTACATGTGTGATCTCGCCTCGCCTCAGAGCCGCCACCAGGTTACGGCCATTGTCACACACGACCATGCCTGGATGTAGGTTCAGCGGTCTCAGCCACAGATCTGCCTGCTATTTCACAGCTGTCCACAACTCACAAGCAGTGTGAGGTTTAACACCTAAGCTTATGAGTTTCAGCACAGCCTGTTGCCACTTGGCAGAGGCAGTACTGCACTTCTTCCAGCTTGTAACTGATGTGGTGATATCTGAGATGGAGGCTGAACATGAGGAGGATGATGCGCAGGAGCTGTACACTGTGGGGGCAACTCTGACTGACATACGGCCCGCAATCCTCGGTGTGGGGAGGATGTGTTCCGTCCCAAGATCTGACTGGGTCCCGGCTTCCACTATGTTTACCCAGTGTGCCGTCAGGGAGATGTACCGTCCCTGGCCACAAGCACTTGTCCGTTGTCAGGTGGACTCTCCCAGTAACTGCGTTGTTGAGGGCACGACAGATGTTTTGGGACATGTGCTTGTGTAGTGCGGGGATGGCACACCGGGCAAAATAGTGTCGGCTGGGGACAGAGTACCGAGGAACGGCCACCGCCATAAGGTTGCGGAAGGATTCCGTCTCCACCAGCCTAAAAAGCAGCATTTGCAACGCAAGCAGTCATGAAATGTGCAAATTTAGGATTGTGGCCTGTGGGGCGTTGGCTGCAAATTTGCACTTTCGTTCAAAGGTCTGGGATATGGACAATTGAACACTGCGGTGGGACGTGGATGTGGACGTTGATGCTGTTTCTTGAGAAACTGCCATAACAAGTGAAGACTGAGAGGAGGGGGCATCTTTGCATGCAGTTTGGACAGGGGATTGCCTTGCACGCACAACAGGGGGTTCTCTTACACACACAACAGCGGAAGAAGCAGTCGTGACACCCGCTGACACTGGTCGTGGACCCTTGGGTTCGCCCCACAAAGTCGGGTGCTTTGCTGACATGTGCCTGATCATGCTGGTGGTGGTCAGTCTGGTAGTTTTGTCACCCCTGCTGATGCTGGCCTGGCAGGTGGTACAAATGGCCTTTTTGGGGTTATCAGCAGAGTCTTTAAAAAATTTCCAGACTCTGGAAGACCTACCGGTTGTACTGGCAACGTCCCTCATGTTGGTGTTACGGGGAACGGTTGCCCGCCTTCTGTCTGCGGCCACCACACTGCTTCTTCCTGCCTGTTGGGGTACTCTGCCTCATTCCCCCTGTGTGCTGCTGGCCTCGCTCTGCGTGTCCTCCTGCCACGTTGAGTCAGTTACTAGGTAATCCACCACCTCCTCCTCTTCCACCTCCGCACCACAGTCCTCCTCCTCACTTCGTGGCAATTGTGTCTCGTCATCGTCCACCTCTTGTGACAAATTGCCAGTGTCGCCTTCCTGTGGCCGTGGCTGTTCAAATATTTTGACATCGCTACATGGGACTCCTCTTCCACCACTTTAAGCGGAGCAGGTGAGGGGCACAAATATGAAAATGGACCAGTGAACAGCTCTTCAGAGTGTCCAACTGTGGGATCAGTTGCTGTCTGACGACACTCGGCAAGGTGGGAGGAAGGAGCATCAGGGTGAGGAGGAGTATGCAGTCGAGACTCACGGCTACTAACACTTGACAGTGTGGAAGACAGACCGGAGGTGGTGGTGCCCAAGTGACAGGAAGTATTATCTGCTATCCAATTAATAACCTGTTCACACTGATCAGTTCACAATAGTGGTGCTGTTGTGTGCTTCCCTAGTAATTCGGTCAAGAACTGGGAGCGAGAAGATGTGGCTGTTGGTTGTGGCACATTTTCACCTTGGCCACAGCACCATCCTCTGCACGCACCATCACCAGAACGTCCAGTTCCAGTTACCTTGCCAAGCACCTTTCCCATTGTAAATGAAGTAAAATAGCTTACACTCGCACTATCAATGGCAAAAGGGTAATAAAAAGGAGATTTGAACCGTGGAAGAGGAAAACCACAGTTCTATTTCTCTGGCCTACACCAGACTCTTTTAAACAGATATATTGGTGTCTGAACAGTCAGCGAGACACTGAAAATGTTTTTTTAATGGAAAAAAGACAAAAAATTGGATAATACAGAGATTTGAACCGTGGAACTGCAAAACCACAGTTATAATTTCCTGGTGTATACCAGACTTGTTAACCCCTTTACGACATAGGGCGTATTAGTACGTATCTGTGCCCTGGGCTTTATGAACCAGATACATAATAGTAAGCCCTGGCGATTTCACCCGCACACAGGCTGATTGTCACAGCTGACACCCGGTGCTATGTGCAGGGAGCAGACCCTCACCGCTCCCTGCACATTAACCCCCGCAATGCTGCGATCGAAGTCGATCGCAGCATTGCGGTGGCTAAGGGGAGGTGATCGGGATACTCACCTCTTCCGGCCTCGAGCGCTGTCTGCCGCGGCTTCCAGGATGTTGCCATGACGACCCGATGTCGTCATGACAACATCCGGGTCACCAGACAGCAGGAAGATTTTTTGGACATGCGCAGTGCATCTCCAAACTATCTTCTCCCTGTCCAGCGCTGGTAGCCTGCATGGCACAGGGATGGTGCTCCATTCCTGTGCCATGCAGGCGATCAGAGAAAAAAAAGTAAAAGTCCCATAGTGGGACAAAGTAAAAAAGTAAAAAACTGTGATAAAGTGAAAAAAAAAAAATTTGTAAAAATATAAAAAAAAAATATAAAAAAAAATAATCCACCAAAAATAAAAAAATATAATGTACCCATCAATAAATATTATTATGAAAAAAAAAAAAAAAAAGACAAAAAAAGTACACATATTTGGTATTGCCGCGTCCGGAACGACCTGACCTATAAAACTGTCCCACTAGTTAACCCCTTCAGTGAACACAGTAAAAAAAATAAATAAAAAACGAAGCAAAAAACAATGCTTTATCACCATACCGCCAAACAAAAAATGGAATAACACGCGATCAAAAAGACGAATATAAATAAAAATGGTACTGCTGAAAACGTCATCTCTTCCCGCAAAAAACAAGCTGCCATACAGCTCCATCAGCCGAAAAATAAAAAAGTTATAGCTCTCAGAATAAAGAGATGCTAAAAAATAATTTTTTCTATAAAATTGCTTTTATGATGTAAAAGTACAAAACATAGAAAAACGATATAAATGTGGTACCGCTGTAAGCGTACTGACCTGAAGAATAACGCTGCCTTATCAATTTTACCTCACGCGGAACAGAATAAAAAAATAACAAAAAAAACAATTCCTGAATTGTTGGTTTTTGTTTATTCTGCCTCGCAAAAATCAGAATAGAAAGCGATCAAAAAATGTCACGTGCCTGAAAATGGCACCAATAAAAACATCAACTCATCCCGCAAGAAACAAGCCATCACATGACTCTGTCGGCCAAAATCTGGAAAAATTATAGCTCTCAAAATATGGCGATGCAAAAAATAGATTTTACAAAAAATGCGTCTTTTAGTGTGTGAGAGCTGTCAATCATAAAAACCCCATATGATTCTGGTATCACTGTAGTCGCACCGACCCGAAGAATAAGGTCGTCTAATCACTTATACTGCATGAGGAACGGCGTAAAAATTAAACTCTCGGGTTAGGTTTGTGCTAGGGTTAGGCTTGGGCTAGGGTTAGGGCTGGGGTTGGGGTTAGGGTTGTGATGGGGTTGGGATTTTTTTCAAAAGTAAGAAAAAAAGATGACGATATGGCGACTAGTGTTGAGCGCAAGTGCTCGCTACTTGAGCTTGCATCGGGTGCTCTGGTATGCATTGAGTATAGTGGGTATTTGAGTGACATGCTCGAGTCTCCACCCCATATGCTTCGCGGCCAAACAAACTTTGCGGGGATTGCCTGCCATGCACGAGCGATCCCCGCATGTTTTTTTCTGGGTGTCTAATAACCGTGAAACTTGAGGGGCAGGGACTCGAGCATGTCACTCGAGCACACGCAGTACATGGTGCATACCTGAGTACCCGATGCAAACTCAAGTAGCGAGCACTTGCGCTCAAGACTAATGACAACTTATTCAATATGATGATCTAATGTTATCAAATTCTGTGTCGTACCTCTGGGTTCAAAATGTTCACTATACCCCTTAATAAAATCCTTGAGGGGTATAGTTTCCAAAATGGGGTCACTTGTGGGGAAGCTCCACTGTTTAGGCACATCAGGGGCTCTCCAAACGCGACATGGTGTCCGCTAACAAATTGAATGGAAAATCGGCTCAAATTGTTAGCGGACACCATGTTGCGTTTGGAGAACCCCTGTGTGCCTAAACATTGGAGCTCCCCCACAAGTGACCCCATTTTGGAAACTAGACCACCCAAGGCACCTATCTCGATGCATAGTGAGCACTTGGAACCCCCAGGTGCTTCACAAATTGATTCGTAAAAATGAAAAAGTTTTTTTTTTTCCACTTTTTCATTTTTACGAATCAATTTGTGAAGCACCTGGGGGTTCCAAGTGCTCACTATGCATCTAGATATGTGCCTTGGGTGGTATAGTTTCCAAAATGGGGTCACTTGTGGGGGAGCTCCAATGTTTAGGCACACAGGGGCTCTCCAAACGCGACATAATGTCCGCTAACAAATTGGAACCATGTCGCGTTTGGAGAGCCCGTGTGTGCCTAAACATTGAAGCTCCCCCACAAGTGACCCCATTTTGGAAACTAGACCACCCAAGGCATCTATCTTCATGCATAGTGTGCACTTGGAACCCCCAGGTGCTTCACAAATTGATTTGTAAAAATGAAAAAGTGTTTTTATTTCAGCAGCAGAAGGGAAGGAAGGGAGACACAGATCCATTACCAGTGGGTAGGCGGAGCCCCACAGGATAGTTCAGCTCAGATTTATAAAAAGTGACGACCGGCCCCTCCAGCTTAGGCTCCTCCTACTCCCATGTTCCTCAGTTTAAAATTTGAGGTCGCAGAGGATAGTCGCTGCCTTCGCAGCTCCTCAGAAGATTTTCTTATTTTTATTCCGGAGACCTGGACCCCCCGTGGTCTAGAGGTCTCAGGGGGTCTCAGCGCTGCTGGGACTCCTGACCCTCCCCTGACGGATCTGCGTACCCCCTAAGGAGGTCCCCGCAGAACCCTGCTGGCCCCGGGGGATACAGGGCGCTCGCTGGCGGAGACGCACACCGCTCGTGTGGGGTCCCTGCGCGCTCCGCTGTGGGGGGGAGCAAGGTCCACGGCGCCACACATCCCTGGGGGTCCCTGTGGCGCTCAGCTGGGTAAGTGCTCTTATGGAGTGCTTTCAGCGGCTGCTGCGGCATCCGCTGTCACTGTATATGTGTCTTGTGGTGGCTGCTGTTTCTTTCTGACTTGCAGGGATTTCTCCTCTGCATGCAGCGTTTGATCCTCGGCTGGCAGGGGAGCAGGGACGGAGGTTTTGCGCGCTCTGTTCATAGCTCGGCTGGGGGCATGGCTTAGCCTCTCTCTGCTGTTGGGCTCTTAGCATCGTGACAGGAAGTGCTGGGAAAGCGCGCGCTGGAGATGTCCCAGCCCCTTCTTCTTCCGGCCAGCGTCCAGCCTCGTGCAGCGTCTCCTACTCCCTGCTCCCCGCTCTCAACACACCGAGAAGAGCAGTCTCTATGCCAGCTGGTGAGTCTCTCCTGCCTTTTAGGCAGAAAGTTCCTTTTTGGGGGATTACAGCGCAGAGCACTTTCCTTATGTCCTAGGCTGACAGGGTGTGCTGTAACGGCGCTGCTACTTCCCTGCTGAGACGGCTCTGACGCACACCTCACAAAAGGGTAGTGCGGATCAGTAGCATTAACCCCTTCTGAACGGGGTCCGGCCCATCAGGCTGTTAACCCTCTCTGGAGGTGCACTATTCTGAGATCAGAGGGTGCTTCTCTATAGGTTAACTTTTGCTCTGCAAGCCGCTGGGGTAGCTTTTCTCCTTCTAAGGAGGAGCTTTAACCCTTCAGTGCTGGGTGATTTTTTGTGCAAGAACAGGCTGTGGTAGTGGAATTCACACATCCTTGGTTACTGTACCCATTGTAAGGTTATTACTGCCTTATCCGCGACGCTAGCTACTGTGTGGGGGCATGTCGGATCAGGGTCCAGGGGGCGCGGATCTCTCTCCCGGTCCGCTTCAGGATCGGTCACGCGTATCTGATACGCCGGGGTCTTCTACGGCGTCAGGTTCGACGCTAGTTGGGAGTCTCAGTGATGTTAAGGTGGAGGCGCTCACTCGCTCCATTGACAGTCTGTCTGACCTCCTGGGTCATTGGGTCTCTGCTAAGTCCCAACCGACGTCTAGAAGCAAGAAGCGTCTCAGGCCTGTGGCGGCGCCGTCTCCTCTGTGCAGTGCGTTGGAGGCTTCAGAATCGCTGACAGACTCTTCTGGTGAGACCTCCGATTCTGATGAAGAGAATCGGCGGGGTCGCTCTGCTTCGCTTTTGGGCCGTGTGGACGCTTTTGTTGAAGCTATGCGGGAAGCGTTACAACTGTCTGAAGAGGTGATGGGACGCCCGGGCAAATCGGCCCGGCTGTATCAGGAGTCGCGTCGGGCTCGCTCAACGCTGCCGATGCATGAGGAACTTAACAAGGCGGTGGAGAAAGAACGCCTGTGTCCGGATAAACGTTTCCAAGGGTTGCGGCTTTTTGATGCCCTGTATCCCTGTTCCACGGATACGATCACTAATTGGGTCCCCTCTCCAGAAGTGGATGTGCCATTGTCTCAGCTGAGCAAATCCTCTTTGCTTCCTGTTAAAGGGAAGGCGAGTCTTCAGGACCCGCTGGACAGAAGGACGGAGTCAGCGGCAAAATCCATCTACGAGGCCGCGGGTCACGGATTCCGAGCGGCCTTGGGGGCCATGTGGGCTGGTGAGGCTTCACTGCGGTGGATGGATCAGCTGCGGACGGCATGGCAAGATGGAACTCCACTGGCTGAAGTGGAAAGGCTCTTCCAGCTCTTGGAAGAGGCGGCCTGATATGGCAGGGACGCAGTGCTGGATACTACTTCGGTGATGTCCAGGGCTCAATCCTCGGCCGTCACTGTCAGGAGAGCACTATGGCTTAAACAGTGGACCGGAGACGCAGTATCCAAACAAGGTTTGCTGAGTCTGGCATTCAAGGGAGGTCAGCTGTTTGGTTCGGACCTCACGGAGCTGATTGCTAAGGCAAAGGCCAAAGATACAGCTTTGCCGCAGCGAAAGGCAGCGGTTTCTACGTCCGGCAAGTCAAGTGCCGGTAGTGGTCGTCGGTCCTTTCGGCCCAGGGGGCGGTTCGGTCAGCCTTCTTGGAGATCGGATCATCCCTCGTCTTCCGGAAAAAAGACCTCCCAGAAATCCCGTACTCCCTGGAAACAACATTTCCATCAGGACAAGCGTCTGCTACAATTCGGGTCGATTTGGGCGTCACACGTATCGGATGCCTGGGTGACGCGGGTTATGTCGGAAGGTTATTTCATAGAGTTTCATTCTTGACCCCCGGACAGGTTTCGTCAGTCGTGCATCCCGTCCGAGCCCAGGCTAGCTGCCGCACTGCTGCGGGAGGTTGACTCTCTTCTGCAGCAGGGTGTGGTGATTCCGGTTCCGCCGGAGGACCAGGGAAGGGGGTTTTACTCCAACCTTTTTGTGGTTCCCAAAAAGGAGGGCAAGTTTCGCCCCATTCTGGACCTCAAAGAATTGAATTTGCATGTCCGGACCCGGAAATTCCGTATGGAGTCTCTTCACTCTGTCGTGGCGGCCCTGTCGCAGCACGATTTTTTGGTGTCGATCGACATCCGCGACGCCTATTTGCATGTCCCTATCGGCAGGGCTCACCAGCGCTTCCTGCGGTTCGCCATAGGTCAGGCCCATTACCAGTTTTTGGCCCTACCGTTCGGGTTGGCCTTGGCGCCCAGGGTTTTTACAAAGATTCTGGCGCCGCTCATGGCGCTCCTTCGAAAGCAAGGAGTTATGATTCTCCCCTACCTGGATGACCTGTTAATTGTGTCACCCACAGCGGAGGAGGCGGTGACAGCTCGCAATCTCTCCCTTCAGCACCTGGAGGACTTCGGGTGGCTGGTCAATTGGAAGAAGTCGTCATTGGAGCCGTCGCAGTCAATCCTGTTCTTGGGGATGCATTTCGACACGGTACGGGCAGTGGTGTCCCTGCCTCCGGACAAACAAGCGATCCTTCGTCACCATGTCCAGGTTATGAGGTCGGCGATGACGATGTCTCTTCAGAGGTGTATGCGCCTTTTGGGTCTGATGGTGGGGGCAATGGAAGCGGTACCGCTTGCACAATTTCATTCCCGGGGTCTTCAACATCTTATTCTGACCCGTTGGGACCGATCGCCGGCTTCGCTGGATCGCTGTGTCGGTATCTCCCGTAAGGTGCTAGAGTCTCTTGGATGGTGGTTACGTCCGGAGACTTTATCCCTGGGGAAATCCTTCCTCCTCCCACGGTGGTCGGTCTTCACCACCGATGCCAGCCTGTCTGGCTGGGGGGGGGGTTTGGAACGATCTCTGGGTTCAGGGGGTCTGGTCGTCAGAGGAGTCGTCTCTGCCGATCAACATCTTGGAATTGAGAGCGATATTTCTCTGCCTCCGACATTGGACGGTCCCTTTGAGCGGTCTGCCGGCCCGGATTCAGAAGGACAATGCGACAGCGGTCGCATATATCAACCATCAGGGTGGGACGAGGAGTTCCAGACTCATGATGGAGGTCTCTCGGATCTTGGTTTGGGCCGAATCCAGGGTCCCAGCCATATCCGCGATTCACATTCCAGGAGTACTGAATATCACGGCGGACTTCCTCAGTCGCGAGCAGGTGGATCCTGGGGAATAGGGTCTTCATCAGGAAGTTTTTGCACTGCTGTGCTCCCGTTGGGGGACTCCCCAAGTGGACTTGATGGCATCCAGGCTGAACGCCAGGATTCCGACGTTCATGTCCAGATACAGGGATCCGGAAGCTGTGGCGGTAGATGCTCTAGTGGCCCCGTGGGACCAGTTCGAGCTGATCTACGTGTTTCCGCCGGTATCCTTACTTCCACTGGTGATCCGGCGGATCAAACTAGAGTGTATTCCGACGATTTTGGTGGCGCCAGATTGGCCGCGGAGGGCGTGGTATTCAACGCTGGTGTCTCTTCTGGCGGCGCCTCCGTTTCCACTGCCTCTTCGCCCGGACCTGCTAACCCAAGGGCCCATTTGCCATCCGGACCTGAAGTCGCTTCTTTTGACGGCGTGGTTCTTGAGACCGAGATCTTGACCCGTCGTGGGTTTTCGGCCGAAGTCATCGCCACCTTGCGGGCGGCCAGAGGTCCGGCTATGACCAGGATTTATCACAGAACTTGGAAGGCCTTCTATTCATGGTGTTCTGGATCATCAAGGAACCCGAGGGTTTTTTCCATTCCCAACTTCTTGGCTTTTCTGCAATGGGGTTTGGCCAAGGGTCTGGTGGTTGGCACCTTGCGGGGTCAAGTATCTGCACTATCCGTGCTGTTTCGGAAAGCTATTGCCTCGCGCAGGGATGTGCGTTCATTTTTTCACGGGATTACTCGTCAGTTCCCGCCCCGGAGGGCGTTTGTGGCTCCTTGGCGGCTCAATCTAGTCTTGGAGGCTCTTCAGCACAGGCCATTTGAACCTATGGATTCAGCTTCGCTTTATTTGTTTTCTTGGAAGGTGGCCTTCCTGGTGGCGGTCACCTCTTTGAGAAGGGTTTTTGAGTTGGCGGCACTGTCTTGCTCGCCCCCTTTTCTGGAGTTCCACTCGGATCGCGTGGTGCTTCGTACCCGTTGCGATTTTCTGCCCAAAGTGGTGTCATGTTTCTACATCAATCAGGACATAGTGTTGCCCTCCCTCTGTCCGAAACCAAGGAATCCAAAGGAACGGGCCTTGCACTCGTTGGATTTGGTGCGGGCTTTGAAGTTCTATCTTACCATCACGCAAGGGTTTTGGAAGTCGGACTCTCTGTTTGTGATTCCTGCTGGTCGTCGGCATGGTCAGCGGGCTTCCAAGGACACTATAGCTCGGTGGATACGTTCGGCTATCCTGGAGGCGTACCGGCTCAAGGGCGAGCCTTGTCCGGTTAAGGTTCAAGCTCATTCCACGAGAGCGGTTGGTTCGTCGTGGGCTGTTCGTCAGGGGGCCTCGGCAGCGCAGCTCTGCCGGGCGGCTACTTGGCGTTCCGTCAACACATTTACTAAATTTTATAAAGTGGATGTGAGTGCTTCCGCCGATGCGGACTTGGGACGCAGGGTCCTGCAGGCGGCGGTGGTTTAGATTATATTTTTATCTAGTTTTTGCGCTTGTTGCGCGTTTGCCTAGTTGTTGGGGTGTTGTCGATTCTGCCACTGTTTCCCACCCTTGAGTTCTGGACTGCTTTGGGACGTCCCACTGGTAATGGATCTGTGTCTCCCTTCCTTCCCTTCTGCTGCTGAAAGACGGATTTTGGTAAGACCTTACCTGTAAAATCCTTTTCAGCGAAGGAAGGAAGGGAGACACAGCACCCTCCCAGGGCAGAAGCGTATTATTGTTTTCCAGATGCGGCGCAACTCCTCTCTGATGGTGGTCATCGGGACTGGGGACGGCGCGCTAGGGCTCTGTTCCAGCATTGCAAGCTCATCGCAGTTGTCAGGTCCAGTGAGTAGTGCCTGGGACTGTGTGTTCTTTCTGTTATATGCATAACCTGTTCTCTCACGTTTCTGAATTTTCAGAAGGGGTTGTGTTGTTCCGCTGGTGTTGTCTGCTCTTCCTTAGCTTGTGTACGGACTGAGGAACATGGGAGTAGGAGGAGCCTAAGCTGGAGGGGCCGGTCGTCACTTTTTATAAATCTGATGTGAACTATCCTGTGGGGCTCCGCCTACCCACTGGTAATGGATCTGTGTCTCCCTTCCTTCCTTCGCTGAAAAGGATTTTACAGGTAAGGTCTTACCAAAATCCGTCTTTCCACTTTTTCATTTTTACAAATCAATTTGTGAAGCACCTGGAGGTTCCAAGTGCTCACTATGCATCTAGATAGGTGCCTTGGGGGGTCTAGTTTCCAAAATGGAGTCACTTGTGGGGGAGCTCCAATGTTTAGGCACACAGGGGCTCTCCAAACGCAACATGGTGTCCGCTAACAATATGAGCCGATTTTCCATTCAATTTGTTAGCGGACACCATGTTGCGTTTGGAGAGCCCCTGTGTGCCTAAACATTGGAGCTCCCCCACAAGTGACCCCATTTTGGAAACTAGACCACCCAAGGCACCTATCCTGATGCATAGTGAGCACTTGGAACCCCCAGGTGCTTCACAAATTGATTCGTAAAAATGAAAAAGTGTATTTTTTTCCACTTTTTCATTTTTACAAATCAATTTGTGAAGCACCTGGGGGTTCCAAGTGCTCACTATGCATCTAGATAGGTGCATTGGGTGGTCTAGTTTCCAAAATGGGGTCACTTGTGGGGGAGATCCAATGTTTAGGCACACAGGGGCTCTCCAAACGTGACATGGTTCCAATTTGTTAGCGGACACCATGTCGCGTTTGGAGAGCCACTGTGTGCCTAAACATTGGAGCTCCCCCACAAGTGACTCCATTTTGGAAACTAGACCACCCAAGGCACCTATCTAGATGCATAGTGAGCACTTGGAACCCCCAGGTGCTTCACAAATTGATTCGTAAAAATGAAAAAGTGGTTTTTATTTCCACTTTTTCATTTTTACGAATCAATTTGTGAAGCACCTGGGGGCTCCAAGTGCTCACTATGCATCTAGATATGTGCCTTGGGTGGTCTAGTTTCCAAAATGGAGTCACTTGTAGGGGAGCTCCAATGTTTAGGCACACAGGGGCTCTCCAAATGCGACATAATGTCGGTAACAAATTGGAACCATGTCGCGTTTGGAGAGCCCGTGTGTGCCTAAACATTGAAGCTGCCCCACAAGTGACCCCATTTTGGAAACTAGACCACCCAAGGCACCTATCTAGATGCATAGTATGCACTTGGAACCCCCAGGTGCTTCACAAATTGATTTGTAAAAATGAAAAAGTGTTTTTATTTCCACTTTTTCATTTTTACGAATCAATTTGTGAAGCACCTGGAGGTTCCAAGTGCTCACTATGCATCTAGATAGGTGCATTGGGTGGTCTAGTTTCCAAAATGAGGTCACTTGTGGGGGAGCTCCAATGTTTAGGCACACAGGGGCTCTCCAAACGCGACATGGTTCCAATTTGTTAGCGGACACCATGTCGCGTTTGGAGAGCCCCTGTGTGCCTAAACATTGGAGCTCCCCCACAAGTGACCCCATTTTGGAAACTAGACCACCCAAGGCACCTATCTAGATGCATAGTGAGCACTTGGAACCCCCAGGTGCTTCACAAATTGATTCGTAAAAATTAAAAAGTGTTATTTCACTTTTTCATTTTTACGAATCAATTTGTGAAGCACCTGGGGGCTCCAAGTGCTCACTATGCATCTAGATAGGTGCCTTGGGTGGTCTAGTTTCCAAAATGGGGTCACTTGTGGGGGAGCTCCAATGTTTAGGCACACAGGGGCTCTCCAAACGCAACATGGTGTCCGCTAACAATTTGAGCCGATTTTCCATTCAATTTGTTAGCGGACACTATGTTGCGTTTGGAGAGCCCCTGTGTGCCTAAACATTGGAGCTCCCCCACAAGTGACCCCATTTTGGAAACTAGACCACCCAAGGCACCTATCTAGATGCATAGTGAGCACTTGGAACCCCCAGGTGCTTCACAAATTGATTCGTAAACATGAGAAAGTTGTTTTTTTTTCACTTTTTCATTTTTACGAATCAATTTGTGAAGCACCTGGGGGTTCCATGTGCACACTATGCATCTAGATAGGTGCATTGGGTGGTCTAGTTTCCAAAATGGAGTCACTTGTGGGGGAGCTCCAATGTTTAGGCACACAGGGGCTCTCCAAACGCGACATGGTGTCCGCTAACAAATTGGAACAATGTCGCGTTTGGAGAGCCCCTGTGTGCCTAAACATTGGAGCTCCCCCACAAGTGACCCCATTTTAGAAACTAGACCACCCAAGGCACGTATCTAGATACATAGTGAGCACTTGGAACCCCCAGATGCTTCATAAATTGATTCGTAAAAATGAAAAAGTGCTTTTATTTCCACTTTTTCATTTTTACAAATCAATTTGTGAAGCACCTGGGGGCTCCAAGTGCTCACTATGCATCTAGATAGGTGCCTTGGGTGGTCTAGTTTCCAAAATGGAGTCACTTGTGGGGGATCTCCAATGTTTAGGCACACAGGGGCTCTCCAAACGCCACATAATGTCCGGTAACAAATTGGAACCATGTCTCGTTTGGAGAGCCCGTGTGTGCCTAAACATTGAAGCTCCCCCACAAGTGACTCCATTTTGGAAACTAGACCACCCAAGGCACCTATCTAGATGCATAGTGAGCACTTGGAACCCCCAGGTGCTTCACAAATTGATTCGTAAAAATGAAAGTGTTTTTATTTCCACTTTTTCATTTTTTACGAATCAAGTTGTGAAGCACCTGGAGGTTCCAAGTGCTCACTATGCAACTAGATAGGTGACTTTGGTGGTCTAGTTTCCAAAATGTGGTCACTAGTGGGGGAGCTCCAATGTTTAGGCACACAGGGGCTCTCCAAACGCGACATGGTGACCGCTAACAAATTGGAACCATGTCACGTTTGGAGAGCCCCTGTGTGCCTAAACATTGGAGCTCCCCCACAAGTGACCCCATTTTGGAAATTAGATCCCCGAAGGCACCTATCTAGATGCATAGTGAGGACTTGGAACCCCTAGGTGCTTCACAAATTGATTCATAAAAATGAAAAAGTGGAAAAAAAATACTTTTTCATTTTACGAATCAATTTGTAAAGCACCTAGGGGTTCCATGGGCTCACTCTGCATCTATATACGTGCCTTGGGGGGTCTAGTTTCCAAAATGGGGTCACTTGTGGGGTGTTTCCACTGTTTAAGCACATCAAGGGCTCTCCAAACTCAACATGGCGTCCGCTATTTATTCAAGCAAATTTTACAATCAAAAAGTCAAATGGCGCTCCTTCCCTTCCGAGCCTTGCCGTCCGCCCAAACAGTGTTTTTTCCCCACATATGGGGTATATGCATGCCCAGAGGAAATTGCACAACAAATTTTGGGGTCCATTTTTTCTTGTTACCCCTGCAAAAATAAAAAAAAATGGGTCTAAAGTAACATTTTTGTGAAAAAAGTTAAATGTTCATTTTTTTCTTCCACATTCCAAAAATTTGTGTGAAGCACCTGAAGGGTTAATAAAGTTCTTGAATGTGGTTTTGAGCACCTTGAGGGTGTTTTTAGAATGGTGTCACTTTTGGGTATTTTTTGTCATAAAGACCTCTCAAAGTGGCTTCAAATGTGATGTGGTCCCTAAAAAAATGGTTTTGTAAATTTTGTTGGAAAAATCAGAAATCACTGGTCAACTTTTAACCCTTATAGCTCCCTAACAAAAAAAAATTTTGGTTCCAAAATTGTGCTGCTGTAAAGTAAACATGTGGGAAATGTTATTTATTAAGTATTTTGTGTGACATATCTCTCTGATTTAAGGGCATAAAAATTCTAGTTTTGGAAATTGCAAAATTTTCACCAAATTTCCATTTTTTTCACAAATAAATGCAAGTGATATAGAAGAAATTTTACCACAATCATGAAGTACAATATGTCACGAAAAAACAATCTCAGAATCAGTGGGATCCGTTGAAGCGTTCCAGAGTAATTACCTCATAAAGTGACAGTGGTCAGAATTGTAAAAATTGGCCTGGTCATTAACGTGCAAACCACCCTCGGGGGTAAAGGGGTTAAAATAGATATATTTGTGTCTGAACAGTCAGCGACACACTCAAACTGGTTTTTTTATGGAAAAAAGGCAAGCAGGTTGATAACACCCAGATTTGAACCGTGGAAGAGGAAAACCACAGTTCTATTTCTCTGGCCTACACCAGACTCTTTTAAACAGTTATATTGGTGTCTGAACAGTCAGCGAGACACTGAAAATGTTTTTTTTTTATGGAAAAAAGACAAAAAAGTGGATAATACAGAGATTTGAACCGTGGAACTGCAAAACCACAGTTATAATTTCCTGGTGTATACCAGACTTGTTAAAATAGATATATTAGTGTCTGAACAGTCAGCGATACACACTCAAACTGTTTTTTTTTAATGGAAAAATGGCAAGCAGGTTGATAACACCTAGATTTGAACCGTGGAAAAGGAAAAACACAGTTCTAGTTCTCTGGCCTACACCAGACTCTTTTAAACAGATATATTTGTGTCTGAACACTCATAGACAGAGAATAGCAGTGAGTGTTGAAAAGAGGATAAAACAAACCTTTAATGAATAAATATTAAACGAATATGACCATATAAAAATATAAAATTACCACTAGGACCATACTAGCAATGAAATATCCGCCTAGGATGTAATATATTTGCCTAGGCAACAAATGTAACCGTCTTGAATGAAATAAACAAGAACTCACATCTAGGACATATCTAGCCTGTCAATTATAATGAACCTGTGACAGGACGTATAATTCAGAGCTGGCAAACAATCTAAAGAAGGTATATATAATTAAGCTGATGCAAGTGATTCTAGATGAGAGTCCATGCTTAAAAATACAAAAGGAACAGTCTCACCGTGCACGTTCTCAGCTCTCTTACGCTCCTCAAGGCAGCTCACTTAGTGGGGCATTAGTATCACTATATCCGCCATCCACATGTCACAACACCGCTCCCAACGCGTTTCTACGCCTCATTGCTCATCAGGGGAGATGGGGGTGTCCGTTGCCAACCATATACTGAGGATGGCACAGTTTGTGTAAGATCCTGTAGTCTTTTTAAATTACAGCGCGCTCCAGACAGGCGCGCGCGTCACTTCCGGTTCCGGGTTCCTCACTTCCTGTTTGTGGAACGCAGGTGACACGCAGACTGACGTCCGGTATACCTCTAAAGAAACTCTACTCCACAGTACTCTGGAAAAATTTCAGTATCATCTTAAAGAAAGGAAACACAAATTTTTCGTGAAAGATCTACAGGAATTCAGGGATAATAAGGCTTATAACTTTCAGGTGTACAGAGGTCCTAGAAGTCAGGAAACGGACCTATCATCCACCGATACTGACCTATCGGAGTCCGAGGCTAGGACAAAATCTTTCCGAGGCAGACAGAGGGGAAGGGGTGGTAGAGGGCACAATAACAGGAAATCTCCCTCAAGAGCCCATTTTTTAGAAGAAGGGTATCCTCTGCGCAGCCGCTTCAACTTGAGCGGTCCTCCAGCAACATAGCGAGTCTACAAATTGTCAATCTGTCTTCCAGGGTACTGTCAGCTGTAGAGATGTGTGTCCTAACCAAGGGTTTGACCTTTGTGCCAACAACAGATTATGAATCCTTTGATACCGTCAAGGATATTAATCTGTATGTTCACAAACTGAAATGGCGGAAACATTTTATCCGAAACGACAAACAGACATGTGCTGAGTATGGCGTCCGTGAGGAGCTATTATCAGACATCAGGACCTTATTTCACCTCAGCGACCCCGACCCAAATCAGGAAGGGATAGGACCATTTACAGACTTAAAATTGAAGAGCACACAAATGCCGCCCCCGCTAAATGACCAAAGTCCAATTGACTTGTTTCTTAATATGGTCACGAAGGACCTAAGAGAGCTGGGAGATAAACCGGGTTGGTCTAACCACAACTTTACACAACAGGAAATGCAAGCCCTTTTGGCCCTTGAGAGGGATCACTCCTTCACCATCAAGCCGTCCGATAAGGGCGGAAATGTAGTGGTTATGAACACCAGTGATTACTATCTAATGTGCACAAGGATATTATTATCCAAGGATTGTTATTGTACTTTGGATAGTAACCCCACAAGGGAATTTTCTACCCAACTAAACTGGTTGGTAAGGGACGCACTGGAAGATGGGATTGTGAGTAAGCAGGAGTGCGAGTTTTTATGCCCCAAGCACCCTGTAATGGCTACGTTTTATAGCCTACCCAAGGTCCATAAGGGAAGAAATCCATTGAAGGGACGTCCAATTGTGTCTGGGGTGAACAACCTTACACAGAACCTGGGGGTTTACCTTGATAGAGTCCTTAGACCCTTTGTGACTGGTCTGAATTCCTTCATCGGAGACACTAATGATCTTCTCCGAAGATTGGAAAATATGGCGGTGGAGAATGACACCTTATTGGCAAGCATTGACGTGGAATCTCTGTACTCCTCAATACCGCATGACAAGGGGATTGAGGCGGTACGGTATTTCCTTAATGGTAGGGGTAGACAGTTTGGAAGACACAATGCTTTCATTCTTGAGGCCCTTCAATTTTGTCTAGCAAGAAACGTCTTTCTGTTCAGCGGGAAGTACTTCCACCAGCTCAGGGGTACAGCAATGGGGAGTCCGTGTGCCCCCTCATATGCCAATCTGTACCTGGGCTGGTGGGAGGAAACGGTCGTCTTTGGTGATGTGCCCGTGGAAGGGAGTGAGAATATTCTATTGTGGATTCGCTATATTGACAATGTGTTGCTTATGTGGAGAGGGGGGGGAAACATTTGTGGAGTTTGTCGAAAGGCTGAATGTCAATGATCTAAACCTCCATTTCACCTCTGAACATGATACTGATAAATTACCCTTCTTGGACATCCTCATTGAGAGGGGCACGGACGGAATGTTAGGGATGAAAACATATAGAAAGAAAACGTCCTCAAACTCTCTTCTCAGATGGGATAGTAACCATCCGTTACCCCTGAAAAGGGGTATTCCGAAGAGTCAATTTATGAGAATTTGGAGGAATTGCTCAAGTGATGCTACCCTTCGGGAGCAAGCGGATGATTTATGTCGGCGGTTCTATGATAGAGGCTACCCTAAGAGGGTGGTGGCTGAGGCCTATGGGGCGACCATGGCAAGAGACCACACCTCTCTATTGCATCCCCCCCCAAAATCGGTTGAGGCCGATGACTCTTGTAGATTGGTTACCACATTCTATAATAGAGCCCACACCGTTCGTAAGATTCTACAGAAACACTGGCCTATCCTGCAAATGGATGATGACGTGGATACATTGGTTGGTCCAGGACCCTCAGTGACCTATAGGAGGGAAAGATCTTTGCGAGACAGGCTGGTTCACAGCCACTGTACAGGCCACCTAGGAAGCAATTGGATCCAAAACCCCACAAAAGTTAGTTTTAAATGTAGCGGATGCGTAGCCTGCAGAGTCATATTGCAGGGCAGAAACTTCACAAGTAATGTCACCGGCGAGCCCTTTGTCATCAGGCACTTCATCAATTGTAGATCAAAGGGGATTGTTTACAAGGCCACGTGTGTGTGTGGGTTGCAGTATGTAGGGAAAACCAAAAGGGAGCTGAGGAGGAGGGTGGGGGAGCACCAGAGGGACATCGCTCTAAAAAGGGACAACCCCTTAGCAAGCCATGTCAATACCGCCCATTCAGCTTGTGTGGACGTGGTACGATTCATGGGAATCGACAAGGTAAACGCTCCACCAAGAGCAGGGGACTGGGACAAGGCGATCCTACAGAGAGAGACCAAATGGATCTTCAAGTTACAAACAATGGTCCCACATGGACTGAACGAGCAGTTATCCTTTAGATGCTTCCTCTGAATTTTAGGGCATACCAGGGACAGGAGTGTAGGGCGAGCCGTCGCGGAGTGGGGGCGCCACTTGTGCAGGTTTTTAGGGTGCCAACCTCCACTGACAGGTAGGGGCAGCATGGTTAGTTCTTTACTAGGGACTATTAGCCTCTTGTCCCCCCCCCCTTTTTTACTTTCCTTTTCTTGTGGTCCTTGCTATGGTCTCCCCTGACCTTTCAGTCTATCTCCTCTTTTGGGTCAAACAGTGTGTGCTCTCCACTCTATTTTACCCCATATATCAGTGACCCCTGATTTTGTGTGCCGCTCTTTTAAGCCATTATACCCCCTGGGGACCATGCGGTGTTTTATAGCACTGCATGGGGTGTTTAGTGGGGACTGTGTCCGGATATATGGCACATATGGACACACCTCCCACTGCGAGGTAGATAGGGATATCGCAGGCTGAGTATTTGCGTGCTCCAACCCCCACCATCACGTGACTGATTGCTACCTCACGTGATCATGCCAGCGCTGAATCTAGTGCGCACGCGCGGTCGGTAGCGTGTGCACCGGACGTCAGTCTGCGTGTCACCTGCGTTCCACAAACAGGAAGTGAGGAACCCGAAACCGGAAGTAACGCGCGCGTGTGTCTGGAGCGTGCTGTAATTTAAAAAGACTACAGGATCTTACACAAACTGTGCCATCCTCAGTATATGGTTGGCAACGGACACCCCCATCTCCCCTGATGAGCAATGAGGCATAGAAACGCGTTGGGAGCGGTGTTGTGACATGTGGATAGCGGATATAGTGATACTAATGCCCCACTAAGTGAGCTGCCTTGAGGAGCGTATGAGAGCTGAGAACATGCACGGTGAGACTGTTCCTTTTGTATTTTTAAGCATGGACTCTCATCTAGAATCACTAGCATCAGCTAAATTATATATAACTCCTTTAGATTGTTTGCCAGCTCTGAATTATACGTCCTGTCACAGGTTCATTATAATTGACAGGCGAGATATGTCCTAGATGTGAGTTCTTGTTTATTTCATTCAAGACGGTTACATTTGTTGCCTAGGCAAATATATTACATCCTAGGCGGACATTTCATTGCTAGTATGGTCCTAGTGGTAATCTTATATTTTTATATGGTCATATTCGTTTAATATTTATTCATTAAAGGTTATGTTTTATCCTCTTTTCAACACTCATTGCTATTCTCTTTATACATACATTTAGTGGAGTGAACCATTTGTTATACAATTCCCCTTTAGCTGCTGCATACACTCACAGACACACTCAATTTTTTTTTTTGGGGGGGAGGGGGAATACCAAAAGGTTAATAAGACACGTATTTGTACAGTCTGACTGAGGAAAAAACAAAACAGGATTTAGATGAAAAAAAAAGGATTTTTCCTGGCCCCTGAGACCTGGGGATAAGTCTAGCAATTTGACCAGCAGGAGCACACAGGACTGTAATGCAGTGTTTGTTGGTATAACCACTGCGTCTCCTATACAGCCTGCCTGCCTGCCTGATATCTGGGATGGATATTAGTCCTGAGAAGAACTGTTTGTTTGATTTGGCAGGCTTTAGAGACCCTACACTAACTATTTCACAGTATAAATGTTCAAGATGGCTGCGCCCGGTTTTAAATTCTTGAGGTGAAGCTGTGCGGCCAGCCAATCACTGTAATGCCCACAAACAACATGGCTGCGGCATTACAGTGACTGGCTGGCAATCCCTGCATGTTCATTGGCTCGGTAAAGAGCGCCAAACGTGCAGGGCGGAGACCCGAGCTGCCGCCCGAGTAACCCGGAAATGCTCGGTGCTCACCGAACATCCCGAGTAGTGAGATGCTCGGGCGAGTACCGAGCAGTGTCAAGCATGCTCGCTCAACACTAGTTATTAATTTACCGCCATGGATGTCAAGAGATTGAAGGTATGTGTGGTTTTAACTTCTCAGATCATAGTCAGGATTTTCAATTTCAGATAGATAAGTTACATGATGACATTGATCACATCACACAGAGTAATGGTAAATGGTAGGATTGTTTATTTTATTGGTTGCCTGATTTTGGTTATTTACGCTATATTTTAGGAATAATTTTTATATATATTTGATCGGAGTTAAGTGACATCTGAAGAGCTGGCCACTCAGAAGAAAGATACTACTACCCCTGGCAAAAATTATGGAATCACCGGGCTCGGAGGATGTTCATTCAGTTGTTTAATGTTGTTGAAAAAAAGCAGATCACAGACATGGCACAAAACTAAAGTCATTTCAAATGGCAACTTTATGGCTTTAAAAAGCACTAAAAGAAATCAAGATAAAAAATGTGGTACTCAGTAAGGGTCATTTTTTTTCAGACCAAGCAGAGGGAAAAAATTATGGAATCACTCAATTCTGAGGAAAAAATTATGGAATCATGAAAAACAAACACACAAAAGAACACTCCAATACATCACTAGTATTTTGTTGCACCACCTCTGGCTTTAATAACAGCTTGCAGTCTCTGAGGCATGGACTTAATGAGTGACAAACAGTACTCTTCATCAATCTGGCTCCAACTTTCTCTGCTTGCTGTTGCCAGATCAGCTTTGCAGGTGGGGTCTTGTCATGGACCATTTTCTTCAACTTCCAAGATTTTCAATTTGATTGAGATCTGGACTATTTGCAGGCCATGACATTGACCTTATGTGTCTTCTTTCAATGAATGTTTTCACAGTTCTTGCTCTATGGCAGGATGCATTATCATCTTGAAAAATGATGTCATCATCCCCAAACATCCTTTCAATTGATGGGATAAGAAAACTGTCCAAAATATCAATGTAAACTTGGGCATTTATTGAAGATGTAATGACAGCCATCTCCCCAGTGCCTTTACCTGACATGCAGCCCCATATTATCAGTGACTGTGGAAATTTGCATGTTCTCTTCATGCAGTCATCTTTATAAATCTCATTAGAACGGCACCAAACTAAAGTTCCAGCATCATCACATTGCCCAATGCAGATTCGCGATTCATCACTGAATATGACTTTCATCCAGTCATCCACAGTCCACGATTGCTTTTCCTTAGCCCATTGAAACCTTGTTTTTTTCTTTTTAGGTGTTAATGATGGCCTTTGTTTAGCTTTTCTGTATGTAAATCCCATTTCCTTTAGGCGGTTTCTTACAGTTCGGTAACAGACATTGACTCCAGTTTCCTCCCATTCGTTCCTCATTTGTTTTGTTGTGCATTTCCTGTTTTGGAGACATATTGCTTTAAGTTTCCGGTCTTGATGCTTTGATGTCTTCCTTGGTCTACCAGTATGTTTGCCTTTAACAACCTTCCCATGTTGTTTGTATTTGGTCCAGATTTTAGACACATCTGACTGTGAACAACCAACATCTTTTGCAACATTGCGTGATGATTTACCTTCTTATAAGAGTTTGATAATCCTCTCCTTTGTTTTAATTGACATCTCATGTTGGAGCCATGATTCATGTCAGTCCACTTGGTGCAACAGCTCTTCAAGGTGTGATCACTCCTTTTTAGATGCAGACTAATGAGCAGATCTAATTTGATGCAGGTGTTAGTTTTGGAAATGAAAATTTACAGGGTGATTCCATATTTTTTTCCTCAGAATCGAGTGATTCCATAATTTTTTCCCTCTGCTTGGACTGAAAAAAATTACCCTTACTGAGTACCACATTTTTAATCTCAATTTCTTTTAGTGTTTCTTAAAGCCCTAAAGTTGCCATTTGAAATGACTTTAGTTTTGTGCCATGTCTGTGATCTGCTTCTTTTCCACAACTGAATGAACATCCTCCGAGCCCGGTGATTCCATAATTTTTGCCAGGGGTTGTATATTGAACAAATAGAACCTGTCAGAATTTGTGTAACATTTGGTTACGCAAGCATTTGTTTTCAAACAAGATATAAGCTAGTGAAGTTTTCAGCTAAGACAGAAGCATGTTGACCTGTGAACTAAAAGGGGACACCCTGAGGTCGCAGTGTGGATTCATCCCAGGACTTTTCTCTGTCTTCGCTGTTTTGCTTCTAACGGCTGATGTCTCCCGGACAGATGATGTATGTTGCTCCTATTGAAGTTTTTCCTGTATAGTGTGCGCTGTAAGTACTTTACCTTTGTGATTTATATTATGCAAAAGTGTACGCAATATCACACGACTTCCTATTTTCTGTAATCATTTAATTATAATAAAAATTAATCGCCTTCTTTAAAGCCGTGTCCGAGCCCTTTAAATACTTGGCAAACATAACCCTAACACAACCCTATTCTTAGCACAACCCTAACCCTAGCACAACCCTAACCCTAGCAAAAAGCTAACCCAAGCACAACCTTAACCCTAGAGTTTATTTTTTACGGCTTTCCTCGTGCGGTATAAGTGATCAGACGACTTTATTCTTCAGGTCGGTGCGATTCAAGCGATACTAGATTCACATCGAGTTTTTATGATTGACAGCTGTCACACACTAAAAAAAACTTTTTTTTTGCAACGCCATATTTTGAGAGCTATAAATTTTCCATTGGTACCATACTCGGGCATGTGACATTTTTTGGGAGGCAGAATAAACAAAATTCAGGAATTGTTTTTTTTTTTTATGCCGTTCTGCGTGTGGTAAAATTGATAAGGTAGCTTTATTCTTCGGGTCAGTACGTTTACAGCGGTACCACATTGATATCTTTTTTTTATGTTTTGGCGCTTTTACGCAATAGAAAAAAAATATTTTTTTGCTTTATTCTGAGAGCTATAACTTTTTTATTTTTCAGCTGATGGAGCTGTATTGCGGCTTTTTTTGCGGGACAAAATTACGTTTTCAAAGGCACCATATTTATTTACAGTTGTCTTTTTGATCGCATTTTATTCCATTTTTTGTTTGGCAGTATGATGATAAAGCATCGTTTTTTGCTTTATTTTATTTTTTTACTGTGTTAACTAAAGAGGTTAACTAGTGGGACAGTTTTATAGGTCAGGTCGTTTCAGATGCGGCAATACCAAATATTGCTGCTGGAGACCCTTAGGACGTCGGCCATGGATCACCCCCCTGGCTGGCTGGAGGAGTAAGTGGCCCGGATCGCCGACTGTGGAGAACGGACGGTACCAGGAGCATCTTCCCTGCAAGAACGGAGCCCAACAAATTTAGGTTAATTCATCATCTCTCTTATCCAAGGGGTAGGTCGGTGAATGATGGAATTGCAACAGAATTATGTTCCATTGTTTATACCTCTTTTGACGAGGCGGTGGGATGGGTCAGGAAATAAGGAAAAGGGACATTGATGGCCAAGAGAAACATTGAAGGGGCGTTCAGGTTATTGCCGGTACACCCGGATAGTGTTCGACTGCTGGGTTGTTTCTGGGACGGAGCATTTTTCATAGATCGTTGCCTGCCAATAAGCTGTTCCATTTCTTGCTCCTTGTTTGAGGCATTCAGTTGCTTCCTGGAATGGGTTGTCCGAGACGTATCTTGGGGGGGGACCCGATCATTCATTATCTGGACGATTTTTTGTGTTTCGGCCCGAAGGATTCACCGCTGTGTGAATCCACATTGCATGCCATTGAATGGATTGCGAAGCTGTTTGGAGTCCCCCTGGCTTCCGAAAAAACCGAGGGCCTGGCATCTTGTATTAGTTTTCTGGGGATCGTTATTGATTCAGATTCAGTGGGGGTAAAGGCCCCTCATTATTACATTAGATTGTCAAATGAGCATAAGGAAGATTTGTCAGTGTGGGACAATTTCCTCGAAGCGTATAATGGGCGTTTTGATAATGGAGGAGGTAACAGACAAAGTGGACTTGGAGCTGTTCAAGGATGCTGCAGGTAGCCCAGGTTTTGGCGCTTATTTCAAGGGCCAGTGGTGTGCAGGGGAGTGGCCCCAGAGTTGGAGAGTGGCAGGATTGGTAAAAAATGTAGCGTTGCTGGAAGTTTTCCCAATAATGTTTGTGGTGACACTGTGGGGTCATCAATTTTGAAACAAATGGATCAGTTTCCGCTGTGCTAACATGGGGGTAGTGTTGGCGATCAACACTATTACGGCATCTTCTCCACCAGTAATCAAGGTGTTACGGCAACTGGCATTGGAATGTTTAGTAATGAATGCCTGTATAACACCTTCTCACATTCCAGGTGAAAGGAATTCAATTGCTGATGACCTTTCTCGCTTCCTGTGGGATCGCTTTCGGTCGCTGGCCCCGGATGCAGAGGAAAGGGGGCTCGAGTGCCCGCAGCACTTATGGAAATTGGTATTTATGCAGCCCAACCATTAATTCAATCATCCGTATCCCTTAGCACATGGAAGGCCTATCAAGCTGCTTGGGGGCTGTGGGAGGGTCGGCTGAGGGGTATCAAAAATACATTGTCTGAAGAAGATCAGGTAGGCTTGCTGCTCCTATGGTTAGGGGATGGGGCTCAAGAAGATTGGTCAGTATCCAAGGTTAATCGGTTGATCGCAGGTTTGGCATTCGGCTTTAGGATGAGGGGGGGTAGGGGTCTGACAAAGAATTTCTTAGTGAAGCAAGCAGTTAAGGGTATTCGTAGGGGGCGGGAAAAGAATGATGGTCAGCACCCGGTTTCATTTAGGCTCCTGAAATATTTGGGAAAGGAGCTGGGAGGTATTTGTAGCTCGGAGTATGAGGTAAGGCTTTTCCTGTTAGCTTTTTCATGGCCATTTTTGGGGGCACTAAGGGTTAGCGAGCTAGTAGCTCCATCTAAGAAGAAAGGTGGGCGGGGTATTAGCAGGAGATGTGTTCACAACGAAAGAAGGTTTTGAATTTTGGTTGAGGCTTTCAAAAACAGACCAGTTAGGAAGGGGAAAAAAAGTATGGTTGGGAGAGGTGCAAGGGTCAGGGATGTGTCCTTTAAAAACTTTTGAGTCCTCCAGGGGACTGGGACAGAATTCGGACGGGCCATTGTTGTGTCACGAAGACGGAACATTTTTATTGCAGTATCAATACACCGGCATTTTTAGGAGGTGCTTGAACAAGTCGGGGTTGGAACCGCATAATTTTTGGATAGGGGCCGCTATGGAGGCGGTGTCTTGAGACCTGACTTCGGATATCGTAAAACGGATAGGGAGATGGGAATCGAGGCATATTTTGTCTTGCGTGAGACCGGAGTCGACAGTTAACTTGTGAAAAAAATGTGTATTGTTGTGTTCTTATCACATGTTGTTTTCTGGATAGGTTTCCCTCTATTGATTTGGATAATGGGCCACTCCTATGTTCACTGGGCGCGGTGTGGGCAGACGTGCGACGAGATGGAAGGCAACTCAGTGTTTCAAGGGATAAAGCCGTTATTCGTTGGCTTGGGTTTAGGGGTATGGGGTGGAACAGGTTGTTGAGGGAGGTAAATAATTTTGTCCATTTAGATCGCCCCCCAGACATACTGCTATTACACATAGGGGGTAATGACTTAGAGGTTCGGCCGTGAAGGGATCTAATCAGAGACGCAATTTATTACGGCTTTGGGCATCTTTTCCGGGGATGATAATGATCTGCTCTGAGATTGTTCCCCGAAAGAGATGGCAAAACACCTGGTCCATAGAGAGTTTGAATAGAGCACAGAAGAAGGTGAACAGGGCGGTTTCCAATTTTGTTTCCAGAAATGGGGGGCGTTAATTCGGCATTTTGATTTGGAGAATGGCTCGGAAGATTTTTGGTTGGCTGACGGAGCTCATTTGAATGACGTCGGAATTGATTTATGGTCATTAGCTTTACAAGGGGGCATCGAGCAGGCGATGTTTATGAAAGGAAAGGGGGTCTTGAGTACTTAAGGTTGTCAATTACTCTTGAGGTGGCGTGCTTTAGGGTCCTTGAAGTTGGTTATAAATTGGTATGGGAGTGTCAACAGGACATGGATCCCTCAGTTATAAGTGGTATTTGGGTCTGGTGATTTATGGAACTTATGACAAAGGAATATCGAGTCCCGGGTGTGGCGGTTTCAACCGTTTCTGAACCCACTTTCGAGGGGGTTCTTGGTGCTCCTGAGCTTGAGGTTCGCAGCTGAGTGTAAGTGGGGTTTGTGTCATTGGGGTCACCAGACTCTTCTTGGCTTCAAGGACCCTAACACAATTTGTTTATATAACACAGTTTTAATTGCAATAAGGGCCACTGTGGCCAATTGTATCCAAGCCATGATGTCTGTCGTTCTTAGGGTTAGAAATAAGATGGGGGCGAGGGCCAACCCACCAAGGTTTGGCAATACCAACCTCGACTGTGGCTCAGGGACCTCCCACTGGGTAGAGGTGCCTTAAGTACCCAGTGCCTCACAGCAATAGGCTGGGGATGCATTAGGAATGTTCCTTTAAGAATTAGGAAGTGATGCCGCCGCTCTAGGCATTCCACCAGGAAACATGCACACAGCAAGAAGAGGAACACAGTGCACAGCCTGGATGGCAGCCTTGCATGGTGAATGATAGGAAGCCATGGTGACACGCCGCCAGTGATGTTACGAAAAGTCTCATGTTTTTCATCATACTCACTTCAGAGTGCCAGATTTTTCAAAGATATTTATTTATCTATTAAAATGTTTTATTATTTATAACAAATATATTAAATTAAATAAATTCAATCAATAATAACAGAAAAACTGTACAGGAAATTTTATACATACCAGTAAACAAATAAGGGCTATGTAATGGTTGTATTTGCCCCGTCTTTGGGAGAAAAGTGTTTGAGACTGCCCTACTGTAAGTGGAAAATTACATATACAGTATATTTACACTTATGTAGTCTGAAAAACAGAATTTCCACATGCATAACTCAATCGCTCATTCCTAAACGGATGTCCACTGATTCATTCATAAAAAAAATCTTGAATGGCTTTGGTTTGCACTGTACCCTGCAACCGACACTTTAGTTATATTATATACATAATTTTAAGCACTCCAAAAAGGAATGTTGCTGTTCCTTGCTGAATGAAGAATTCCCATGCAGTCTACATACAGTCCTAGCTAGGTTTTTTAACTTTTATTTGATTAGATGTTTATGAGTCCTTGTCATTGCAATAGCTTGTTTCCTCTGGAGTACATTTCCATTAGAGCAGGGGTGGGGAACCTCGGGCCTGCGATTAACTTTTCTGTGGCTCCTGGGCAGATTACTGGGGACCACAGTACTCGGGTGTATTGCCAAGCTTTTAGCAATAAGGTTCGGATACGGCTTTAAAGAAGGCAACCACTTGTAATATAACGCAATTTTATTTATAATAGTTAATTTGAAAGATAAAATACAGAATCAAAGGAATAGTATGATATTATGATATTGCGTACACTTTTGTAGATTAAAGGTTACTAAGGTTAAATACTTATAAAGGTTACAAACTTACTATTGGATAGAAGAAGAAAAAGATTTCCCTAATAGCATATACATCATCTGTCCGGAAACTTCAGCTGGAGAAGCGTTCAGCGATGGGCAGAGAATGCGTACTAGGTCCTACACTGTGAAGAGCGTCCTCTTCACAGGTCCACAATGCTTCTGCCATAACTGAATTCTTCAACAGCTTTATACATTTTAGAAAAGGCTTACCCAACCTAATATTACGTAAGCATGAAAATTCATAGGTTGTTGTCCAACATTCCAATCCCGTGACAGTGGCCAGCTATCACAGATAAGCAATGCCGGACAAGACCTGTTCACGGACCATTCTACTTCTGTCATAATGTTTACATATGATAAGAGTAAATCCTACACAGGGTTACAAATCAGAACAAGGTTTTCTTCCCAGACAGTATATTGTGTTAAGAAGTTATGTATCAGTGAGATACATTCACAAATAAAGTATACCTTAACACAGAATATATAATCAGAATATTAATTAAAGGTTGGATACATCATAATGGGTTTCAGATAGCCACTTGTATTTTTGGTACTACAATAAGCTTCTCCATCTTAAGCCATATGCCTGTAGTCTTATTTACAATATTGTTCTGTCTCTGGTTCTACATCGGATGACAAACACAGCGTATACAAAGTCTAATTCCCTTCAGTAATAAAGATTAAACCTCAGACTTAGCAAACTTAACCTAATGCTTTAGTATGTCTGGACTAATGACCCCTAGTCTACTGAGGTAGAATATCTACAAATGCTGACATGTCTGGCTCCAATTATATTTCAACATGGATTTGAAATATAAAATAGCCATTTTCATGTTCATACTACAATCCACCCTTGGTTATCTGAAACCATATATTATTTATATCCAACGCCATATCCCAAAGGAATAACTTCAACAGATGCAATGTTTTGAGTCTTTGTAGTGATCATATCTTCAGTAATAAAATCTTCTCCAGTACAGTTTATACAAGCGTAATACGGGTTGTATGTATAATTCTGAAGCACATCTCCTTCTTCCACCTGCTCATCTTGGATAAATCCCCCTATCAATTTGGTCTATAGTCGTAAGGGGGTTGGTATAGCTACCCTACAAGTTTCCAACACATTTGTAGCCGTTGCAGTCTTTGCCATACAAAAATGGCTCATGTTTGTCAGTTGTGCCAAGTAACTCCATAAATTCTGCTTAATTTTCCATAAAGCCTCATTCTTCTCGTCCGGCGTTTCTCTTTCCCATCTGTATAATGATTGGGTAGTGACAGAGACCAAAAGGACCATGCCTGTAACACCGATTATCCACCATCTCCAATTTTGAATCTAAAAATGGAAATATATACATTAGTCTCTGAGATAACACTTGTTTGCAGGAACATGTTCCCACTTCTCTTGTCCTGGCTTCATCACTATTAACACATTGTCTGCCCCTTGGGCGATCACCTCTGCAGGTTCTGGAGGACCTTTATCTCCAGGTTGCTGCACCCAGATTTTTGCACCATCATTCAGAAAATGAGTGGAGCCAAAACCTCTGTCTCCTCCAACTGTTATTGCAGGAGCTGTTCCCTTGATTATTTTCATTTTCTGGATAGACAAAATTAATAATTGAGCTATCCAGTCTCCTTTTTGGATCAACAAGTCACTATCCCCACTATTCAACAGGAGTACCTTGATTTCATCTTGATAATCCTGATCTATCACTCCTCCCATCACTTGAATTCCTCTCAGGGCCAAACCTGATCTTGGAGCTATGAGACCAAAATGCTCAGGAGGCATTTGTAATCCTATAGCAGTTCTGATTGCCTTTACAACCCCTATTTCTAATCTAATTTCCTCATGAGAGTGTAAATCTAGTCCTGCTGCCTGTGGGGTGTCTCTATAAGGTCCCAGAGCCCCTGGCTCTAGTTCCCAATAGAGAACTGTCTGTCCTGTGGTAGTAGCTTTTAAAGGCATGATCTGTAAATTGGGGGTAATCATTCTCATTAATGGTGTTTCCTGTTCTTGAAGTGACTACCATTGTCACTCTGAATTTGCAATGGAATACCGTAATATAATATTATGGTTTGCATGGTTTTAATGGTACTGTTAGCATTGACCGTTTTACATGGACAAGCCATCATATACCCTGAGTATGTATCCATGGCCGTGCATACATACACACACCATCCATCTTGTGGAAGGGGGCCGATGTAATCTACATGCCAAATTTGTCCAGGTAGTTTACCTTGGGCTATTTGACCCCTAACAACATGGGGGACAGGTCTTTGTTGTGAATGTTGGCATACTGGACATTTCATAATTGTTTCCTTGATTGCATCTAACCTGATGGGCACCCTCTGGTCTGTGCCCATTGAGTCAGTCCAAGCAGCTCCTCAGTGGTGTCAGTCTTCACTGGATTCAGTGACTGATATTTTGGGATGTTCGTCTGCTACTGAGTTGAAGAATCTTTTCAGGGTATCTGAAGCACAAATAGCATCAACATGAAACGCAGTCACTTTAATTATTTGTACAATTGCCCAGATATCTTGCCACAACTCTTTTCCCCATACTTCTTTGCTATGTATACTTGTAGTCTGATAGTCCACTGCGTTCCACACAAGGTTGATACCTTAGTAACTAGCTGACCCTTCTGTAAACCACACTTGTTTCCTCTGCTCAGGAATCAATTGTTCAAAGGGTATTTCCTGCTCCTGAAGTCTCACAGGGACTTTTCTTACCTTCTCATGCAATGTGGAGATTCCACTAACTCCTGGTTTTGATCTGTCCTGAATTGCCTCAGTTTCCTTTCCTCCTAATTATGTAGTTATAACCTTGCACTCACTGAATTGTTTTGGAGTTCCATTAATCAAATTGGCCTCCGCCCCTGTATCTACAAACATTTGTGGGGCGTGGACAGCATGTCAATCACTTTTATCTGTCTCCCTCCATCGATCCTCCATTTCAGATGAAGACATCTTATTAGGAGAAAATGATGCCCCCTTCTGTTTGGCTTTGAATTCCTGTATCAAGGATTTAACTTCAGCATAAAGATCCTCAAACCCCGGTGCTGTGGGCTTTGCTGGCGACGAGGAGGGAGTGGGCCCTCTCTCTCCCCATGTCCTGCCCGGCCCCTGCTGTGGGGATTCAGAATCTTTTACTGTAACCTTTTTATTTTGTGAACTTCCTGATTTTTTATGAACCTTCCCTCGCCTCCTTCTGTATTTATACTGCGCTAAACATACAGCAGCCCTTTCTGCAACATGCTAATATCCATCACATTTATCCATTAGCAGCCTATTCTGACATTGCACCACTGTCAAAGCACTCTGCATTTCACACCTTTGCTGTTCTAACGCTTGCATTCTTTGCAGCAATTGAATCCGTTCCTCGTGCTGTCTCCTATAAGCATGTAACAAAATCCATCCTCTTCTGCTCACAGCACCCAATTCCTGTTTTTTTCCCACTCTCACTTTTTGCAAGCATGCAACCACATCATCAGGTTCAGCATCATTCAAATATTTGTCCCATGATTCACTTAATCCAACACATTGCGACCACTCTTTGGTCAAAATATGGTAAGGAGTCTGCTCCCACCCTGGAATTTCTACAGAAACACGACCTCTATTTTCTTAAAGAGAGGCATGTTGTACGCAATATCACACTATCACACAGAACCATTCTACTTTCCAATAAAACGAACTTCTGAGCCTTCTGCGTAGCCTGCCGACTACTCCAAATTATGTATTGCCAAGTTTTTAGCAATAAGGTTCGGATACGGCTTTAAAGAAGGCAACCACTTGTAATATAACGCAATTTTATTTATAATAGTTAATTTGAAAGATAAAATACAGAATCAAAGGAATAGTATGATATTATGATATTGCGTACACTTTTGTAGATTAACCCCTTTACAACCCAAGGTGGTTTGCACGTTAATGACCAGGCCAATTTTTACAATTCTGACCACTGTCACTTTATAGAGGTAATTACTCTGGAACGCTTCAACGGATCCCCCTGATTCTGAGATGTTTTTTGTGATATATTGTACTTCATGATTGTGGTAAAATTTCTTCGATATCACTTGCGTTTGTTTGTGAAAAAAACGGAAATTTGGCGAAAATTTTGAAAATTTTGAAAATTTTGAAAATTTGAATTTTCATGCCCTTAAATCAGAGAGATATGTCACACAAAATAGTTAATGAATAACATTTCCCACATGTCTACTTTACATCAGCACAATTTTGAAACCAAAAGTTTTTTTTATTAGGGAGCTATAAGGGTTAAAAGTGGACAAGCGATTTCTCATTTTTACAACAAAATTTACAAAACCATTTTTTTAGGGACCACATCACATTTGAAGTGACTTTGAGGGGCCTTTGTGACAGAAAATACCCCAAAGTGACACCATTCTAAAAACTGCACCCCTAAAGGTGCTCAAACCCACATTCAAGAACTTTATTAACCCTTCAGGTGCTTCACACCAATTAATTGAACGTGAAAGGAAAAAATGAACATTTAACTTTTTTTCACTAACATTTTATTTTAGACCCCATTTTTTTTATTTTCACAAGGGTACTAGGAGAAATTGGACCCTAAAAGTTGTTGTGCAATTTCTACAGAGTATGCAGATGTCTCATATGTGGGGGTAAGCCATTGTTTGGGCGCACGGCAGGGCTCGGAAGGGAAGGAGCGCCAAATGACGTTTTCAATGTAAAACTTGCTGGAATTGCCAGCGGACCCCATGTCGCGTTTGGAGTTACCCTGATGTGCCTAAACAGTGGAAACCCCCCACAAGTGACCCCATTTTGGAAACTAGACCCCTTAAGGAACTTATTTAGATGTGTAGTGAGCACTTTTAACCCCCAGGTGTTTTGCAAAAGTTTATGATGTAGAGCCAAAATCATTTTTTTTTCCACAAAAACGATCTTTTAGCCAAAATATTTTTATTTTCACAAGGGCACTAGGAGAAATTGGACACCAAAAGTTGTTCTCCAATTTCTCCTGAGTATTCTGATACCTCATATGTGGGGGTAAACCATTGTTTGGGCACACGGCAGGGCTCGGAAGGGAAGGAGCGCCAATTGACGTTTTCAATGTAAAACTCGCTGGAATTACCAGCGGACCCCATGTTGCATTTGGAGAGCCCCTGATGTGCCTAAACAGTGGAAACCCCCCACAAATGACCCCATTTTGGAAACTAGACCCCTCAGGGAACTTATTTAGATGTGTGGTGAGCACTTTGAACCCCCAAGTGTTTTGCAAAGGTTTATGACGTAGAGCCGTGAAAAAAAAATATTTTTTTTTTTCCACAAAAACGATCTTTTAGCTGCAATATTTTTATTTTCACGAGGGTACTATGAGAGATTGGACTCCAAAAGTTGTTGTGCAATTCTCCTGAGTACGCCGATACCTCATATGTGGGGGTAAACCATTGTTTGGGCACACGGCAGGGCTCAGAAGGGAAGGAGCGCCAATTGACGTTTTCAATGTAAAACTTGCTGGAATTGACAGCGGACCCCATTTCGCGTTTGGAGAGCCCCTGATGTGCCTAAACAGTGGAAACCCCCCACACAGAGGAGCCCGGCACTGGTGACCGGGAGCAGGAGCCCGGCGCTGGTGCCCGGGAGCAGGAGCCCGACGCTGGTGACCGGGAGCAGGAGCCCGGCGCTGGTGACCGGGAGCAGGAGCCCAGCACTGGTGACCGGGAGCAGGAGCCCAGCGCTGGTGACCGGGAGTCCGGAGCCCAGCGCTGGTGACCGGGAGCCCGGAGCAAGAGCCCGGCGCTGGTGACCGGGAGCCCGAAGCAGGAGCCCGGCGCTGGAGACTGGGACCGGAGCTGGAGACTGTGACCGGAGCTGGAGACCGCTGCAGGACGCAGAAAAAAAATGGTGGTAAGGGGGGGTAAAAAGAGGGGGGAGGGGGCATTGGGGTGGATGAGGGGAGAACAGACTTACCAAAGTCTTCTCTACAGGATCAGCAGCAGGCTCTGGAGCAGGAACCACAGCAGGTCAGGAGCAGAAGATCCAGGAGCAGGAGCAGAAGATCCAGGACACTGGAGCAGAAGATCCAGGAGCAGCAGCAGCAGCGACTGGAACAGTGAGAAGATGGTCTTGTGGTGTCACAGAATATTCTGTGTCACTACAAGGCCCAGCACAGACACATCAGATGTGATCGCTCTGTAGAAATCCTCACCAAGTTTGAGGGTCTGCAGGGCGTTCACAGGGTGATGATGGGGTGGTGACAGGTGGAGGTAATCTGATTGGAGCAATCATTGATGACATTGATTGCTCCAATCAGAGTTCCTGAATACAGGTGACCAGGCGGTCACAGGGAGGTGTCACCTCTCTGTGACCCCCTGTGGTGCATGCTGTGCCCCAGCCATCTGATTGGTGACACTGATTGCACCAATTAGACATAGCTGGAGCAGAGCACGCACCACAGGGGGTCACAGGGAGGTGACACCTCCCTGTCACCTGTATTCAGGAACTCTGATTGGAGCGATCGATGTCATCATCGATCGCTCCAATCACAGCAGTCTGGGGGCTTTGATTACATTACAGGGGGTCATGGGGCGGTGACAGGCAGGTCACAAGCCGGTCACCGCCCCATGGCCGCCCTGTCACCGCGCGGTTGCGCTACGATCGGTGCGATCGATGTGATCGGCGATCGCACCGATCATAGCAGTTTGGGGCCAGGGCTGGGGTGTCCTAGCAACAGCCTAGGATCGGTGCTCTTGGGAGCACCGATCCTAGGCTGCAGATCACTGTTTCCGGCATTCACATTGCCGGAAACAGTGAGAAATGCTGTGATTGGCTGTTCAGATTTGAACAGCCAATCACAGCGATCGCTGGTGCAGGGGGGCGGAGACACCCCCCGGGATGACGGCGCCATCTACCCAGAGGTAAGATGGCACCGTAACTTTAATGCTGTCACTGCGACTTAAGTCGCGGTGCCGCATTAAAGATATGACGTACTAATACGGGTCAGGCTCTTAAGTCCCAGGGCACAGACGCGTATTAGTACGTCATGGGCTTTAAAGGGGTTAAAGGTTACTAAGGTTAAATACGTATAAAGGTTACATAATTACTATTGGATAGAAGAAGAAAAAGATTTCCCTAGTAGCATGTACATCATCTGTCCGGAAAATTCAGCTGGAGAAGCGTTCAGCGATGGGCAGAGAATGCGTACTAGGTCCTATACTGTGAAGAGCGTCCTCTTCACAGGTCCACAATGCTTCTGCCATAACTGAATTCTTCAACAGCTTTATACATTTTAGAAAAGGCTTACCCAACCTAATATTACGTAAGCATGAAAATTCATAGGTTGTTGTCCAGCATTCCAATTCCGTTACAGTGGCCAGCTATCACAGATAAGCAATGCCGGACAAGACCTGTTCACGGACCATTCTACTTTTGTCATAATGTTTACATATGATAAGAGTAAATCCTACACAGGGTTACAAATCAGAACAAGGTTTTCTTCCCAGACATTATACTGTTTTAAGAATTTATGTATCAGTGAGATACATTCACAGATAAAGTATACCTTAACACAGAATATATAATAAGAATATTAATTAAAGGTTGGATACATCATAATGGGTTTCAGATAGCCACTTGTATTTTTGGCACTACAATAAGCTTCTCCATCTTAAGCCATATGCCTGTAGTCTTATTTACAATTTTGTGCAATCGTCTGTCTGGTTCTACATCGGATGACAAACACAGCGTATACAAAGTCTAATTCCCTTCAGTAATAAAGATTAAACCTCAGACTTAGCAAACTTAACCTAATGCTTTAGTATGTCTGGACTAATGACCCCTAGTCTACTGAGGTAGAATATCTACAAATGCTGACATGTCTGGTTTATATTTCAATATGGATTTGAAATATAAAATAGCCATTTTTCATGTTCATACTACATCGGGTCGGCACTTATGAGGAAATGACGTCAGAGTATTTTGGCGGATGTCTGTTTGCTGAGGCGGTCACCCCTTCAGCTGTAAGTTGCCTTAATTAATGAATTATGTGTATATACAGTGTCAAGATATACAGTACAGACCAAAAGTTTGGACACACCTTCTCATTTAAAGATTTTTCTGTATTTTCATGACTATGAAAATTGTACATTCACACTGAAGGCATCAAAACTATGAATTAACACATATGGAATTATATACTTAACCCTCCGTCACATACAATATCGGTTCTAACGAGTTCACATACAATGTGACTGTCAGGCGCAGGCTAGAAAAATACCTATAATATCTAATGTTTGCAATTTCAGTGCTCTAAAAGTGATCAGTGACCTTCATAGGGATGTAATAAAAGAGACTACTCATAATCAGGTGCAAAAAAAACCCATTTACTTAACATAAAACTAATAACTCTGAAATACAAACATTTCAAAACTCCCGCCAAATAGTCCCCAGTTCGACTCTGTCAAAAAACTCTACAAAGAAAATTTATGGAAACAAACTTAATTTTAAGGTACCTTAAGTACTATTAAACACATATTCAATCAGAATTAGATCCTGAAGTTTCCCCAGAAAAATTACACTTGCAGAGCAAAGAGCAAGAATTACACATCATTTTTGCATGTGTCAGGCAGATTGCATTATGACATTTGTGACATTCATAATTAGAAAGCCTTCTGATTCCGCTTTCCGTGGTGCAGGTGGTGCATCTCCTTCTTTTGGGAGGTGGTGCAGGTGGTGAATTTTCACTATCATCTTCTGGGCGGAATCTTTTGAGCTGAACTTGAAGGCGAGAGGGGATACCAATTGTTTTCATACTTCTCCTGCGTAGCTCTCCAAGCACTAGTTCATGGGCCAATTTTTTCAGATAGAATCGTCTACGGTGTGGTTCAAGCTTGTTTTCAAGGTAAATGACTTGTGAATTTATACCACCCAAATTCAACATAGCAAAAAATATGACCATTGGCCAGCGTTTGGTGTTTCTGCTGACGTTGAAAGCTGAGCACATCTGATCAGCTGTATCAACACCCCCTTTGGTTGCATTATAAAATGTAATTATCTCCGGGGTTTTTTGTGCCTCAGTCCCAGGATCGATGGCAATTTATTTTGCTTGTGGTACATAGGAAACCAAAACCTTTCCATTATGGAATGCAAACATACTGCTGTACTGTTGTCTCCCTTTCACACTTACAAACTGTGTAGGCAATTCTTTTTTATTTTTTTCTTACAGTTCCGACATATGAAAGCTTCTGCATTTTCAAATAATCAATCAGATCACAATTTGAAAACCAATTGTCAGCTGTTATATTGCGACCCGATCCAAAAAAGGGCTCAGCCAGTCTTTTTACAACATCACTGGGTTTGTTGCTGACACAGTAAGGACCTTCTGGTTGTTTTCCTGCATAAACTTCCAGGTTGTAAGTGTAGGTCTTACTGGCATCAACAAGGGCATACATTTTTATTCCATATTTGTTAGGCTTTGATGGAATATATTGACGAAAGGCACATCTACCACGAAAACCAGGGAGCATTTCGTCAATAGTGAGATTCTCCCCAGGGCAATAGCTTTTTTTACAGTTTTCAACAAATTTTTGGAATATATTACGAATTGGAGCAAGTCGGTCATGTGTTTTACGTTCGGTTCGGGTAGTTCTGTCCTCAAACCGAAGGCAACGAATTAGAAGCTTGAATCTGTTTATGGACATAACAATGCCAAATTTTTCAACTCCATCCCCATCTTTACTCCAAAGTTCCTCCAAACTTTGTCTATTTGCCCTATAAGCTCCTGCAAGGTATAAAAATCCAAAAAAAGCACGCAGTTCTATTTCATCTGTGGCCTTGATGGTTCTGTTGCAAATGAACTTGTCCTTTATAATGTCTATATATTGGTTGGTATATGTGACAATAGAGTCCAGAATGCCATCTGTGAATAAACTATTCCAGCATTCAACTGCAGTTTTTGCATTACTTGCAGTTCCTATAACTGCAGGAAGGTGAGTAATAATGTTTTGAGGTTCCCTACGTTTTTTCTGGAATGGCTTCTTGTTCCATTGTTTTTTTTTATCTTTTCCCATATAATAAGATTCTACATCTTCATCCTCATCACTGTCACCATCTTGCTCTGTTTCAGAATCCACTTCACATACTTCCACCTCATCATGAGAATCAATCTCACTTTCCTCTCCTAAATCCTCATTCAGTGTGGGGTCTGCATCATCTAACAGCATGTTTGTTACTTCCTCAACATCAAGGTTTTTTGATAAATTGTACATTTTCCTCTCCATTTCAGCAGATAATCTGAAGCAAGAGAAGGAATATGTGTTAGGGAACTACTGTATATGCCTGAGCAGCACACTTTCTTTTTTAATCTGCCTTATTTCTATGAAATATCCTCACACTTTGTGCTATACATTCATAAAACAAGCTAAATAAACAACTGTGATGAATAAAAACATAAAATACCAACCTTATTGAGTGTGACGTGTTCACATACAATGAGCCTGAGAGATTAGCGCAGCTATATCTGTCCTCCTGAAGCTCTGCAATCCAACTGTGGTATGAGGTTTCACAGAGCTGCTAGAGACAGGAGACTACCTGGAGGGAGGAGATTTCCTCACAATCTGGTGAGGAAGGAGAAATGAAAGTAAAAGAGATGTGCCTGTCAGGCCTATTGTATGTGACGGAGGGTTAACAAAAAAGTGTGAAACAACTGAAAATATGTCTTATATTCTAGGTTCTTCAAAGCAGCCACCTTTTGCTTTGATGACTGCTTTGCACACTCTTGGCCTTCTCTTGATGAGAATGATGAGATTATTAAGCCAATTATGTTATGCATTGTTTAAGGTCTAAGGGCACTCCAGGGTGGGTGGACCTAAGTCCTGCAGAGACTAGGTCTGTTTTTGTCTCAGCCATTTTGGTTTTTTAAATGTTTTTAATTTGTTTTTGCCCTGTTTTTCATTGTCAATTGTAATAAACTATTTTTGAAGGTGATCACCATTGTATACATTCCTCTTTTTTCTTGCTTTGTTGCGTATACTTGATATGTAGAAGTTATTCCCTTCTTTATATATGGATGCCAGGGACTCTATTTGGATGACATAGCTACATTTGATTTTACCACATCTTGCTATATCATATTCTCTATTTAGTGGTTCTACCTATTTGACCCATTGCTTACTTATCAGAGTAAAATACTGCAAGCGCACGTGACGGGAAAGTTCAAAGAGCTCTGGTGCATGCGCACTGCAGTACTTTAGTCAGCCCTCAACCGGGCAGAGTAGTACGTTTGTGCAATAGCGCGATGTCGGGGACCCTGTGTGGATGACGTAGGGATGTATCATCCACATGAAGCACAGAAGGAGGACAGCATCGAAAGTAGGGAGGCACCGGTCCAGGACCAGCGAAGCCCTCGGAGCAGACCGCCCCGCAGATGAGTATAATAAAAGGTGTTTTTCTTTTGTTGGAGTCCGGATCGGGGGCATATACACGGCATATTTGTATGCTGTTTATGAGGGCTGAAAGGTTGTGGCCGTATCTCATATGGGGCAAAGCTGATGACAGGCTCCCTTCAATGCCTATATTTTTCTCTCTTCACTTCACCAACTCATACTACAGTGGTTCCGGAAAGTATTCAGACCCCTTTAAATGTTTCACTCTTTGTTTCCTTGCAGCCATTTGGTAGATTCTAAAAAGTTAATTTTTTTTCTCATTAAAGTACACTCTGCACCCCATCTTGACTGAAAAAAACAGAAATGTAGAAATTTTTGCAAATTTATTAAAAAATAAAAACTGAAATATCACATGGTCATAAGTATTAAGACCCTTTCCTCAGACACTCATATTTAAGTCACATGCTATCCATTTCCTTGTGATCCTCCTTGAGATGGTTCTACTCCTTCATTGGAGCCCAGCTGTTTTTAATTAAACTGATAGGACTTGATTTGGAAAGGCACACACCTGTCTATATAAGACCTCACAGCTCACAGTGCATGTCAGACGAAATGAGAATCATGAGCTCAAAGGAACTGCCCAAGGAGCTCAGAGACAGAATTGTCGCAAGGCACAGATCTGGCCAAGGTTACAAAATAATTTCTGCATTACTCAAGGTTCCTAAGAGCACAGTGGCCTCCATAATTCTTAAATGGAAGAAGTTTAGGACCACCAGAAGTCTTCCTAGACTAGGCCGCCCAGCCAAACTGAGCAATCGTGGGAGAAGAGCCTTGGTGAGAGAGGTAAAGAAGAACCCCAAGAACACTGTGGCTGAGCTTCAGAGATGCAGTAGGGAAATGGGAGAAAGTTCCACAAAGTCAACTATCACTGCAGCCCTCCACCAGTCGGGCATTTATGGCAGAGTGGCCCGACGGAAGCCTCTCCTCAGTGCAAGACTTATGAAAGCCCGCATAGAGTTTTCTCAAAAACACATGAAGGACTCCCAGACTATGAGAAATAAGATTCTCTGGTCTGATGAGACGAAGATAGAACTTTTTGGTGATAATTCTAAGCGGTATGTGTGGAGAAAACCAGGCACTGCTCATCACCTGCCCAATACAATCACAACAGTGAAACATGGTGGTGGCAGCATCATGCTATGGGGTTGTCTTTCAACTGCAGGGACAGGACGACTGCTTGCAATTGAAGGAAACATGAATGTGGCCAAGTACAGAGATATCCTGGATGAAAACCTCTTCCAGAGTGCTCTGGACCTCAGACTTGGCCGAAGGTTCACCTTCCAACAAGACAATGACCCTAAGCATACAGCCAGCAAAGGAGTGGCTTCAGAACAACTCTGTGACCATTCTTGACTGGCCCAGCCAGAACCCTGACCTAAACCCAATTGAGCATCTCTGTAGAGACCTGAAAATGGCTGTCCACCAACATTCACAATCCAACCTGACGGAACTGGAGAAGATCTGCAAGTAAGAATGGCAGAAGATCCCCAAATCCAGGTGTGAAAAATTTGTTGCATCTTTCCCAAGAAGACTCATGGCTGTACTAGCTCAAAAGGGTGCTTCTACTCAATACTGAGCAAAGGGTCTGAATACTTATGACCATGTGATATTTTAGTGTTTCTTTTTTAATAAATTTGCAAAAGTGTCTACATTTCTGTTTTTTTCAGTCAAGATGGGGTGCAGAGTGTACTTTAATGAGAAAAAAAATGAACTTTTTAGAATTTACCAAATGGCTGCAATGAAACAACGAGTGAATAATTTTAAGGGTCTGAATACTTTCCGTATCCACTGTAGAGTGTATATGACTCGCCCCCAGGGCCGTGGGGTACTCGGCAGCCGGGCCTTATGGCTGCTTTTGGGGGAGATCACGGTGGCTGGCCCGGTCCGTGACCCAGGGCAGTCAGTGCAAAAAGGGGATATTTATAGGGGATTTGTCGTGACGCCACCTGTGGTGTCTGGTGAGGATCACTAGCGCTGCGACAGTCCACTGAGGCAGGTGTTAGGGCAGCTTGGGATGGAACGACTCCCCACAGGTGGAGCAGGCCTCAGGGCAGTGTAAACGATGCAGGTTGCGCTTGGCGTTGTGGTGCAGGGGGAGCGATGGTGCAGCAGAAGTAACGGACAGAGACAGGGGATTTGCTTCATTACCTTTACTGGTGCTGTTGTTAGGTACGGTCCAGGGTTCTCCAGGTGAAGGGCGCACTTTTGGACTTCGCCCCAGTGAGCGGGTATAGGGCCTCCTGATCCGTGTCTGTCTCTGTGTTTGTTCCTGGCCAGCCTGCAACTGAGCCTAGACTATGTGTCCTGCTTTTACTTCACCTGTTGCTCAGAAGTAGGACCTCTGGTTGGTAACCACTTTCCATGGACGTCGGGGCCTTCGTGGTTCCTGGTCCTGTAGGTGTCTAGCTTCAGGTTTGCCAGGGACTTGTAGTCCTCCTGGGATTCCGGGTTATCCCTACTGGGTGTAAAGGGTCCCTGTAGGCTCAGACCCGGTGTCCGGTTTGTATAATGGGGTGAGCTTACTTTGCTCCTCTGACTCCACTCTCTTTTCCTCCTCGCCATCGACCACACTCGGGGCCCTCACTACTCGGCAGTTGGCGTGCTGCTTCTTCACCACTCTCTGAGCGTCGGCACGCTCTCTGCTCACTCTGAGCTGACTGACTGACTGAACGAACTCACCTGAGCTACCTGGCTCCACCCTCCCTTTATATATCCCTAACAGGCTACCTCTGCTGGTCTGAGGTGGAAGGTGGAGGTGTATGAATGTAGTGAGGGCCTCTTGTGGAGAAGTCCATCCATGCAACCTTCTGGGATCTGTGGCACCAATGCGCAGCAGGGCGCCACATATACATATCACTATACCATATACCAACATATAATAGATATCTCGCAGTGTGAAGCTGTGCATGTGTATATAATATATAGGGGGGAGTTCACACTACATAACATGTAATGTATACATAGCACTATACTATATACCATCATATAGTAGTATGAAGCTGTGTGAAGCATGATGCTGCAGTTGGTTTCTTATTCGGCAATTTATTTTTTTCTGTTTTCTACAGATTTAAAGCGCACCTGTCAACAGGACTGTCCTCAGTAGGCTGTGTGCCCACGATCCAGAGCCACTGCAGGTTTGACTCTGCGGACTTATGCAGCGTCAAATCCGCAGCGGCCAGATGTTACAGCATAGTGGATGGGATTTCTAGAAATCCCATGTCCACTACGCGTCTGTGGCTCACCCGCAGAAACAGAACGCAGCATGTCAAGTTCACTTGCGAGACCGCTTGCAAGCTTTCCCCATAGACCTAACCTCTATGGGGAAAGTCCGTAAGTTAAAAACAAAAAAAAAAAAAAGTGCCGCTCATTTGCATATCCGCATGTGACTCCTCCGCAGCATCGGGGCCACAGGCTGGGAGGCATCATGGGCACACAGCCTTAACCACATACACTGTTAGGTAGGCGACATTAAACTGATTAAAATGTGTAATCTTTACTTTCAGTTTGGAGAAAATTATATGCTTGCGCTTTGAGGCGGCCTGTGGGGGGCGCTCTATCTGGTGCTCTGCTTACATATTCATCTGTATGCTCTCATTACAGGTCACTGTGCCTTCACTGACCTGCCTCCTATTTTACCTAGCCCCGCACTACTAGATGCGTTATGTAAAATAGGAGGCTCCACAGGCCGCCCCGGAGCACGAACATATTATTATCTCCAAACTGAAAGTAAAGATTACACAAGAACCACAGGACGGATTTCATCAACCAAGGTATCATTTTAATTAGTTTAATGTCACCCACCTAACAGTGTATGTGGTTTATTGAGCACAATCCTGATGACAGGTGCGCTTTGACAAAAAAAAATGCATTAATAAAATACAATGCAGCAAGGTGCCCTGATGTGAATATGATTAAAAGCAGCTGCAAATGTTATAAAAATGGCATAAAAATGGGCATCAAAGTGGGCAATGAAGGACTTTATTGAAAGGGTTAAATTTTTTTGGGCCACTGATCTCACGCCACCATTACATAGTGGTTGCCCGCATCAAATACAATTCCCTCAGACCTGGCCAAAATAAGTTTTGGGCATCAAAACGGACATCAAAGTGGGGATATAACCAATTTTCACATATTTGAATAAGTAACTGGTGTTTTACAAGGGTTAAATGACTTTGGGCCACTGATCTTACACCACCATTGCATACATAGTAATGTACGCATCAAGTTCAGGTCACTCTAGCCTGTTTAAAATGTGCTCTTGGCATGAGAACTGGCATCAAATCAAATGGGGCAAATAGCCACCTTTCACAGATTTGAATAAGTAACTGGTGTTTTTTAAGGGTTAAATGACTTTGGGCCACTGATCTCAGACCAACTTTACATAGAGGCCACGTCCACTGGACAGTCGCGTCACTAGTCACAAGTTGGCAGCGGCGCGTGTGCAGTAGTATCTATCGCCAAGAGATGCTCTCAATCTGGGCAAGCGCCGTCCACCTTGCGCATATTAAAAGCATCGCTTGTTGATAGATGCAACTGTACACACAGGGCGGCCATTTTGCTGGAGACTATTTTTTTTGGCTCCAACAAAAAGGCCGCAGCGCATGCACAGTATTATCTATTACCAAGCGTCAAACAAGGTATCATTTTAATTAGTGTAATGGCGCCCACCTGACAGTGTATTTACTTTACTGAACACAATCCTGCTGACAGGTGCGCTTTAACCACTTCGCGCCAGAGCCTGTTTTTGCCTTCGTGACCGGGCCAATTTTTTCAATTCTGACCACTGTCACTTTATGAGGTAATTACTCTGGAATGCTTCAACGTATTCCCCTGATTCTGAGACTGTTTTTTCATGACATATTGTACTTCATGATAGTGGTAAAATTTCTTCCATATAACTTGCGTTTATTTGTGAAAAAATCGGAAATTTGGCGAAAATTTAGAAAATTTTGCAATTTTCAAACTTTGAATTTTCATGCCCTTAAATCAGAGAGATATGTCACACAAAATAGTTAATAAATATCATTTCCCACATGTCTACTTTACATCAGCACAATTTTGGAACCAAAATTTTTTTTTGTTAGGGAGCTATAAGGGTTAAAAGTTGACCAGCGATTTCTCATTTTTCCAACAAAATTTACAAAAACATTTTTTTAGGGACCACATCATATTTGAAGTCAATTTGAGGGGTCTTTATGACAGAAAATACCCAAAAGTGACACCATTCTAAAAACTGCACCCCTCAAGGTGCTCAAAACCACATTCAAGAACTTTATTAACCCTTCAGGTGCTTCACAGGAATTTTTGGAATGTGGAAAAAAAAAATTAACATTTAACTTTTTTCACAAAAATGTTACTTTAGACCTAATTTTTTTTATTTTCACAGGGGTAACAGGAAAAAATGGACCCCAAATTTTTTTGTGCAATTTCTCTTGAGCGTGCTGATACCCCATATGTGAGGGAAAACCACTGTTTGGGCGCACTGCAGGGTTCGGAAGGGAAGGAGCGCCATTAGACTTTTTGAATGTAAAATTTGTCTGAATAATTAGCAGACGCCATGTTGCGTTTGGAGAGCTCCTGATGTGCCTAAACAGTGGAAACCCCCCACAAGTTACACCATTTTGGAAACTAGACCCCTTAGGGAACTTATCTAGATGTGTGGTGAGCACCTTGAACCCCAAGGTGCTTCACAGAAGTTTATAATATTGAGCTGTAAAAATAAAATTTTCACATTTTTCCCACAAAACCGTTTTTCATCCCTTAATTTTGCATTATCATAAGGGTAATAGGATAAATTGCACCATGAAATTTGTTGTGCAATTTCTCCTGAACACGCTGATACCCCATATGTGGAGGCAAATTACTGTTTGGGCGCATGGCAGGGTTTGAAAGGGAAGGAGCGCCATTTGACTTTTTGAATGTAAAATTTGTTTGAATAATTAGCAGACGCCATGTCGCATTTGGGGAGCCCCTAATGTGACTAAACAGTGGAAACCCCCCACAAGTGCCACCATTTTGGAAACTAGACCCCTTAGGGAACTTATCTAGATGTGTGGTGAGCACCTCGCACCCCCAGCTGCTTCACAGAAGTTTATAATATTGAGCCGTAAAAATGAAATTTTCACATTTTTCCCACAAAACCGTTTTTCATCCCTTAATTTTGCATTATCATAAGGGTAATAGGATAAATTGCACCATGAAATTTGTTGTGCAATTTCTCCTGAACACGCTGATACCCCATATGTGGAGGCAAATTACTGTTTGGGCGCATGGCAGGGTTTGAAAGGGAAGGAGCGCCATTTGACTTTTTGAATGTAAAATTTGTTTGAATAATTAGCAGACGCCATGTCGCATTTGGGGAGCCCCTAATGTGACTAAACAGTGGAAACCCCCCACAAGTGCCACCATTTTGGAAACTAGACCCCTTAGGGAACTTATCTAGATGTGTGGTGAGCACCTCGCACCCCCAGCTGCTTCACAGAAGTTTATAATATTGAGCCGTGAAAATAAAATTTTCACATTTTTCCCACAAAAAATCTTTTTCATTCTCTAATTTTGTATTATCATAAGGGTAACAGGATAAATTGCACCATGAAGTTTGTTGTGCAATTTCTCCTGAACACGCCGATACCCCATATGTGAGGGAAAACCACTGTTTGGGCGCACGGCAGGGTTTGAAAGGGAAGGAGCGCCATTTGACTTTTTGAATGTAAAATTTGTTTGAATAATTAGCGGACGCCATGTCACATTTGTGGAGCCCCTAATGTGTCTAAACAGCGGAAACCCCCCCACAAGTGCCACCATTTTGGAAACTAGACCCCTTAGGGAACTTATCTAGATGTGTGGTGAGCACCTTTCACCCCCAGCTGCTTCACAGAAGTTTATAATATTGAGCCGTGAAAATAAAATTTTCACATTTTTCCCATAAAAAATGTTTTTCATCCCCTAATTTTGCATTATCATAAGGATAACCGGAGAAATTGCACCATGAAATTTGTTGTACAATTTCTCCTGAGTACGCCGATACCCCATATGTGGGGGAAAACCACTGCTTTGGTGTACGGCAGGGTTCGGAAGAGAAAGGAGCGCTATGTTGGCTGGGATAGGCAGCAGACACCATGTCACATTTGAAGAGTCGCTGACATGCCAAAACAGCAGAAACCTCCACAAATGACCCCATTTTGTAAACTACACCTCTCAAGGAATTCATCTAGGGAAGTAGTGAGTATTTTTTAATTTTTAAATTTATACCATTGGGCAGTGAAAAAATCATAATTATATTTTTACCACAAAAAAATGTTTTACCCTCAGATTTTACATTTTCACACAGGGCAATGGGTAAAAATGGTGCCGAAATGTGTCACACAATTTCTTCTAAAAGTGTCAATACCCCATATGTGGCTGTATCGTACCGCTTAGCCATACGGTGAGATCTGGGGGGGACGGAGTGCTATTTGACAATTGGAGAACAAATTATTGTAGAATAGGCATTTGGATTTGGGAGCACAAAATTTTCTGAATTTCTTTTGGGGGGCAAGGGTCATTTTGCTTTTCCAGAGCCTTTCTGCTACCAGTAACTTGGAAGTCCCTTATATTTTTAACAGATGACGGACCTGAGTGGGGACTAGCTTTTTTTGAGGACTGAGTTGAAGCTTTTATTGGGAACATTTTACGTAACATTTATCCGGCGCTCTAGGCTGAGCACTTACATCGGGGTTTCCATCTAAATTTCCAAGTGATGTAATTCAGATGAAACCCCTGCAGGATCCATTCACTGTAATGAGGCAGCAGAGTTACTCTGGACACCGTCTGGCCTCTGTGTAGAGGTGTCCTTTTTTTCAGAAGTGCACAAAACTGTGGCCAACCGCACTTTTATGCACGCCTAAAACAAATGACACCGTGGGATCCCAGGCTAGACGGCGTCCACAGTGGCCTATATCTGTCTCATTACAGGGAATCTTCCGTCATGGGTTCCGGCTGAATCATGTATTTCAGAGATTTACACGGAAACTCTGGTGTAAGTGCTCAGCGCAGAGCACAGGATAAATGTGGGCAGAGCCTTACTGGGATCTTTGGGGACATAATAAACAAATCAGTAGCAGGTGAAGAATTGGTTTTATTTATTTTTTACGCCGTTCCTAGTGTGATATAACTGATTAGATTACTTTATTCTTCGGGTCGGTGTGATTACAGAGATACCAGATTGATATCGGGTTTTTATGACTGACAGCTGTCACACACTAAAAGACGCTTTTTTTGCATCACCATATTTTGAGAGCTATAATGTTTCCATATTTCGGCCGACAGAGTCATGTGATGGCTTGTTTTTTGCGGGACGAGTTGACATTTTTATTGGTACCATTTTTGGGGACGTGACATTTTTTGATCGCTTTCTATTCCGTTTTTTGGGAGGTAAAATTAACAAAAACAAACAATTCAGGAATTGTTTTTTGAGGTTTTTTTTTATGCCGTTCTGCGTGTGGTAAAAGTGATCAGGCAGCGTTATTCTTCGGGTCAGTACGTTTACAGCGATACTACACTTACTGTATTTTTTTTATGTTTTGGCGCTTTTACACAATAAAACTATTTTATAGAAAAAAATATTTTTTTTGCATTGCTTTATTCTGAGCGCTATAACTTTTTTATTTTTCGGCTGATGGAGCTGTATGGCGGCTTTTTTTTTGCGTAACAAGATGACGTTTTCAGTGGTACCATTTTTATTTCTATTTTGTTTTTTGATCGCATTTTTTTCCACTTTTTGTTTGGCAATATGATGAAAAAGCATATTTTTTTGCTCCGTTTTTTATTTATTTTTATTACGGTGTGCACAGAAGGAGTTAATTAGTGTGACAGTTTTATAGCTCGGGTTGTTTCGGACGCGGCGATACCAAATATGTGTACTTTTTTTGGTTTTGTAAAAATATACGGATTTATTGGTTTAATATTTTATTTATTTATTTTTATTTATTTTGTGATTTTTTTATTAATAGTTTAAAAACTTTTTTTTTACTTTTTTTCACATTTTTTCTTAGTCCATGTATGGGACATTAATTTTTATTTTTCTGATCTCTGATCTCATGTAATGTAATAGACATATATTACATTACATGAGATCTTCCCTGACTGTTTCAGTCAGAGTCTCCTGTCTGGCTACAGCTGCAGCTGAGCCAGACAGGACACCATATATGGCAGAGCTGGAGGCGGTCATGTGACCTCCAGCTGCCATAGCAACCCCAGGTCCTGGAAGGACTCTGAGGTCTTCGGAGAGGTAAGTTGACGACCCCCTCTCCTCCTGCTGTCTCCTATATGCCGCGATCACTATAGATCACAGCATATAGAAGACAGCTAAGGGTTAACATCACTGGGACCTGATCTAATCAGGTCCCGATGATGTTCCCTGTCAGAGCTAACGCTCTGCACCGGAATCGCAGCGCTTGCAGGACCCTGGGGGTCCTGAGCGCTGCGAGACCACCCACCGTTTTTAAACGTCGGCGCTGCACAGAGCCCGGCAAGCGCCGACGTTTATCTACAGTGGGCGGTCGGGAACCGGTTAAATTCAGAAAAGATCAGAGACCCAAGCACGATCCTGAAGTATGTTTCTTATTCAGCAATTTATTTTTTCAGCTTGTTTTTACAGGTTTTACGACAAAGAAAATTACATTTCTAAAATACAATCCAGTGCGCTGCCCTTATGTGAATACGCTTAAAGGATCCTGTCAGGTTCCCCATGCAGTCCAACCCAGCAGCATTCACCTATGTATCAGCAACTTCTGTGCTTAACTAGCCCCGTATAACGTTACTGAGTAAAAACAAGCTTTAAAAAACATTCACATAGTCCCCATTTCCTATGCTAATGAGGGATTTGGCTAGTCGAAGGGGCGTTAGTTCCCCAGACTAGTCAGCTCTCTTTCCATGTTGTCACGCCCCTGTTGGCATGATTACATAATCTGCACGAACAGCGTCATCGACGCTCATGCAAATCATGCACATGCACCGCTCATTCCAGCACCGTCACTTCTTCTCTGAGGCCATGTGTGCGCTTCCCGGCTACAGAGGCGCACTACGCATGTTCATAATCCATCTTCTAAACTTCCAGAAGTAAACCTGGCTTCAGAGACGCAGTGACGCTGCTGGATTGAGCAGCGCATGTTCAAGATTTGCAGGAGTGGCAATGATGTCGCTCGTGCAAATTATGTTATCACGCCAACATAGCCTGTGTGGGCTTACTTATTTGTCTGCACATTTGTGCACTTTATACCATTATAATACAGGAAGGTTTCTTAAGTAGTGGGTTCCTCATGTAGTGGACCTTTCCACTATTTTTAATGGTGTTTTAATATTTTTTTGGTATGTCCATTATTTGTATATGTGTCAGGAGATATTAAAAATAAATTGATGTAATTTATATCCAAATAATTTTTTTGATTATTTATTTTTTTCTGGTGATCACTGCCTAGGGGCATGTCCTCTTTCTCTTCTTGAAATTTGTATTGTTAACTTATGACATGTTGCAGGTAGATCCCGGTTATTGGATGGTGCCCTCCTAAAATGGTAGTTGTATAGTTATATTTTGGAAGTGGTCCTTCCTTGGACCATTTACCTTCTAATTTTCTGGAGTGTTGGCACATTTGGCCCCGTGAAATATGGATATTTCAGCTAGGGAGACAGCCTGGAGTAATCGGGCACTGGGTGTTTTTGAAACGGAATCGCGACAGGGAACCGAGGGTGCTGCCAGTGATTCGGATTTCCAATCACTAACCAAAGATTTAACCAATTTACATAAATCTTTGACTAAAGTTTGGTGGAATGTGAGAAGTTTAGAGGAGTATAAGAGACTGGGTCTGGTGCCCTGGGGCCTCCGTGTACAGATCTTCCCAGCATGGGAAGCGGATGATGTCTTTCAAAAGACCTGGGAAATAGGTCTCCTCAAATGCTCCACCATTTTAATGGACATGTTGATTGAGCACGGTCAGGTGCTACTCAATAAGCTTAAAGAGGACATCAGGGGGCGAGAAAATAAATTGAAGGATTTTGATAATGACACCCTTGTTGCACCTTTCAAGGAACACCTCAAGGTGTCCATTGACCAATTTGAAAAAGATATTATAAATGGAAAGAAACAGTAGTTCCACAGAGACAAAATGAACTTTGACAATGGAAGGACCTTCAAGTGGGGCCATAGGGGAAATAGACGTCGGGGTACAGTGGAGGCCAGACCTCAGGTGGATGTAAATACACGATTTGAACAAGAAGAAGAACAAGGAGAACAAGAAGCTACTCCTGCGACAAAAGGGAAGAGGAACAGGGGTTACAGAGCCTGGTCCCCGTCATACTAACGGGAAACCCGCAACAGAAGACGCTAGACTTAAATACAAATGGTCATCCCAAAAACAATGAAGGTAATTTACAAATTATTAATTTATCAACTTATACACTTACCGAGGTTGAGAGGTCTGTTTTAACAAGGGGTTAGTCTTTCTCACCCATGAATACCCTAAATAAGTTTGAACTGGTTAAGGATGTGCATTTATTTTGTCGACAACTGACTTTCAAACTCTTGTACCATCAGCCTTCACTCATTGATGATCTACCATCTGATGAAAAATGGACATTTCAAGATCTCTTAGACTTACTGCAGGAAAACGAAGAACCTCGATCACGCAACAGATTCACAGGTAGAATTCCCTCACAGGCCACACCATCTTTCTCCATGTTTCCAGTGGTACAAATCTTTTTTGACAATATGTGCAGGGACATCCAAACTTTAAAAATTGACCCACATAGAAATAACAATTTAAGCAGGGTAGAGAGACAGGCACTCACTAAATTGACAACAAATCAAGAGTTCATCATCCGGGAAGCGGATAAGGGTGGCAATATTGTGTTATGGCCCAATGCATTATATATTAAAGAAGCCAGTCGGCAACTATCTAACACCACCTGCTATCACATGTTACCGTGAGACCCAACCATGTTTTTTAAGGATAAATTAGACACCTTGATTGGGAAAGCTGGACACAACAACATCCTTAACAAAAAAGAGATGGATTTCCTTACCACCCCCCACCCAATAGTGCCGACTTTCTATCTGTTACCCAAAGTGCATAAATCCTTGATTGAGCTGCCCGGTAGACCAATTGTGTCAGGCATTGGCGGCCTTTTCGAATGCCCGTGTATATATTTAAACCATTTCTTACAACCACTGGCCTTATCTCTGAAGTCCTATGTCAGGGACTCCTCCCACCTCATCCAACATCTCAATGGACTGGTCATCCCCGACAACACCATCTTGGTTTTATTGGATGTAGAGTTCCTCTACACAAGTATTGCACATGACTTGGGTATGAGAGCAGTTATGTACTTTTTGGACCATCGTTCCACGGGGGGACCGAAAACACGACTCATTTATTTTGGATTTGCTGTATTTCATTTTTGACAAAAATTATTTTGTCTTCGATAGAAAATTCTATCGACAGATTGCAGGCACCGCTATGGGCCCGAGGTGTGCGCCCTCATATGCAAATTTGTACTTAGGGTGGTGGGAGGAAACGGTAGTGTATGGACATGAGGCCTTCCAAAACAAGGTTTTCACATGGCTAAGATACATTGACAATGTGTTTCTGTTATGGTCGGGCACCCGAACTGAATGTGAGGCTTTTATTAATGATTTAAACAACAATGCATTCAACATTAGACTTACGTCGAATCTCTCCAGTGTGGAGATAGACTATTTGGATCTAAAGTTAATAAAGACGGGTAACCAAATTTGTACTACTCTTTTCAGAAAAACCACTGCCACAAATAATTTATTGCATTATACAAGTTTCCTCTCATTGCATTTACGGAACGGGATCACGAAGGGACAATTTCTCCGAGCATGGAGGAACTGCACCACGGTTGAGGAGTTCCAGCTACAATCCAAGGATCTCTCGCGACGATTTCAAAAGAGGGGCTACCCATGACGTGTCATTTCTGGCGCATTCCAGAATGCAAGAGGTAGGAATCGCGATGATTTATTACGGACACAAGAGGTTAGATCTTCTAGGCCCTTGAGTTTGATCACCACATTTAATAACCAGTGGTTTGATATTCGGAATATCCTCACAAATAATTGGGGAATTCTTCTTAGTGAGCCGAAATTGATCAAACATATCTCAATGACCCCCAATATAGTAGCTCGCAGAGCAAGGAACCTAAAGGACAAACTGTGTCGGAGCCATTACACGCGACCTTCTACCAGACTTGATAGAGGGGGGGGGGGATTTCTGGTACCTACCCTTATGGTGGCTGTAACATGTGCCAATATGCAGTGGCACAGGATGGTATAACACTTTCCATTTTTCCTTACCAGATCCAACCAAAGGCTTACTTTAATTGTAGATCACGAAACCCGGTCTACGCCCTGATTTGCGGTTGCTCAAAGATATATGTCGGACAGACATCACAAGAACTCAGGAAAAGGATTCAACATCACATCTCAAACATTTCTACGGCTAGGAGGACCCGTGACAAGGACAAAACAATAACGTCCATGGAGGCACACTTCTTGGACGTTCATAATGGCTGCTTGGCCGGATTACAGGTAATTGGATTAGAACAGATAAGAACGAACATAAGGGGAGGAGACCGCACAAATGCCCTTTTGAGGTGTGAATCTAAATGGATCTTCAATCTGCAAAGTTTGGCTCCTGAGGTTTTAAATGGCGAACTCCTATTCACAGGTTTCTATAAACAGCTGTGAGATGATTTGGTACACACCCTCATCCCTTTTGTATCCTCTCTCCCTTAAGGTTTACGTTTCGAGCAGTATGGGTTGGTGCCCATTGGGTCAAAACCAACATTCACCTTGTGGCATATATTGGATGAACAGAAAAGTGGACCTGTGATGGATGAAGGGAGGAAGTTTACTGATTGTGTGACATACAGCTATGGTGTGACCAAAAGGAGAGAAAAGAAGGGATAAGGAGTGCTCATTTAATCAGCACTACATTGGACTGTGGACCAAAAGTTTGGAAAAATTGAACCAAAAATGGTCGCCACTTCACAGGATTCATCCGGAATTTAAGACAAATTGGAATGAGAAAGACCAATAGGACAAATACGATGGTCTTGCAGACTTTATAGAAAATTAATTGGGTGATCATTCCGTATTTTCACATTTTTTATTCATTTAGTGGGAAACCTGTCTCATCTCTGCTGCTGCCTCCGGCTTGTGCCTCTGTTTTCTGGATATGTCTGTGGTGGCCAATAGCGATGACATTGCTTGGAGCGTATACATAGCGGTCAAGCATAACGTTGCCTTATATCATCATCTGTTAAGTCTCCTTTGTGAGATGACCCAGGTGTTCACCCCGCCATGTCACATGCAGGTCAGTGCATTGCATTGACGATTAATAAAAATTGGTATATTTATCTCCAGTGAACATATGTTTATTGAATATGCCTTGTGGCTGGGTTACGGCGTGGTGGTGGGGGGGTTGTAATTTCCTACACAATACATGATACCTATATCCTTCAGCTTCATGGATCTGCTGGGGAATCAGGGAGATTCCTAGAAGCTTCCGGAATATATAACAGCTATACAGAGTTTTGATATCGGAGGGGTTTGGACGCACATGTCCACAATCTTGTGAACAATAAGCACCCTTTTTGTATTCCATTGCATCAATGGATTCCTCTAGAGATATTACTAATGTGGTCCCAAAAATCCCCCTCTCCATAATCTTCGACTAGGTAAAGGGATATGGGTCATCTCGTTAGATCCCTGGGATATGCCTGTGGTGATAAACAATGATGACAATGCCGAGAGCGGCTGTATCGGCCCGACAGAATTATGACATCTAATTATCCTTGTGAAGTGTTTTGGGCACCCATGCCACTATATCTTGTGGGCCTGTAGATTTCATTGAGGATCGGTCAACTGAATGTATCCCTCCATAATTTTCATGTGCTGGTGATATGGGCCTTTATTATTATTTTGGGCATGTGATTGATGTATTGTGTACACAGAGTCTATGATGGGGTAGATGTATGTATACTTCTATTTCGCAGCATATACGCTTGAAAAACGCTACGTGGGCACATAGCCTTAGGGGTTCTGGCCATCTCTGGATCTTCTGGCAGCAGAGGAAGATGATGTCTGTAAAAACGCTAAAAGAAGCACACACAAATCACAAAAAGCCGTTTTGCCACTAAACACGCAGCATTTGCGTTGAAACAAAAATAAACAAAAAATCGTACACATAATTGGAATTGTCGCATCTGAAACGACCAGATCTATAAAATTGTCACATTATTTAATCCGTATGGTGAACACAGTAAAAACAAATAACACCAAAAATGTCGCTTTTTCATCATACTGACACACAAAAAATGGAATAAAAAGTTATAAAAAATACATATGTGGCACCCCAGGGGGTCTGGTTGCCACAGTGGTAGTAATACCATGTCTAGGAGCAAAACAGGAGTTTCCTGGTCAGGGAACACACTACATGCAACACCTCCTGCTCCAGACCAGAAAAGGGGAGGATCCTGCCCTATATAACTGGATCTGGAGGCGGAGTTAGTCAGTTGAGTCTGAGACAGGGCTGTAGTCGAGTTGAGGACACTAAGGAGCAAGGAGCTGAGGACTGGAGCTTGCAGAGCTCGTCCTAGCCGGAGTAGATACAGAGAACCGGACACCGGAGTCCGAGGCTGTGGGACCCTTCAAGCCCAGCAGCAGATACCGCAAGGCAGGAGATTGCAGGTCTCCTGGCCTACAGAAGCCCGGAGGCTCAGTCACACGAAAGGACCAGTACCGCCACAGAGGAGCGAGGAATACACGGGATCCGAGTCGCCAGCCATACGGGTGAGCAGCACGTCACACTCAGGGACGTGGGCTACAACACGACTATAAGCGGGATAGCCAGAAGAGTACAGTCAGTACGGCAGGCCTACAACTCCATCTGGCCAGGGGAATTCTAGGATTGCTCCCAGACTGACCAGGCCCTCATCCCTAGCAAGTACTCCCATTGAGGCCTATATAATTACCACCAGAAAGACCCCAGGATCGCACTGCAAAGACTCTGTGTTGTTATTACTGATCCAGGTACTATCACCACCATCATCCACTCATGCTGCCCTGAAGCTACACTCTACCTGTGGGGAGTTACATCACCCTGCTGGGCACACCACCAGCTTCAGAGGACTGCCCCGCAGTGGCGGTTCCTAATAACCGCATTGCACAGGTGGCGTAGTCGAACTATACACTTAGACTACCCTGGTTTGACCGCCCTGGGTCATGAACCGGGTCGCCGGCCACGGTGACTACAACCCCCAGTGTCTACAAGGCCCGGCTCCGGGTGCCCCCACGGCCCAGGGGGCGCGTCACATATATAAAGAAAAATGGTATAAAAGAAAACTCAAAATTGTCCCGCAAAAAGCAAGCCCTAATATAACTTACTCTAGAAAAAAATAAAACTTATAGCTCTCATAATATGGCGGTGCAAAAACAAATGCATTTTTGTAAAATATTGTTTTTAGTGTATAAAAGTAGCAAAGCATAAAAACTATATAACATCAACCACGCAAAAATAAATTAAAATTGCTGTTTTTTTCTTCATTCTGCATCTAAAGAATTTGAATAAAAAGTGATCAAAAAAATGTTATGTGCCCAAAATGAGGCTTCGCGCAAAAAATAAGCCCTCATGCAGCTCTGTTCACCAAACAATAAAAAAATACAGCTCTCAGAATTTGGTGATGAAAAAAATATTTTTTATAAAAAAGCATTTTACCCTGTGATGGCAGCAAAACATAAAAAATATATATAACGCTGGTTTTGCTGTAATTGTACCGACCCAAGAATAAATCCACCTTATCTTTTATACCGCACTAGGAACCGAGCAAAAATAAGGACTATTGTACTGCTATTTTTTTGTTCATTCTACCTACCAAAAATCAGAATATAACTCGGGTCACATTTATCCTGCACTCTCCATTGACCGCTTACATTGGGGTTTCCGTTTAACCCGTTAACCCCCAAAAGCCTGTTTTCACCTTCCTGACCAGGCCAAATTTTACAATTCTGACCAGCGTCCGTTTATCTGGTAATAACTCTGGAACGCTTCAACGGGATCCCGGTGATTCTGAAATTTTATTTTGCTAACTTATTGTACTTCATGCCAGTGGTAAAATTTGTTCAATATGACTTGCGTTTATTTGTGAAAAAATCAGAAATTTTGCAATTGCAAACTTTTCATTTTTATGCCCTTATTACAGAGAGTTATGTCACACAAAATAGTTAATAAATAACATTTCCCACATGTCTACTTTACATCAGCACAATTTTTTGAAACTTTTTTTTTGAAACAAAATTTACAAAACCACTTTTTAGGGACCACATCACACTTGAAGTGACTTTGGGGGGCCTATATGACAGAAAATACCCAAAAGTGACACCATTCTAAAAACTGAACCCCTCAGGGTACGTGCCCACGATCCGTAATAGCAGTGCTGCGTCCAAAACGCTTTGTTCCATATTGGAAGCACAGTGGTGGGATTTATAGAAATCCCATGCCCACTGTGCTTCTATTTGATGCCGCGTAAACTCACCCGTGGCGCCGTTTTACGAGCCGCAGCATGTCAGCGTTTCTGCAACAGAAATTTCCCCAATAGAATGTATTGGATGCGGTAAAACCGCATGTGTTTAATGAACACCTGCGTGATCTGTCCCAGCTTTTTGGATGCACCGAAAATACGTTGCGCCAAAAGCACTACTATAGCCTGATCGTGGGCACATAGCCTGAAAGTCCTCAAAACCACATTCAAGAAGTTTATTAACCATTCAGTTGCTTCACAGGAATTAAAGCAACGTGGAAGAAAAAAATTAACACTTTACTTTTTTTCACAAAAATGTTACTTGAGCCCCACATTTTATATTTTCACAATGGTAACAGGATAAAATGTACCCCAAAATTTGTTGTGCAATTTTTCCAGAGTACTCCGATACCCATGGCTGGCTCCAGTTTTTCGTGGGCCCTGGGTGAAAGAGTCTCATGGGCCCCTTTTACACATACCATGGTACATGATGCAGAGATACAGCAGAGAAATATACTGTAGGTATAGTACAATGCCAAAGATTTCACTTATTTCTTACATTACATGAGTGAGATCTATTGTAAATAGCTCAGAAACTGGTGAATTCCCGCAGCGCACAGTGCGTGACCTGGGGGGATTCTAAAGTCTTCATTTTAGACCAGACAGTATAGTCCTCCATACAGTATTATGGGCACCACATATCCCTCCATACAGTATTATGGGCACCACATAATCCTCAATACAGTATTATGGGTACCACATATTCCTCCATACAGTATTACGGGCACCACATAGTCCTCAAACAGTATTATGGGCACCACATATTCCTCCATACAGTATTATGGGCACCACATAGTCACCCATACAGTATTATGGGCACCACATATTCCTCCATACAGTATTATGGGCACCACATAGTCCTCATACAGTATTATGGGCACCACATATTCCTCCATACAGTATTATGGGCACCACATATTCCTCCATACAGTATTATGGGCACCACATAGTCCTCATACAGTATTATGGGCCCTATATATTGCTTCATGCAGAATAGTGGACCCCATATAATGCTCCATACAGAATAATGGACCCCATATAATGCTCCATACAGAATAATGGGCACCATATAGTGCTCCATGCAGAATAATGGGCCCTATATAATGCTCCATACAGAATAAGGGCGTCCATATAATGCCTCATACAGTATAACGAGCCCGATATATTGCTCCATACAGTATAATGGGCCCCATATAATGCTCCATACAGTATGGGCCCCATATAATGCTCCATACAGTATAATGGACCCCATATAATGCTCCATACAGAAAAATGGGCACCATATAGTGCTCCATGCAGAATAATGAGCCCCATATATTGCTCCATATAGTATAATGGGCCCCATATAATACTGCATACAGTATAATGGCCCTATATAATGCTCCATACAGAATAATGGGCCCCATATAATACTGCAGTATGGGCCCCATATAGTGCTCCATGGAGAATGGGGCTCATATAATGCTCCATAGAGAATGGGCCCCATCAGTGGCGTACCTACTGGGGGGTAAAGGGGGCGTCACGTTGAGGGGCCCACCCTGTTAAGCAGAAGGCGAACGCGGCTCTCTGAGGTGACGCTGCTGTTCTCTTTCTGAGCTGAGACTCTGCAGGCTGCACAGCACAGCAGCCAAATGCAGAGTCTCAGTGCAGTGCACGGTGAGGGCTGAAGTGCTGCTAACCTGATCTTCTACAGGCTGGCAGCGCTGCGGTTAACCCAACACCATCAGTGCTCTGATTGGTCCACGCTGGACCCTGGGTCCTAGTGAGCTGCTGCCGTTAGGTTGTGCAACTTGTGCCAAGACAGGGCCTGGCCCGGACCAGTCACCATCACCTTCATATGGAAGTGCTGCTGGAACTAGTTTTTTTAGTTTTAAAATAAATGACAGCATATGATGTTACTGTGGGAGATAGTGGGGTGAATGTGAGGGGAAGAGGGGGAGCTGAATTGGGGTAGTGGGGGTGGGGGGTGGCGCTGGTGTTCTGAGACTATGTGCAATCTCATGTTATAGCTGCTGTTTGCAGAGGGTGGAGATAGGGAGGTAGGGGACTTAGGGCTCTGTCACATGTCAGGATCTCCGGTACGAGTGGTGACAGTTTCCACACGTACCGGAGACACTGACACACGCAGACCCATTCAAATCTATGGGTCTGAGCAAATGTCAGTGTGTTTTCACCGACCGTGTGTCCGTGTGCTCCACACACTGACATGTCCGTGTTTTTGCAGATGCACGGTCCGCAAAACGTACCACACGGATTTTATTATATTATTCTTATTTTTACACAGGGACACTGCAGGAGCAGACACTACTACTACCCTCATCATTGTCACTGTTGGTGATGATCGCAGCGATGGCAGGGAACCATGATGAGGGCAGCGTTCGGCAGCGCAACCTGTACACTGATTCCCAGGCGCCCGTACGTGCAATCCTGATGCGGCACGCGGGCCGCACACGGATGCACCATGTATAACACACACCGGCATGCGAGAAACTGATATCTCCATTACCATTTTTTCCGGTATCGGAAATATACGGACGTGTGAAACTGGCCTTATTATACAGTATTTACAGTTTAGGTCTTATTATAAGCCCCTGCCTGATAGTATAACAATCCCCCATACAGTAACCTGTTATGATCTGCTACAGGGACTAAGGAAAGACAGGAGATCTGTCCCTACAATAGAACTAAACTAGATCCCTACGATGTAACGGGGAACCTGATCCTGCGATCAGACCCGCTAAAGTCCTCGGCTAGTCTGTACGAAGACCTATAGATGTGAGGGAGGGATCCCTACAAGAACTAGGGACTGGGATAAGTTTGGACACCTCCTAGCAGAAATAGTAGCAGTCAAAGACAAACACACAACAAAAAGCATAGAGGTCAGAAGACCTAGCAAAACTAACAGAGAACGGCAACAGAGCACCAAGCTAGCTCAAGAGTAGTAAATACAATGAAGTCCAGCAAGGCCAGGAGGGCGGAGCCGGATTAAATAGGCAAAAATGGTCATGTGACCAGCAAACTAAAAAAAACCTAACAGGAGAGTTCTAACAGTACCCCCTCTTCTAAGAGGATCCTCCGGATCCCCTAGGCCCAGGCTTACCAGGAAACCTCCTGTGAAAAGCTCTGACAAGTCTGGAAGCAGAAACATCATCCGCCCTCACCCATGAGTTATCCTCAGGTACGAAACCCTTCCAAGCGATGAGATACTGCAAACTCCCTCTACACCGTCTAGAATTTAGGATGCGGGAAATTTCATATTCCCCGTCCTCCACCACCGGAGGAACAGTGGCAGAGGCGTCACCATCCGACACATCAGCTTTTTTCAACAGAGAAACATAAAACACCGGGTTAATCTTCCAGGACGTAGGAACCTCCAACCTAACAGCAGATTGGTTAACTATCTGAAGCACCTTAAAGGGCCCTACGAACTTGGGACCCAATTTTTTAGAAGGAATCCTCAATCGCAGATTCTTAGAGGACAACCAAACCATGTCACCAACAGCAAACAAAACCTCTTGCCGTTTCCTATCAAAGTACCTCTTAGATTTTTTGTTAGCCTCCTGAAAATTACCACGCACATCCGTCCAAACTCTCTCCAAATCACCGGAAAAACTCTCCTCCTCAGGCACAGCCGAAACCAATTTGGAGAATGACCCAAAAGACGGATGTCTCCCAGAACAACAAAAAAAAAGGCGAACACCCAGCAGAAGAGGATGTATGGTTGTTAAGAGCAAATTCAGCAAGTGGCAGAAACTCAGACCACCCCTCTTGATTGTCTGCCACAAAACAACGCAAGAACTGCTCAACATCCTGGTTCTTCCTTTCTGTCTGGCCATTAGACTCAGGATGATATCCGGATGAAAACGACAAATGAACTCCCAACCTGTCACAAAAGGCACGCCAAAAACGAGCCACGAACTGAGGTCCCCTATCAGAAACAATGTCAGTAGGAACACCATGTAGTCTGACAATTTCCTTGACAAAGGCCTTAGCGAGTGTCTTAGCGCAAGGCAGTTTGATGAAGGGAACCAAGTGACACATCTTGCTAAAACGGTCCACGACCACCCAGATGACCGTGAAACCTTCAGAGGGGGGAAGGTCAGTAATAAAGTCCATAGCCAGATGTGTCCAAGGTGCACTAGGAACCTCCAGAGGGCAAAGCAACCCCGCAGCAGGAGCATGCGAAGACTTGGATCTAGCACACACAGTACATTGGCGCACCCACTTAATGACTTCCTTCTGCCATCCAGGCCACCAAAAACTGCGACCCACAAGTCTCTTGGTCTCAGAAATTCCTGGATGACCTGCCAACCGAGACTCATGACACTCAACAAACAAATCTCTCCTAAACGTCCTAGGCACAAACAACCTCCCATGGGGAGTGTTAGATGGGGCATTCTCCTGAGCTTTAAGAATCTCATCCTCCAAAACGGAGTCCAAAGCAGCAATCACAACACCTTCTTGTAAAATGCTCTCCTCTTCCTCCTCAACACCGGCCATGGGAGAAAAGCTGCGAGACAAAGCATCCGCTTTAACATTCTTGGTACCCGGGATGTAAGTAACGGAAAAATTAAACCGCGAGAAAAAAAGTGCCCACCTAGCCTGACGGGCATTCAAGCGCTTGGCAGCATCAAGATAGATCAGATTTTTATGATCAGTGAAAACCTGAATGGGAAATTCAGCACCTTCCAAGAGGTGACGCCAGTGTTCAAATGCGAGTTTAATCGCCAGCAATTCCCGATTACCAATATCGTAATTAAGTTCAGTCTCAGAAAATTTTTTTGAAAAAAAGGCACAGGGATGTACTCCATCCTTGTTTTCCTGAGACAACACCGCACCAATCCCCACCGAAGAAGCATCAACCTCAACCAAAAACGGCTTAGTCACATCAGGCTGCATAAGGATGGGAGCAGAGGTGAACCTCTCCTTTAGAAACACAAAAGCTTCAATGGCCTCAGAAGTCCACTGAACCGCATTAGCACCTTTCCTGGTGAGATCGGTCAGCGGTTTGACAATAATAGAAATTTTTTTTTATGAATTTTCTGTAATAATTGGCGAAACCCAAAAACCTCTGTATCGATTTCAAACCAATAGGCCTAGGCCATTCCTGCACAGCTTGAACTTTAACCGGGTCCATCTCAAAACCTTCACTGGAGATAATGTAGCCCAAAAAACTAATTCTCTGTACAGCGAACTCACATTTCTCCAGCTTAGCAAAAAGCGAATTGTCCATTAATAACTGTAATACCTCACGTACGCTCCGCCAATGAGACTCCAGATCAGGCGAATAAATCAGAATGTCATCCAAATACACAACCACATTTTTGCCGATTAAAGGTCTAAGGATGTCATTAATAAGATTCTGAAAAAATGCTGGAGCATTGGTAAGACCAAAAGGCATCACCAGATTCTCAAAATGACCCACAGGAGTGTTAAAAGCAGTCTTCCATTCATCACCCTCCTTCATGCGCAACAAATTGTATGCCCCCCGGAGATCAATTTTAGAGAACCACTTGGCCCCCACTAACTGGTTAAATAAATCAGGAATCAATGGCAGTGGGTAAGGATTGCGTACAGTAATTTTATTAATCTCACGAAAGTCCAGACAAGGACGTAAACCGCCATCTTTTTTTTTTACAAAAAAAAATCCAACAGCCACAGGAGACTTGGAAGGCCTAATGTGACCGGCGGCCAAGCTTGTTTGTATGTATTCCTCCAAAGCCTTTCTCTCAGGAATAGTAAGATTAAATAAACGACTTTTAGGAAGAGTCGCTCCAGGGACAAATTCAATGGTACAATCATAGTCTCTATGGGGAGGCAAAATTTGTGACTCCTCCTCAGAAAAAACTCTCCAAAAATCCTGAATAGGTACAGGTAATTCCCCTTTTTCCACCGCAGCAATACGTCCGTTACAACACTTGTATTGAGCGAGACCGGAAGCAGTCTAGTCGGAATGTGGCCAGGTGTATGCAAATCGCATACTTGAGGTCACATGACAACCCGCTCCCCGAACTAGAGAGCCTAGACAGTGTGCTGTGCATGCAATGTGAGGATTCACAAGTCTGCGGTCACATAGTCACAGCAGACTTGTAGCTTCAGACTAGACAATCCCTTTAATAATAATTTCATAATAAGCAGCTTATTATTTGTATAAAGTTATTAAAGGGGTTGTGCGGGCTTGGGATAAAAATCTGCAGTCACTCTATGTGACTGCAGACGGGCAAATCATGACAGGGTGCGGTGCACCTGCTGTCATGAGCCCCCAATTTCAACAGTGGGTTCGGGCAGTCATGTGACCACATGTATGCTATTTGCATATGTTGACTAAGTTCTCTCAATACAAGAGAAATGAGACAAGCTGTGAGAGTCTAGACACTGCTCCTAGCAATAAGAACCAGGTGTCAACTGTTATGTCAGATGAACACCTGGTGGCAATTGCACACACACAACTCCTGTGTGTGCAGAATCTTCAGGACATAGTGTTAGGTGTTAGTCTGGTGCTGGATTTGAAATGGGTCCAAGACCTTCTGTGGTCTCCCATATCAGTCCAGCCAGGGATAATTCTACTAAGCATCACCATCAGCCCCAACGCCTAGCTGGTCCACGAGCACTGTTTGTCTCCCAGGCAGTTGTGCCTAGCAATGTTAAGCCTAGGTTGCAGAGGGAGACAGGGCTTGTGGAATCTAAGTCCAGGATTTGCCGCACTGAGCATGTCCGTGACCTGGCGGATCATGATTGGTGGGTTGGCACCCACCTGACCCGGTGACCTGGCACCGCCTGATTGGTCCACGGGTAACGTCACCAATGGCGCGTCGGTGGGCAGGGCTTAGTCTTTAAAAGGCCCACCCACCAAGATGGCGACGCGCTCAGATCATTTGAGCTGGCTGTTTGTGGTGTGCACGCTTGCTCTTGGGCTCCTCGTAGAGCCATAGCTTTAGTTAGGCAGGTTAGAAAAAGTAGGCAGGCAGCTTCGTCTTGCAGACTGGCTCTGACCAGGGGGTTTGCCTTTCACCCCAAGCCGTCTGTAGTAGCCGTTCTCCCTGTTCCGCCTGTGAGCTATATAGAGCGGGTTTGCTCAGTCCGGTAGCATGCCGGCTGAGTGCTCGAATACCCGGCGGGAATCACACCCGCACGCTAGCGCCAACTCCTATAGCGTAGCGCCTGTATCGAAGATAGGGCTACTGCTTCTCCCACGGTCACACGTCTCCCAGCGGTTCTTGGAGATTGTGTGAATCGTTATACTAGCGCCAAACCCCATAGCGTAGCGCCTGTATCAAAGACAGGGCTACTGCTTCTCCCACGGTCGCACATCTTCCTGCGGTTCTTGGAGATTGTGCGAACCGTCTTACCCTTCCGTGTGCATTAACACGAAGGACTAAGATAGTTGATAGGTGCGTCGCCGGTCGCTCTCCCTCCGTGCAGCTAACGGAGATAGAGCGTACCGCTTTACCCGTTCCTGTGTGAAGAAACACGGAAGGGTTTAACATTTAAGTTGTCGCTTGCCTTTCCACCCGGAAAGTGTTCGGCAGCAGTCCTCCAGGCTGCATCGCGGACCCCGGGGTCGGTTGCGTTCCATTAAAATTAAGTTGTCTGCAACCGCCCTTCCCTTCCTTGACTTATGGATAAGTCCAAGGTTATGAAGGGCAAATCCCCCCCAAAAAATGTGATTCAGATAGAATGCCCGACAGAGCTACACACTTATAAGGCAGATGGAGTCACTTTATACTCAGTCTGGTCTCTGTTTCGGCAACGTCTTATCATTTTAAGTGTCTTTTTAGCGCACACATGTGGTCGACCACAGTTCTGTGCACGTCTAAAGACGGATACCATGAAACAGATGAGTCCAAAGTGTCTCCATCTGCCTCATTACAGTGAGTGGTTCCGTGGGGGATTTAGTTTATATCGCTTTTTTGCGGGATTTACACGGAAACACCAACTTAAGTGCTCAGCGTAGAACACAAGAATGTGATCCCTCCTTACACTGAAAGCGACCAAAAATGTTATGTACCCCAAAATGTTACCAATAAAAACCCTAACTATCCTGCACAATGCCAACCTCCACTCAGGTCAGTCATCTGTCACTGGAACTATAGGGGGTTCCCAAGTTTGTGGCAGGCACTGACATATTGCACTGCTGTGGCCGCTGCACTTTCCTCTTCCCCAGCAGTATAGGCATTTTCTCTTCCTCCTCAATGGAGGTGAAGTCTGGGAGGAGATCAGACAGTGTCCTGAAGTGAGTGTCCCTCACTGCTGAGTATTTGGGGCACCTCAGCAAGAAGTGGACCTCATTCTCCATGACCTCCTGGGGGCACTGCTGGCAGAGTCTGCGCTCTTCCGGCATGTAGTTCTGTCAGTGCCTCCCGGATTCGTTGAATAGACTGTGGGCGCTCAGTCTGTACTGGATCAAGATCTGTCGCTCTTTGGGGTTTGCTAGTTTCTCTAGCTATGGGGCCAGTTTGTATCCCTTCTGTAGGTTCTGGTATTCTGGCATGAACAATGCACAGTGTGCTGTTGTGTTTGCTGCATTGCTGGTTGAGGAAGCTCGGCATCAAGATGAGTCACGGATGCTAGAGAGGCATTCCAAACGAAAGCGTCGCATGTGGACCAGAGAGTGGCTGCAGAAGAGGTCCGATTTGTCCCACATGCAACTTGTAAGAGAGCTTCAGGAGAAGAATCCTCATGATTTCCACAACTATCTGCGGATGTCAGAGGAATCCTTCATACATTTACTGGAAAGAATTACTCCACTTATTCAACGGAAGGATACAGCGATGCGTGCTGCCATCCCGCTGTATCGGGGTTATGAGTCCTCGGTTCCAGTTTTTGGGAAAGTAGCCAGTCTGCAGTACAATATTGAATAGTTTTGCTATCGCACCCTGGATGTCTGGGAGGCTGTATTTCATCATTTCTGGGAGTATCCCATCTGGGCCGCTGGCTTTTTTTTTTACCTTTCATCAGTGTGATCCTTTCTGTTATTTCTGGCAATGTAATTGGTGTGTTCAGAGGGTTTTGGAAGTCTTTGAATTTTTTCTCCATATCCTTCACAAACTCTTTGTGTGCCACGTTCAGGTCATCACTTGGGATGTCTTTGTAAAGGTCCTTGAAGTACTGGAGCCATATGTTCCTGGTCTGGATATGGAGGTTGTAGCTTTTTCAGTTGGATCCTAGGTGGTTCCATAGTTCCCAAAAGCTGTTGTCTTCAAGGGCATCTTGGAGTTGGAGGAGTTTTGTGGAAATGTGGTTTTTCTTTTTCCTTTTGAGGATGGATTTCTAATTTTGTTGTATGGTGTGGTAAGCTTCTCTCAGAGTGGGGTTGTTTGGGTCTCTGTGTTTGTTTTTTATTTGAGGTCGTTCTTAGGACCTTCCTTATAGCTTTACATTCCTTGTCAAACCAGTTTTTGGGATTTTCTTTAATCAACCTCTTGTTGCTGCATCTTTTTGAGTTGGACATTTCTGCCATGGCATAGAGTATGTTGTTAAGGTCCCTTACTGCTAGGTGTACGCCTTCTGCGTTAAGTTCATACATGTTATTTTGGAAGCGTTGGATCTTATCCTTGATCTCTGGTCTGTTGATGGCATCTCTATATTTTGGGGCCAACATCTTGGATCAGTTGAAGGAAATAATAGTTTCCGACAACATGTAGGGTATTACCGAATTCGGTAGAAATTGCACAATAAATTGTGGGTTCCATTTTTACCTATTAACCCTTGTGTAACTGACAAATTTGCAGCAAATACAAAAATGTTATATTTACATATCCCAATGTTATAAAATTCTGCGAGGCACCTGTCAGTTCAAAATACTCACTACACCCCTAGATGAATCCCTTAGACAGTGAAGTTTCCATTATGGGGTCTCCTGGGTGGGTTTCTGCTGATCTGGCACCTCAGGGGCTTGTCTCATGGACCCACAATCTATAATAATAATCTTTATTTTTATATAGCGCTAACATATTCCGCAGCGCTTTACATACATTATCATCGCTGTCCCCATTGGGGTTCACAATCTAAATTCCCTATCAGTATGTCTTTGGAATGTGGGAGGAAACCCACACAAACACTGAGAGAACATACAAACTCCAGCAGATGTTGTCCTTGGTGGGATTTGAACCCAGGACCCCAGCGCTGCAAGGCTGCAGTGCTAACCACTGAGCTACTGTGCTATTCAAACAATCAGCATTCTAAAAGTCAAGTTGCGCTTCTTCCCATCTGATCCCTGCCGTGTGCTCAAACAGTAGTGTACAGTCATGGCCAAAAGTTTTGAGAATGACACCAAAATTATATTTTCACATGATCTGCTGGCCTCTGTTTTTTCTTAGTGTTTGTCTGATGTTTATATCACATACAGAAATATAATTGCAATCATATTATGAGTACCAATAGGTTATATTGACAGTTAGAATGAGTTAATGCAGCAAGTCAATATTTGCAGTGTTGCCCCTTCTTCTTCAAGACCTCTGTAATTCTCCCTGGCATGCTCTCAATCAACTTTTGGACCAAATCCTGACTGATAGCAGTCCATTCTTGCATAATCAATGCTTGCATTTTGCCAGAATTTGTTGGTTTTTGTTTGTCCACCCGTCTCTTGATGATTGACCACAAGTTCTCAACGGGATTAAGATCTGGGGAGTTTCCAGGCCATGGACCCAAAATCTCTATGTTTTGTTCCATGAGCCATTTAGTTATCACCTTTGCTTTATGGCAAGGTGCTCCATCATGCTGGAAAAGGCATTGTTGGGCGCCAAACTGCTTTTGGACGGTTGGGAGAAGTTGCTCTTGGAGGACATTCTGGTACCAATCTTTATTCATGGCTGTGTTTTTAGGCAAGACTGTGAGTGAGCCGATTCCCTTGGCTGAGAAGCAACCCCACACATGAATGGTTTCAGGATGCTTTACAGTTGGCATGAGACAAGACTGGTGGTAGCGCTCACCTCTTCTTCTCCGAATAAGCTGTTTTCCAGATGTCCCAAACAATCGAAAAGGAGATTCATCAGAGAAAATGACTTTGCCCCAGTCCTCAGCAGTCCACTTCCTGTACCTTTTGCAGAATATCAGTCGGTCCCTGATGTTTTTTCTGGAGAGAAGTGGCTTCTTTGCTGCCCTCCTTGAAACCAGCCCTTGCTCAAAGAGTCTCCGCCTCACAGTGCGTGCAGGAGCACTCACACCAGCCTGCTGCCATTCCTGAGCAAGCTCGGCTCTGCTGGTAGTCCGATCCCGCAGCTGAAACAGTTTTAAGATACGGTCCTGGCGCTTGCTGGTCTTTCTTGGGCGCTCTGGAGCCTTTTTGACAACAATGGAAGCTCTCTCCTTGAAGTTCTTGAAGATGCGATAGATTGTTGACTGAGGTGCAATCTTTGTAGCTGCGATACTTTTCCCTGTTAGGCCATTTTTGTGCAGTGCAATGATGGCTGCACGTGTTTCTTTAGAGATAACCATGGTTAACTGAAGAGAAACAATGATACCAAGAACCAGCCTCCTTTTAAAGTGTCCAGTGATGTCATTCTTACTTAATCATGACTGATTGATCGCCAGTCCTGTCCTCATCAACACCCACACCTGTGTTAATGGATCAATCACTAAAACGATGTTAGCTGCTCCTTTTAAGGCAGGACTGCAATGATGTTGAAATGTGTTTTGGGGGTTAAAGTTCATTTTCTGGGCAAATATTGACTTTGCAAGTACAGTAATTGCTGTTAAGCTTATCACTCTTTGACATTCAGGAGTATATGCAAATTGCCATTACAAAAAATGAAGCAGTAAACTTTGGAAAAATTACTATTTGTCTCATTCTCAATACTTTTGGCCATGACTGTACAACCACATATGGGGCGCTGCCATGTTCAGTAAAAATTGCATAACATATAATGGGGTCCATTTTCTCATATTATCTCACGTGTAAATTATATATTTGGCACTAAAACAGTATTTTAGTGGAAAAATTTTAATTTTTTGTTTTCACATCTAAATATTATAGTTTTGTGAATCGCCTGTAGGTTAAAAATGATCAATACACCCCTTTATCAATTCCTTGAGGGGTTTAATTTCCAAAATGGGTTCACTTATAGAGGTTTCAGCTGTTTGACCTGTCAGGGGCTCTGCAAATGCGACTTGGCATTAACAATCTATTCCAGACAAATTAATGCTTCAAAAATCACATAGCGCTCTTTCCTTTCCGAGCCATGCTATGTGCCAGTTTTTGTCACATATGGGGTATGTGTCGTGTGTGTCAGATGTGACAGACAGTCGCCCTGGAGTTGTTTGCAGAAGATCTCTTTGTTTGGCATTACAGACACCTTCTTAGCTGTCTCACTCTAGGACCCAGCGGCTACCTCCCTCCAGCTAATTGACACCCAGGCCTGGCTGTTTAAATACTTGCTGTTTGATAGAGGGAGGTGCCGCTGATATTCACTTGTTCTCTTGAGAAGGCTTGGAGCTGTTGCAGTCTGCTTACTTTCTCTTTTGTTCTTGGAGGACGTTAGGAATAATCTCTCTGAAGTCGGCTCAAGCTAAGTTACTTTTCCTCGTGTTTGTTTCCCTTGTTGTCTTTAGTTGTTAGTGCTCATCCATCTTGCGTGACAGTATCTTCATGTTCAGAAGAAATTGCATAACAAATTTAGGGTTCTGTTTTCTCCTATTATCCACTCTGAAAATTTCAAATTTGGGGTGGGGATAAAACCATATTTTAGCAGAAAAAAGTAATTTTCATCCACATTTTAAAAAGTTATGTGAAGCACCCAATTGGTTCACCAAGCTCAACAAACCCCTAGATGAATTCCTTGATGGATCTAGTTTCCAAAGTGGAGCCACTTGTGGGGCTTTCTGCTGTTTTGGTACCTCCGGGGCTCTGCAAATGAGACATTGTTGTCAAATTTACATTCAAAATACCAAATGTCGCTTCTTCCAAACCCTGTCGTGTGTCAAACAGAACTTTTTGACTACATGTGGGGTATCGCCTTGCTCAGAATAAATTAGATAACAAACCGTGCTGTCACCTTTTTTATGTTACCCCTTGCAAAAGTAAAAATTTGGGGCTAAAGCAACATTTTCGTGAAAAAAAATATGAAAATTTTCAATGTGGAGACCAAATGTTATCAAATGCTGTGTAGTAGTTGTGGATTCAAAATGCTCACCATACCCCTGGATAAAATCCTTGATAGGTATAGTTTCCAAAATGGGGTCACTTCTAGGAGTTTTCTGCTGTTTGGGCACCCTAGGGGCCATGGAAATGCAAGATGATGCCCACAATCTATTTCAGTCAAATTTGTGTTCCAATATTCAAATGGTGCTTCTTCCCTTCCAAGCCTGGCCCTTTCTCCAAACAGGGGCTTCTGACCACATGTGGGATATCAGTGTGCTCAGAAGAAACTAGGTAACAAATTGTGGAGTCCGTTTTCTTGTACTATTCCTTTTAAAGAAAAAAAATTGTGGTTAAAGCAACATATAGGAAATGATGTACAGTATGACTAAGCTTTGAGCATATAAACATTGAAAGTTCTTACAAATTATGATATTTTCACAAATAAACCCAAAACCTATCAATCTAAATTTACAACTAACAAAGTAAAATGTGTCATGAAAAAAACAAACCTCAGAATCACTGGAATACGTTGAAGTATTCCAGAGTTATTACCACATGAAGTGACACTGGTCAGATTTCAATTCTATGGCCTAGTCAATAATGTTAAAATTGGCTCGGTCACTTAGGGATTAAATTTCCCTCCTCCAGACTCGTTAACAGAACCAACATTTTTTTGGATGAGGAATGAAGAGTGCCGCATTCATTTATATTTGTGTCTTTAAGACTCAAATACAAATGAATCTCTGAACTCGTCGGCACTTCCTGGGTGTCACGGGTGTGTCAGAGGTGACAGACAGTTGCCCTGCAGTTAGTTTCAGGAGATCTCTATGACGCGCCCCCTGGGCCGTGGGGGTACTCGGCAGCCGGGCCTATGGACGCTGGTGGGGGATATCACGGTGGCTGGCCCGGTCCGTGACCCAGGGCGGTCAATAAAAAGGGGGTTGATTATTTATATCGGATTTATAGAGTTTGTGACGCCACCTGTGGAATGCGGCCAAAGGGAGCCGCCGCTGCAGAGCAGTCCTCTGAAGCTGATATTACTGCAGCAGGGATGGTGTGGCTCTCCACAGGAAGAGCTAGCTCCAGGGCAGTGTGGATGATGATGGTTGCGCTGGGCGTTGTAGTGCAGGGGGTGATGGCGCAGACAATAATCACAGAGACACTGGGGTGAAGTCTTCCGAGTTTACTCACAATTGTTAAGTTCCTCAGGTTGCACTGTCCAGCTTACAGCCCCCCACGTCGCGGGGATTCATCTCTTCCTCAGGTAGGTTAGGAGCACTTGACGGAACTCCGCTTTCTTGTGTTCCTCTCTATACCGACTTCACGCTGGGTCTTCTCCCTCCTGCCCTGCGCTTCCCCACTCACAGTCCCGATCGGGTGCTCTGAAGTCCTTCTGTCAACCTAGAGTTTCCGGACCTGCTTGACCCTCACGGTGACTAGAATGAGGCTTTGGCAACTGAACAATAAAAGCCAGAAGCCTCCGTTTTTTCCAGCCGATACCTGAAGTAACACGGCTGGTCCAGGGGCCGGTCCCCTTCTTGCGGCCTGATCCCTCTGTCCTCTGACAGATTCGGGGCGTACGGGTGCCGTCCTGCCCTCGCCGTACCCCCTGGGATCCCTTTACTAGAATGGAGCCTTCCTCCTCTACTCCCCTCCTGGGCCTCTAGCACTAGACCCCACTTGTGGAGCAGACTCTGCTCCCTGACTGACCAACTTCTCCTACGGTTCTGAACTGCCACCCAAAGATGGCTTCCCATTATATATCTCCTACAATGGTGCTCCCTTAAACTGCTTCCTCCACACACACCCACTACTGGTTCCCCCTACCTTTGGTTCCCCCCACTCCAGCCAGGGACAGAGCTCAGCACTGTGCACATGCTTCTTGCCCTTCCAGCCGGCCTGGAGCAGTGTAGTGTTGAATGTAGGTGTTGGGGTTCCGGGCAGCACTCCCTCCTTACCTGAGAGAAGGAGACACCACACCTCTGGGTGAGGTGCAGTAAGTCTGTGGCGACTGAACCCTCAGGGGCGCCACATCTACATTTGGCATTACAGACATCTTCTTGAGACTGTCTCTAGGACCCATGCTGTGTTTCAGAAGGAGTTGCCGGCGATATTCATTACTCCTAGTGAAGTCCTCAGTAAAAGCAGTAACTTTTCCTCTCTGGTGTTTGAGGATGTGTGCACATTTTTCTGGAGTCGACTAAAAGCCTTTTTGTCTTTAGAGTTCAGTGGAGATTGACTAGTGCTCATCTCCTCCCTTCCCTATCTCCTCCCTACACATATCTAATGTTTGTGCACACAGTATATTACATCCAGTATATAGGAGAATACATGACTGGTGTATGATATTCTGCCTGCAGACATCAGATGATAATAAGTGACTCTTTTACACTATACTATAAGTAGTGTTGAGGTAATTTGTCCGGCGAATGTTTTAAAGCTTTATATTCGGCATGAATATGGCACATTCGGATTCGTGATCGCAAATGCGAGTAAGTTTTCTTAAAATCGGAAAAGTCTGATGAATTTGCACGGGATCACGGATACAGGGCAACCACAGCGTTGTGAACAGTTTTGTTAGCAGAGTATGATGAGCGGTGACATGAGCCGGGTGAGTGTGAGGGCTGTGCAGAGGGCCAGTGTATGATGAGCGGTGACATGAGCCGGGTGAGTGTGGGGGCTGTGCAGAGGGCCAGTGTATGATGAGCAGTGACATGAGCCGGGTGAGTGTGGGGGCTGTGCAGAGGGCCAGTGTATGATGAGCGGTGACATGAGCCGGGTGAGTGTGGGGGCTGTGCAGAGGGCCAGTGTATGATGAGCGGTCACATCAGCCGGGTGAGTGTGGGGGCTGTGCAGAGGGCCAGTGTATGATGAGCGGTCACATCAGCCGGGTGAGAGTGGGGGCTGTGCAGAGGGCCAGTGTATGATGAGCGGTGACATGAGCCGGGTGAGTGTGGGGGCTGTGCAGAGGGCCAGTGTATGATGAGCGGTGACATAAGCCGGTTGAGTGTGGGGGCTGTGCAGAGGGCCAGTGTATGATGAGCGGTGACATGAGCCGGGTGAGTGTGGGGGCTGTGCAGAGGGCCAGTGTATGATGAGCGGTGACATGAGCCGGGTGAGTGTAGGGGCTGTGCAGAGGGCCAGTGTATGATGAGCGGTGACATGAGCCGGGTGAGTGTGGGGGCTGTGCAGTGGGCCAGTGTATGATGAGCGGTGACATGAGCCGGGTGAGTGTGGGGGCTGTGCAGAGGGACAGTGTATGATGAGCGGTGACATGAGCCGGGTGAGTGTGGGGCCTGTGCAGAGGGCCAGTGTATGATGAGCGGTGACATGAGCCGGGTGAGTGTGGGGGCTGTGCAGAGGGCCAGTGTATGATGAGCGGTGACATGAGCCGGGTGAGTGTGGGGGCTGTGCAGAGGGCCAGCGTATGATGAGCGGTGACATGAGCCGGGTGAGTGTGGGGGCTGTGCAGGGGGCCATTGTATGATGAGCGGTGACATGAGCCGGGTGAGTGTGGGGGCTATGCAGAGGGCCAGTGTATGATGAGCGGTGACATGAGCCGGGTGAGTGTGGGGGCTGTGCAGAGGGCCAGTGTATGATGAGCGGTGACACGTGCCGGGTGAGTATGGGGGCTGTGCAGAGGGCCAGGGTATGATGAGCGGTGACATGAGCCGGGTGAGTGTGGGGGCTGTGCAGAGGGCCAGTGTATGATAAGTGGTGACATGAGCCGGGTGAGTGTGGGGGCTGTGCAGAGGGCCAGCGTATGATGAGCGGTGACACGTGCCGGGTGAGTGTGGGGGCTGTGCAGAGGGCCAGCGTATGATGAGCGGTGACACGAGCCGGGTGAGTGTGGGGGCTGTGCAGAGGGCCAGCGTATGAGCGGTGACACGAGCCGGGTGAGTGTGGGGGCTGTGCAGAGGGCCAGTGTATGATGAGCGGTGACATGAGCGGGGTGAGTGTGGGGGCTGTGCAGAGGGCCAGTGTATGATGAGCGGTGACATGAGCCGGGTGAGTGTGGGGGCTGTGCAGAGGGCCAGTGTATGATGAGCGGTGACATGAGCCGGGTGAGTGTGGGGGCTGTGCAGAGGGCCAGTGTATGATGAGCGGTGACATGAGCCGGGTGAGTGTGGGGGCTGTGCAGAGGGCCAGTGTATGATGAGCGGTGACATGAGCCGGGTGAGTGTGGGGGCTGTGCAGAGGACCAGTGTATGATGAGCGGTGACATGAGCCGGGTCAGTGTGGGGGCTGTGCAGAGGGCCAGTGTATGATGAGCGGTGACATGAGCCGGGTGAGTGTGGGGGCTGTGCAGAGGGCCAGTGTATGATGAGCGGTGACATGAGCCGGGTGAGTGTGGGGGCTGTGCAGAGGGCCAGCGTATGATGAGTGGTGACATGAGCCGGGTGAGTGTGGGGGCTGTGCAGAGGGCCAAGCGTATGATGAGCGGTGACACGTGCCGGGTGAGTGTGGGGGCTGTGCAGAGGGCCAGCGTATGATGAGCGGTGACATGAGCCGGGTGAGTGTGGGGGCTGTGCAGAGGGCCAGCGTATGATGAGCGGTGACATGAGCCGGGTGAGTGTGGGGGCTGTGCAGAGGGCCAGCGTATGATGAGCGGTGACATGAGCCGGGTGAGTGTGGGGGCTGTGCAGAAGGCCAGTGTATGATGAGCGGTGACATGAGCCGGGTGAGTGTGGGGGCTGTGCAGAGGGCCAGTGTATGATGAGCGGTGACATGAGCCGGGTGAGTGTGGGGGCTGTGCAGAGGGCCAGTGTATGATGAGCGGTGACATGAGCCGGGTGAGTGTGGGGGCTGTGCAGAGGGCCAGTGTATGATGAGTGGTGACATGAGCCGGGTGAGTGTGGGGGCTGTGCAGAGGGCCAGTGTATGATGAGCGGTGACATGAGTCGGGTGAGTGTGGGGGCTGTGCAGTGGGCCAGTGTATAATGAGCGGTGACATGAGCAGGGTGAGTGTGGGGGCTGTGCAGAGGGCCAGTGTATGATGAGCGGTGACATGAGCCGGGTGAATGTGGGGGCTGTGCAGAGGGCCAGTGTATGATGTGCGGTGACATGAGCCGGGTGAGTGTGGGGGCTGTGCAGAGGGCCAGTGTATGATGAGCGGTGACATGAGCCGGGTGAGTGTGGGGGCTGTGCAGAGGGCCAGTGTATGATGAGCGGTGACATGAGCCGGGTGAGTGTGGGGGCTGTGCACAGGGCCAGTGTATGATGAGCGGTGACATGAGCCGGGTGAGTGTGGGGGCTGTGCAGGGGGCCAGTGTATGATGAGCGGTGACATGAGCCGGGTGAGTGTGGGGGCTGTGCAGAGGCCCAGTGTATGATGAGCGGTGACATGAGCCGGGTGAGTGTGGGGGCTGTCCAGAGGGCCAGTGTATGATGAGCGGTGACATGAGCCGGGTGAGTGTGGGGGCTGTGCAGAGGGCCAGTGTATGATGAGCGGTGACATGAGCCGGGTGAGTGTGGGGGCTGTGCAGAGGGCCAGTGTATGATGAGCGGTGACACGTGCCGGGTGAGTGTGGGGGCTGTGCAGAGGGCCAGTGTATGATGAGCGGTGACATGAGCCGGGTGAGTGTGGGGGCTGTGCAGAGGGCCAGTGTATGATGAGCGGTGGCATGAGCCAGGTGAGTGTGGGGCCTGTGCAGAGGGCCAGTGTATGATGAGCGGTGACATGAGCCGGGTGAGTGTGGGGGCTGTGCAGAGGGCCAGTGTATGATGAGCGGTGACATGAGCCGGGTGAGTGTGGGGGCTGTGCAGAGGGCCAGCGTATGATGAGCGGTGACATGAGCCGGGTGAGTGTGGGGGCTGTGCAGGGGGCCAGTGTATGATGAGCGGTGACATGAGCCGGGTGAGTGTGGGGGCTATGCAGAGGGCCAGTGTATGATGAGCGGTGACATGAGCCGGGTGAGTGTGGGGGCTGTGCAGAGGGCCAGTGTATGATGAGCGGTGACACGTGCCGGGTGAGTGTGGGGGCTGTGCAGAGGGCCAGTGTATGATGAGCGGTGACATGAGCCGGGTGAGTGTGGGGGCTGTGCAGAGGGCCAGTGTATGATGAGCGGTGGCATGAGCCAGGTGAGTGTGGGGCCTGTGCAGAGGGCCAGTGTATGATGAGCGGTGACATGAGCCGGGTGAGTGTGGGGGCTGTGCAGAGGGCCAGTGTATGATGAGCGGTGACATGAGCCGGGTGAGTGTGGGGGCTGTGCAGAGGGCCAGCGTATGATGAGCGGTGACATGAGCCGGGTGAGTGTGGGGGCTGTGCAGGGGGCCAGTGTATGATGAGCGGTGACATGAGCCGGGTGAGTGTGGGGGCTATGCAGAGGGCCAGTGTATGATGAGCGGTGACATGAGCCGGGTGAGTGTGGGGGCTGTGCAGAGGGCCAGTGTATGATGAGCGGTGACACGTGCCGGGTGAGTATGGGGGCTGTGCAGAGGGCCAGGGTATGATGAGCGGTGACATGAGCCGGGTGAGTGTGGGGGCTGTGCAGAGGGCCAGTGTATGATGAGTGGTGACATGAGCCGGGTGAGTGTGGGGGCTGTGCAGAGGGCCAGCGTATGATGAGCGGTGACACGTGCCGGGTGAGTGTGGGGGCTGTGCAGAGGGCCAGCGTATGATGAGCGGTGACACGAGCCGGGTGAGTGTGGGGGCTGTGCAGAGGGCCAGTGTATGATGAGTGGTGACATGAGCCGGGTGAGTGTGGGGGCTGTGCAGAGGGCCAGTGTATGATGAGTGGTGACATGAGCGGGGTGAGTGTGGGGGCTGTGCAGAGGGCCAGTGTATGATGAGTGGTGACATGAGCCGGGTGAGTGTGGGGGCTGTGCAGAGGGCCAGTGTATGATGAGCGGTGACATGAGCCGGGTGAGTGTGGGGGCTGTGCAGAGGGCCAGTGTATGATGAGTGGTGACATGAGCTGGGTGAGTGTGGGGGCTGTGCAGAGGGCCAGTGTATGATGAGTGGTGACATGAGCCGGGTGAGTGTGGGGGCTGTGCAGAGGGCCAGTGTATGATGAGTGGTGACATGAGCCGGGTGAGTGTGGGGGCTGTGCAGAGGGCCAGTGTATGATGAGTGGTGACATGAGCCGGGTGAGTGTGGGGGCTGTGCAGAGGGCCAGTGTATGATGAGTGGTGACATGAGCGGGGTGAGTGTGGGGGCTGTGCAGAGGGCCAGTGTATGATGAGTGGTGACATGAGCAGGGTGAGTGTGGGGGCTGTGCAGAGGGCCAGTGTATGATGAGTGGTGACATGAGCTGGGTGAGTGTGGGGGCTGTGCAGAGGGCCAGTGTATGATGAGTGGTGACATGAGCCAGGTGAGTGTGGGGGCTGTGCAGAGGGCCAGTGTATGATGAGTGGTGACATGAGCCGGGTGAGTGTGGGGGCTGTGCAGAGGGCCAGTGTATGATGAGTGGTGACATGAGCCGGGTGAGTGTGGGGGCTGTGCAGAGGGCCAGTGTATGATGAGTGGTGACATGAGCGGGGTGAGTGTGGGGGCTGTGCAGAGGGCCAGTGTATGATGAGTGGTGACATGAGCCGGGTGAGTGTGGGGGCTGTGCAGAGGGCCAGTGTATGATGAGTGGTGACATGAGCCGGGTGAGTGTGGGGGCTGTGCAGAGGGCCAGTGTATGATGAGCGGTGACATGAGCCGGGTGAGTGTGGGGGCTGTGCAGAGGGCCAGTGTATGATGAGTGGTGACATGAGCGGGGTGAGTGTGGGGGCTGTGCAGAGGGCCAGTGTATGATGAGCGGTGACATGAGCGGGGTGAGTGTGGGGGCTGTGCAGAGGGCCAGTGTATGATGAGTGGTGACATGAGTCGGGTGAGTGTGGGGGCTGTGCAGAGGGCCAGTGTATGATGAGTGGTGACATGAGCCGGGTGAGTGTGGGGGCTGTGCAGAGGGCCAGTGTATGATGAGTGGTGACATGAGCCGGGTGAGTGTGGGGGCTGTGCACTGTGCACTGTGCAGAGCTGAGAACAGGTCAGATCAGTGAGCACTGGTTGTTTTTTCCTGTGGGCGGTAACTTTAACTGAGGAATGCAGTGCCAGCCAATCATAGCGCAGGAAGCATCTACACTGTCCAGACTTAAGGGCTTCTGCAATTGGCTGCAGAAATCACATGTCCTCCCAATATAAAATGCGGCCATGTTCCCTCACCACCATTATAGCCATGTCAATGCTGGAGACAGATGCAGCTCAGTGTTCTCCTGTATAATGAGAGATATTAACTAGATAGATAGTGTAGATAATTCCTGGCCTGTGTACCTCTGCAGCTGCTGGTGCAGCACATTTTACTGAGATTCTGACAGACACAGAGGGCCCATGCCATACAATAGTGCTGTGCTCCGCTGGTATTCAGCTCTATGTCTCAGTTTACCTTGAATGCTGTTTTGCACTTGCTAATGTGATCAAGCGCAGTGACCTTATCATTTAGTGGGGATGAAATTGTGCTCTGCACAGTCTGCAGAGCTTCTTATTGCAGAGCACAAAAGCTGTTTTTTTCTGTTATTGTGATATTGAAAGCTGTGCGCACTAAAGTTTTTTTTAGTGTCAGATCCTATTTTAGTGGAGTTGAACTTCAGGTGGATGCAGAATAAAATTTTTTTTTCTTTTGCTACGCTCAGTCCAAAAACTATTTTTTCCTGTTCCAAAAGTCATACAGTGCTATAAGCCAGCTACAACGTCTGTGGCGGTCAAATTCAGCTTCTATGCACAGTCAAACCTATATATATATATTTTTGGTTGGCAGGCAGAGTCCACCAAAGTTTTTTTACTGTGTCAAAGTTGATCCAGTCTACAAAAGGCAGATCCTATTTTAGTGGTGTTGAACTTGTCCTGGTTTAACAGTAGAAAAAAAAAAAAAAAAACTCTTTACTAGACCCAGTCCAAAAAGTATTTTTTCCTGTGCCAAAAGTCATACAGTGCTTTATATATTTTTGTTGGCAGGCAGAGTCCACCAAAGGTTTTTTATTGTGGCAAAGTTGATCCAGTCTGCCAAAATGCAGATCCTATTTTAGTGGTGTTGAACTTGTACTGGTTTTACATAAAAAAAAAAGAAAAAAAAAAACTCTTACTAGGCCCAGTCTAAAAAATATTTTTTCCTGTGCCAAAAGTCATGCAGTGCTATAAGCCAGCTACTACGTCAGTGGCGGTCAAATTCAGCTTGTGCGCACAGTCAAACCTAGATATATTTTTGGTTGGCAGGCAGAGTCCACCAAAGGTTTTTCACTGTGGCAAAGTTGATTCAGTCTGCTAAAAGGCAGATCCTATTTTATTGGTGTTGAACTTGTCCTGGTTTTACATTAAAAAATAAAAACTTCTCTTCCTAGGCCCAGTCCAAAAACTATTTTTTCCTGTGCCAAAAGTCATGCAGTGCTGTAAGCCAGCTACTATGTCAGTGGCGGTCAAATTCAGCTTCTACGCACAGTCAAACCTATATATATATATATTTGTGGTTGGCAGGAAGAGTCCACTAAAGGTTTTTTACTGTGTCAAAGTTGATCCAGTCTGCCAAAATGCTGATCCTATTTTAGTGGTGTTGAACTTGTCCTGGTTTAACAGTAGAAAAAAAAACTTCTTACTAGACCCAGTCCAAAAAGTATTTTTTCCTGTGCCAAAAGTCATACAGTGCTTTATATATTTTTGTTGGCAGTCAGAGTCCACCAAAGGTTTTTTATTGTGGCAAAGTTGATCCAGTCTGCCAAAATGCAGATCCTATTTTAGTGGTTTTGAACTTGTCCTGGTTTTACATAAAAAAAAAACAAAAAAAAACCTTCTCTTACTAGGCCCAGTCCAAAAACTATTTTTTCCTGTGCCAGAAGTCATACAGTGCTATAAGCCAGTTCCTACGTCAGTGGCGGTCAAATTCAGCTTGTACGCACAGTCAAACCTATATATATTTTTGGTTGGCAGGCAGAGTCCACCAAAGGTTTTTCACTGTGGCAAAGTTGATTCAGTCTGCTTAAAGGCAGATCCTATTTTAGTGGTGTTGAACTTGTCCTGGTTTTACAGTAAAAAAAACCAAAAAACTTCTCTTACTAGGCCCAGTCTAAAAAATATTTTTTCCTGTGCCAAAAGTCATGCAGTGCTATAAGCCAGCTACTACGTCAGTGGCGGTCAAATTCAGCTTGTGACGCGCCCCCAGAGCTGTGCGGTACTCGGCAGCCGGGCCTTTGGATGCTGGCGGGAGATATCACGGTGGCTGGCCTGGTCCATGGCCCAGGGTAGTCAACAAAAAGGGGAATATTATTTGGGATTTTAAGAGTTTGTGACGCCACCTGTGGATTGCGGCTAAAGGGAGCCTCCGCTGCGGAGCAGTCCTCTGAGGCAGATGTTAGGGCAGCTTATGATGGAACGGCTCCTCACAGTTGGAGCAGGCCTCAGGGCAGCATGGGTGTAATGGATGGTGGTGCAGGGGAGAGACGGCCAGGACGGTTCAGGAAGAAATGACAGACGCTCACACGGGGGTGCGCTACGGTACCTTTACTGGTGTCGGTGCAGGTATGGTCCAGGGTACTCGGTAGGCAGGGTGCATTTCTGGACTCTCCCCAGTGAGCGGGTATAGGGCCTCCTGTTCCGTTGCTTCCACTTGCTAAGCTTCTGACCTGCCTGGAGCTAGGCCTGGCTTAATTACTGTCTCTCTCTTGCACCTGCTGACTTGGTGGTAGGGCCTTCTCTTGGAGTTCACTCTCCCTGGACGCTGGGGCCTCCGTGACTCCTAGCCCTGGTACTGTAGTCAGCGTTGGTAGACCTGGGACTTGTAGTCCTCCAGGTGTCCGGTGAATCCTACTGGGTATGAAGGGGCCCTGTAGGCGTGGACCCGGTGTCCGGTGTATATTTCGGGGTGGGCCTGGTACGCTCCTCTGCCCCCTTTGTTACTCCTTCTCTCCTCTCGCCTTCGGCCACACTTAGGGCCCTCACTAGGCTTTCAATGCGTGCTGTAGGCCTAAACTTGCCTCACACAGCAGCCTGCATGCTGCTCTCTCACTGAGCACAGTCTCACAACTAACTCTGAACTCTAACTAACTGAGCTGCCTGGCTCCACCTTCCATATATATATGTCGCTAGCGGGCTCCCTCTGCTGGTATGAGGTGGAAGGGTGGAGGTGTGTGAATGTAGTGAGGGCCTCTTGTGGAGAAGTCCATCCATGCACCCTACTGGGTTCTGTGGTACCTGTCGTAGCAGGGCGCCACATTCCCCCTAGTACAATTCAGTACTCCTGGACTGAAGCATTTTTTTCAAAACAGGCAACAACAATAACAATAACAAGTACAATAACATTAATACATTTCCTTAAAGTCTCAGTGAGATCCAATAACTGGTGTCCATCTCATTGGTGAAGATGAGCAGCATGAGGGACCCGTCCGAAAACCCTCAACGTAGGTCCTGGGCGTGGCTGGAGGGCATAGGTGATCCAGGTGATGGACCACGTCTTCGGCCACGCCAAATGGGTTTTTGTTCAGTGGTCACTTAAGAGGCACTCCAGGGAGTGCAACTATTTATATGGACAGTTTTTGGGCTGCTCACAGTCCTCAGCCTACAAGTCTTTATACCCTTACGGGTAACTAAATGCACATATAAATTTCAGTTTATATAATAAACAATGACAGTAATCAATGCACAACTGGGTAACTATTTACACTGCAGGTATTCCTAACTTATTCCTTATACCTGACAGGGACCTGGCCTTTTGTACTGCGGGTTGACCTATGTAGTACTGGGGTGTTGCTGATGTCCGTGTTTGCACTGTCTGCTACCCTGTCAGACCTATGTGTGGGTAAATTGTAGAACTGTCTTAACCCTTCTATGGGACTGGCAAGTACGCTGGTCACTGGGCCTTCTGGTGATCCTTCTTCCGGGGATTCTTCCTGAGCAGGCTCTTCCGGGGCACTTACAGGTCTTACTTGCAGTGGAGGGTCTTCTGGCTGTTGGTAGAAGTACATCACAGGTATTATTACAAATCCATCCAGTTGAGGCCAATTTGCCGGGAAATCTCCTGAGGCAATATGGAGTACTTCTTCTTTGGGTTCTTCAGTCACTACAAGAGGTACTTCTTCCTGTGGCTTCAACAGACCTGGGCACAACTTCCAATGGTCTCTTGAGACTGTTGCTCCATCTTTACTGATTAGACAGGTTTTCCTATTGTCGAACCTGGAATCCAACACAGTGTAAGGCTTTCTTTCCCACTGGTCATCAAGCTTGTGGCTTCTTCTCTTTCGCTTCAGCACAACTTCTCCAGGTGCTAAGGGTTCTGCTGGTGCACTCTTGTACTGTGCTTCCTCCTTATCTCTCATCCTATTTAGACTGTCTTCGACACAGGCTTGTACTCTCTTATACTGCTCCAGTCGGGTCGTATCCCAGTCTCCAGTGGACATATCTGCTTCCGGCTCTACCACTCCAAGCTCCAGGTCCGTGGGCAACTTTCCGGGTCTTGCTCTCATGAGGTACGCTAGGAGTACAATTGGTGGAACTCACAGGTATTTGATTGTACAGATCTACCAGGTCAGGTAGTTTGTCTTGCCACTGATTCCTTTCTTCTAGAGGTAACGTCTTCAGCAGGTCTATGACAATATTGTTCATCTTTTCACATAGACCATTGGTTTGAGGGTGGTACGGCGTAGTCCAAATCTTCTTACACCCGTACAGATGGCAAAACTCTTTGAACAGCTCGGCTTCAAAGGCAGGGCCTTGATCCGTCAGCACCTTATCCGGGTATCCATGGGGCCTGCAGAAGTATGCTTGAAACGTCCTTGCTGCAGTTAGGGTTGGAGTCAAATAAGAGTCTAGTCTCCAATTGTTTAAAAAAAATTTTGTTGCCTATGTTTGGCGCATATACATTGTAGATAGAGAAGGTTCCACAAGACGTAGATAATGTTAATTGAATCAACCTCCCTTCTCCATTCTGCTGCTGACTTATGACCTGGTGTATGAACTGCTTAATAATAAGGATTAAGACTCCAGCCTTTCTATCTACGGACGGTGAACCATAGATACCCCCAACCCATAATTTTTTCATCTGCATCAGGCAAATTTTTTTTTCTTGTAGAAGGGCTATGTCAGGCTTTAAACGTTTTAAATGTCTAAGGACTTTCATCCGTTTTTGGGGAGAGCGCAAACCTTTAACATTCCAAGATACGATATACATATTGAAAGACTGTAAAGATAGACATGTTTGGTGAACAACTTACAAAATAATGATGACATGTAGTTAGATTACGTACTAGCGAGCAAAGCTCGAACATGTGAAACAAACTCAAAAAACAATATACAAAAGTTTTAAAGAACTGATCTAGCTAGAGCGTAAACATTTTTAACTGCTCGCTAGGGAAAAGACTATCTCCTGGGCTTCACTTCTGCCCGACCATGTGTGCAATATAACAGATTACATTTAAATTTAGATTCAAATTCAAACCTAACTCCCCCCTTAATTAAGGTAATTTATCAGAATTTTCTCAAACAATTGCCTCCATAAAAGACTTTCACTCCAGGGCCACCAGGTGTATAAAAGGAGAAACTCATTAAATCAGCGATTGTTATAGCTCTGGTCTCCTTTGTCTCCTTGTTTTGCGGGTCTCCTAGGTGACCGTGAACTAGAGGGAGTTTTCGCCTGGAGGATCTGTTCAGGACTGGCCCCAGGGCCCAGGAGACTGTTGACAAAAGAGTCTGCCTTATCAGGTGAGATAAATTCCCGGAAAGAGCCATCAGTGTCTTTCAGGCGTAGAGTAGCCGGGTAGCGTAGTTGAAAGCGTATTTTTTCTTTGTGCAGTCTGGTGCATAAAGCGCTGAAGGACTTCCTTTTCCTGGTTACTTCATTTGAGTAGTCTTCAAAAAGCAGGATTTTATGGCCTTGAATGATCAATGGGTGGTTTAATTGTTTGTAAGCTCGGATAATGTCAGCTTTATCATTGAAATCCAAAAATTTCATAATGACCTGTCTTGGCCTGGTAGTATTGTGGGCTCCAGAGACAGAGGGTGGAGGACCAATTCTGTGGACCCTTTCTACCTTTTTACCTTCAGATAATTTTAGGGCTTTTGGAACTTCGTTCTCACATAGTCCCTCTGCAGACCGCTGAGGGAGCCGCCTGAAAAATACTCGAATTTCCCATAGACTTACATTGGGCTCGTTGCTCGGATCGAGCACCTGAGCATTCCCATTTGCTCAACCCGAGCAATGAGCACTCAAGCATTTTGGTGCTCGCCCATCACTAATTATTACTTAATAATAAATTGGTGAATTAGCGAGTGTTTCTTGTTTTTATTTAATTGTTTTTAATGTCTTTCAGGTTCCCATTTTTGGGCTACTCCTGATTCGCTAGATTACGCCAGATCTTTAGGGTGTTTTTTTTGCTTTTTAATAAGTTAGTGAGTGAAGTGTGGGGGAGTGTTTTCTAAAATAAACTATTTTATCCTGTGTGTGTTTTTTAATTACTGGGTTAGTAATATATAACAAACTGTGAGGAAAACAATGGCCTGGAAGGGGTATATTGATAATGTATTTACAAAATGGGGAGAACCGCAAAAGAGACCCCTCTCTAACAAGTCATGAAACTTAGCCTTTATTTTATATTTGATTAAAAACGCCTAGGGGTATATAAAAAACTTTGTCCCTAATCTGCCTTTAGTATTTTATAGTGGTATTCGTATTTCCACACACACTTAGCGGCACTTGGGTGCCTTCTTTCAAATGGTAAAAAAGGAAAAACTGTACTCATAGCACAAGGAGCAATGCTCTTCTGGGAAACACTGTCAGCAAAGTTAGTTTCTGGTCTTGGCTTTTATCCTAAGTCATGTAATAAGGCTCGTTAAAGGGTCAATATTGACTTTGAAGATTGATACTTCCAATAGGTGGCACTAGAGTTCTGGTTCTATTCCTCTCTGAAGAGACAATTTGCATATTTCCCAGAAGATCATTGCGGCTTGAAAAGTCTCCTCACTTTGACATGCTTAGCATGTAGCTCTCCGCAACGAGAAACGTTACTTCTTAGATAATGGTCTGATGCCTCTCACCCAGCCAAACCAGAACTCACAATTTGTTCTGACAAGGGGCAGTACCCCAAAACACAGTGTCAGCAAACTGAGTTTCTGGTCTTGGCTTTTATCCTAAGTCATGTGATAAGCATCGTTAAAAGGTCAATATTGACTTTTAGGATTGCTATTTCCAATAGGTGGTGCTAGAGTTCTAGTTCTCTTCCTTTCTGAAGAGACAATTTGCATATTTCCCAGAGGAGCATTGCGGCTTAAAAAGTCTCCTAACCTTGACGTGCTTAGCATGTCGCTCTCCGCAAGGAGAAACATTACTTCTTAACACAATGGCTTGATGCCAGCTGACATTATGAAGCTGACATCAACCCCATAAACTATTCCCTCGTTTGAAACCATACAAGGGCAATTGGGAAGAGTCGGGCAAAGTGCCCGAATTGGCCCATCTCATAGATGGGCCAATTCTGGGGCGACTGCGGGCTTAGGCAGGGAGGGGGCCAATATTCATAGACCTTTCCAGCTTGGTATTATAAACCTGCACCTGTCTGCTTTACTTGGGCTGGTTATCAAAAATAGAGGGGACCCCACATCATTTTTTTTAAATTATTTCTTTATTTATGATATACATGCGTTTTTTGCATTGCCGCAAGACAAATTGACATGCTGCGGCTCAAAAACACGCACTGCAGGTGACTTTATGCAGTGTAAAAAAAGAAGCACAGTGGACATGGGATTCTGTTAATCCCATCCACTGTACTTGTACTGTACAACACAGTAAAAATACGGTGCGTCCAAAATGCTACTATTCCTGATCGTGTGCACACAGTCTGAATCTACAATATTCATATTCCAATAAAAACAAGTAAAACCATTGCATTAAAAGGATACTTCAAACTTTTGATTAGTACTGAGCTTAAAGAAAACCTGACAACTGATACATGCTGCCTAATTCTTTTTCTAAGCTTCTTTTTCTTTCCTTTATACATATGAAATACAAATTATGTTAATATTAAAGGGGCTGTGCCACGATAAAGAATACAGTTAACCACCAGAAAAGGTGGAAATAGTTTTGCAATTTATAGGGATTAAAAATTATGCTTCATTCCAAAGATACCAAGCTTTTTTTTTTTTTTTAAATTATGTTCATCTTTTATTTCTATTTTTGTATGTTGTCAAAATTTATTACAAGGAGTCATTAGAGGATTCATCAGATGTGGTTGGTGATTGCTCATGAGCCAATGGCGGCAATTGCTCTTCAGCTGTGAATAGAGTGCTAGCTTCAGTCATGAATTTCTTTCTGTAAAACATACACATCAAGGTCTCTTAGTGTGAAAAAGAGAAGAAAAATACCATTTTAAATGATAAAACCTTTCAAGGTGGGAGGAATAGTCCTGGCAAATGTAGAGTAAAGACGTGTTCATTGTTCTTCTGGGCCATAATCCAAACAACAACTACTCGGAGATTGCATTTTACCTAACCAGATGGGTGGCAAAAAGGGAAGAAGGACAACTGCACCATCACAGGACACTACAATTACCAAAAAGGCAACATCCACAAATCCCGCACTGATACCTCAGGCGGCGCTCCTATATCAGAGCAGTTTATTTGGTGTGCAATGTATCGTCCTTCAGGGAGAACTTCTTCCCAAACCATTTCAAGGTCTCAAGCATAACCAACTCCTTTTGAGTCCCAACACGCAGCTCCAATCATGCATTCCCCATCATCCTTACCGAGGCCAAGCCTGCTTCCAATATCACAGGCTGCTGTCCCTGGATCACTAACTCCCAACCCGGCAGTGGACATGGTGCCAAGAACCACCATCATGCCACAAGATCAACTTCATGAGATAGTTCAGGCATCTTCTATTGTGTCATAGCTACTTGTGTGTCCAGTATTTACAGTTGAAACCAGAAGTTTACATACACTATATAAAAAGACATATGTATGTTTTTCTCAATATCTCATGAAATCAGTATAAACCTTTTCTGTTTTAGGTCAATTAGGATTGTCATAATTTTTAATATTTGTCAAATACCAGAATATTGAGAGAGACTGTTTTAAGGCATTTTTATTACTTACTGCAAAGTCAAAAGTTTACATACGCTAAGATTACTATTCATTTAAACAATTCTGGACTGCCCATATGATGATGTCATGTGTTTGGAAGCTTCTGTTTTTGGCAACATCCGATTTAATTAGAGACACACCTGTGGATGTATTTTAATGCATACCTGAAACACACTGCTTCTTAGTGAAGCATCATAGGACAGTCTAAAGAAATCAGCTAAGATATCAGGAAGAGAATTGTGGACTTGCACAGGTCTGGCCCATCCTTGGGTACAATTTCAAGATACCTGAAGGTGCCTCCTTCATCTGTACAAACAATTATACGCAAGCAAAAAGAAGATGGGAATGTCCAGCCATCATCCTGCCTAGGAAGGAGACGGGTTCTTTGTCCCAGAGATGAATGTGCTTTGATCCGACATGTGCATATCAACCCAAGGACAAAAGCAAAAGACCTTGTGAAGATGATGGCAGAAGCTGGTAAGGTTGTGTCAATATCCACAGTAAAACGAGTAGTGTATCAACATGGTCTGAAAGGCCACTCTGCCAGGAAGAAGCCATTACTCCAAAAGAAACATAAAAAAGTCAAATTAACGTTTGCAAATGCACACAGGAACAAAGACCTTAATTTTTGGAGACATATCTTGCGGGCTGATGAAACTAAAAGTGAACTTTTTGGGCATAATGGCCATCGTTACATTTGGAGGAAAAAGGGAGTCGCTTGGAAGCCTAAGAACACCATCCCAACTGGGGTGGCAGCAACATGTTGTGGGGTTGTTTTGCAGCAGGAGGGACTGGCGCACTTCACAAAATAGATGGCATCATAAGAAAAGATTATGTGGCAATACTGAAGCAACATCTCAAGACATCAGCCAGGAAGTTAAAGCTTGGGTGGAAATGGGTCTTCCAAATAGACAATGACCTGAAGCAAGCTGCCAAAGTGGTAACAAAGTGGCTTAAGGATAGCAAAGTCAATGTTTTGCAGTGGTCATCACAAAGCCCTGATCTCAATCCCATTGAAAATTTATGGGCAAAGCTGAAAAGGCAGGTGAGAGCAAGGCGACCTACAAACCTGGATCAGTTACACCAGTTTTGTCAGGAGGAATGGGCCCAAATTCCGACCAACTATCGTGAGAAGCTTGTGGAAGGATATTGCAAACGTTTGACCCAAGTCATTTAGTTTAAGGGCAATGGCACCAAATACTAATGAAATGTATGTAAACTTTTGACTTTGCAGTGAGTAATAAAAATGCCTTAAAACATTCTCTCTCTCTCTCATTATTCTGGCATTTGGCAAATATTAAAAATGATGGTAATCCTAATTGATCTTAAACGGGCAAAGTTTATTCTGATTTCATGTGAGATATTGAGAAAAACATGCATATGTGTTTTTTTATATAGTGTATGTAAACTTTTGGTTTCATCTGTAAGTTTGACAGAGACAACAGATCCATGGGTCCACATCCTCCTGATGCAGACCGATCAAGGGAAGATATCTGTGCCCTGAATTACAAGTTCACTGTCTCGAATCTCTAGTGCTGCGTTTTTCAAATTTGAATAAAAGTTTATTTTACCTTTGTAAATAAGCACAGTCACACGCTGCGTTACTTTACACAACTCAGTGTGGTGGTTTATCCCATCTCAATAGATCCTCTTCCCGGATACTCCTGTTTGGTGCCAGTGATAAGATCGCTTCTGACTCCTTGCACATACTTCAAGCCCATCCAGGATATCAATGACTCCACCCAGAATGAAATGCAAAGAATGGCCGGGAATGTGTTGTTACGGGTCCGGATAGTGGAAGGAGGGATCAGAGGGGCGTAACTAGGTGCCTACACGGTCTGACCAAGGTCACACGGCAGCTTAGTCGACTCCGTGAACCAGGGAGGGACCGGGCAGGTGAACCAGGTGCTACTCTGGGACCGATCTTGTATGAGAGCAGGTGACTCCCATGGGTCAGATGACAGGAGCTGAACGATACAGCGGATAAGCACGGCAGGAAGGCAGAGGGGTGGTCCAGGTAGATAGGCAGGCTGGAACGGCAGATAGCCAGACGGGAGCTCCAGGTAGGAAGGCTGGCGGGCACAACAGGTAACTGGTAAGTGCTCCGGGTAAGCAGGCTGGCGGGCACAACGGGTAACTGGCAGGTGCTCCAGGTAAGCAGGCTGGCGGGCACAACGGGTAGCTGACGGGCACAACGGGTAACTGGCAGGTGCTCCGGGTAAGCAGACTGGCAGGCACAGCTATCTGGTAACAGGCAGGCGGGCAGAGCCCATAGACAGACTGGCGGGCTGGACTGTAGGGAGACTGTCGAGCTGGGTTGCAGTCAGACTGGCAGACTGGACTGAAGTCAGGCTGGTGAGCAGAACTAGAGACAGACTGGCGGGCAGGACTGACTGGCAGCGGGACCTGAGGGCTGAAGCAATTGTAAGTACATGGAAGAACAACCTTGTACAGGCACCTCCATTTTGGAGGAGGTGCCTTATATAGGGGAAGTCCTCCGACCATTGATCGGGGACTCTTTAGGACGGTGTGCGCGGCCCCTTTAAGAGGGAGGGAGCGCGTGCGTGCGCGCCCTAAGCACAGTGCCCGGGAAGCTGCGTGCAGCAGCAGGGAGGCCTGAAGACGCCGGACCAGGACCGCGGCGGTGAGGGGAACGGTGTCTCTGCCCGGCAGGAGGCAGAGACGCCGATGCTACATGTGTCAGATTGTTTAGAACAATAATGACAGGAGGCTGCAGTTAGAGATTACAAGCAGTGATTTACTGATTGTGATCCTGAAGCTCAGAGCGGTATGGTCGGTGCACGATCAGGATTCTCATCCCACACAGCACCGACCAGAGACCTTAAAGCTCGGGAATACTGTTACTAAATCACTACCTATATTCTCTGACAGGCTGCATCT